>NC_141005.1:72714727-73279633 GCF_052327205.1 Somniosus microcephalus
ATGAACTTTGGCGACAAAAAGGTGAAATTATGAGGACAGACGAGGCTTGTATTCCCGGAGTGTAGAAGATTCCGGGCTGATCTAATCGAGGTGTTGAAGATGATTGAAGGATCTGGAAGGGTCGAGAGAGAGAAACTATTTCCCCTGGTGGGGGGGAGTCCAGAACAAGGGGGCAGAACCTTCAAATCAGCGCCAGGCCGTTCGGGGGTGATGTCGGGAAGCACTTCACACAAAGGGGAGTGGAAACCTGGAATTCTCTTCCCCAAAAAGCTGTTGAGGTTGAAGGTCAATTGAACATTTAAAACTGAGCTTGATAGAGTTTTGTTGGGTATTAAGGGTTACGGAACGAAGGCGGGTAGATGGAGTTAAGATACAGATCAGACTTGATCTCATTGAATGGTGGAACAGGCTCGAGGGGCTGAATGGCCTCCTCCTGTTCCTATGTTCTTCCGAACAAATCTTCCTTCCTCCTCCAGAAAGAGCTCGGCTCATCCCATCGGGCACCTGAACAGCCTCTCTGTCTCTCCCCGCTCCCCAATACCGTGTTACCCTCAGCCAGTGGTTGGAGGCCCCAGTGCAAGTACACACAAGGCCACCCGCAGGAGTCTGGCTCTGACCCACCTCGTGTGAGCTGGGGCAGGAAGAGGGAGGCGGGGAGGGGGCGATGATCGGGGCGGGGAGGGGGCAGGAAGAGGGGGCGGGGAGGGGGCAGGAAGAAGGGGGCGGGGAGGGGGCAGGAAGAGGGCAGGAAGAAGGGGGCGAGGAGGGGGCAGGAAGAGGGGGGCGGGGAGGGGGCAGGAAAAAGGGGGGGGGCGGGGAGGGGGGGATGATCGGGGCGGGGAGGGGGGGATGATCGGGGCGGGGAGGGGGGGATGATCGGGGCGGGGAGGGGGGGATGATCGGGGCGGGGAGGGGGGGATGATCGGGGCGGGGAGGGGGGCGATGATCGGGGCGGGGAGGGGGCGATGATCGGGCGGGGGGGGAGGGGGGCGATGATCGGGCGGGGGGGGAGGGGGGGATGATAGGGGCGGGGAGGGGGGATGATCGGGGCGGGGAGGGGGGGATGATCGGGGCGGGGAGGGGGGGATGATCGGGGCGGGGAGGGGGGGATGATCGGGGCGGGGGAGGGGGCGATGATCGGGCGGGGAGGGGGCGATGATCGGGCGGGGAGGGGGCGATGATCGGGCGGGGGGGGGAGATGATCGGGGTGGGGGGGATGATCGGGGAGGTGGTGGGGGGGTGGTGTGCATGTCCCGGGGAACGTGCTGCTCTCTTGTACTCAGCAAGTTCTGTGTGTTTTTCAGTACATCGCAGTGCACATCGCGCCAGACCAGATGATGCAGTTCGGCGGATCCACCGAGCCCTGCGCTTTCGGTTTTCTCTCCAGCATCGGCAAAATCGGCACCAAGCAAAACAAAACCTACTCCAAAGTGCTGTTCGACCTGGTCAACAAGCACCTGCACATTTCTCCAAACAGGTGAAGCTGGGTGATTGGGCAGTGAGGGTTAGGGTGGGGCAGTGGAGGTGACGGGGTTCAGTCCCCCCAGCACTGAGGGGTCAGTCACTCTGTCGGTTTGGCGGTCAGAGTCTCGCTCCAGCTCTCCAGACACGCACTGACTGTCCAGCTATTCTCCGAGCTCGGACTGCTCTAAATGTGCTGCTTTTTGCTGCAGTTAATCTGTTTTGAAGAATTGCCGAAAGGGTGTCAATTATAGCTCGTAAAGATCAGATGTGGCTTCAAGGAGATGGCCTGAGGGGCATGGGTGGGGGACACGGAGCACTCGGACACGCAGCCTGTAACCCTCACCTGAGGAGGGTAATTACAGAGCAAAGACCCTGCAGTGACTGAGGCGATAAAAGGATTCGATAGGGTAGATACAGAGAAACTATTCCCCCTGTTCTGAACAAGGCGGCACAATCCTAAAATTAGAGCCAGGCCGTTCAGGGGTGAAATCAGGAAGCACTTGTTCACTCAAAGGGTCGTGGGAATCTGGAACTCCCTCCCCCAGAAGGTGGTGGATGTTGGGGGTCAATTATAATGTTGAAGACTGAGATCGACAGATTTATATTGGGTCAGGGTTTCGAGGGATCTGGAGCGAAGAACAAGTTGAGTTGAGGTACAGGTCAACCATGATTTCATTGAATGGCGGAACAGGCTCGAGGGGCTGAATGGCCTCCTGTGTTCCTGTTCCTATAAATCAGGGTGAGATCAGAGCCAAGACCCTGCAGTGAGTCAGGGTGATTTACGGCGATGTGCTGGGGTATGTCCAGTGGGGATGTTGGTGTAAGGAAAGGCCTGACCTAGTGGGCATTTCCCCTCAATAACTCTGGCCACATTTTACTGTGCCACATTTTACTGTGAGGGGCGATGGGACAGCGGGTGGCTGGGGGGGGGGGCGGGGTGGGGTCCGGGGGGTGGTGAGGTCTCCCTGCGGGTGTCCATCCCTCGGCTGTTTATGGACTGGAGTTTCAGCCTGTTGCCTGTGTGTAACGTCAGTGACGAGTTTTTGCCGATGAACCATCCGTAGCTAACTAAGGAAGTTAAGGTGGGTATCAAATTGAAAGAAAAGGCATACAATGTTGCGAAGATTAGTGTAGGCCAGAGGATTGGGAAATTTTTAGAAACCAGCAAAAGATGATTTAAAAATTATAAAGAGGGAGAAGATAGAGTATGAGAGTAAACTAGCAAATAATATAAAAACAGACAGTAAGAGCTTCTACAGGTATATAAAAAGGAAGAGAGTAGCTAAAGTAAACGTTGGTCCCTTAGAGGATGAGACTGGGGAATTAATAATGGGAAATAGAGAAATGGCAGAGACTCTAACAATTATTTTGGATCGGTCTTCACGGTAGAAGACACTAGAAACATCCCAATAATAACAGATAATCAAGGGGCTATAGGGAGGGAGGAACTTAAAACAATCTCTATCACTAGAGAAAAAGTACTAGGCAAACTAATGGGACTAAAGGCTGACAAGTCCCCTGGACCTGATGGCCTGCATCCTAGGGTCTTAAAAGAAGTGGATGCGTTGGTTGTAATCTACCAAAATTCCCTGGATTCTGGAGAGGTCCCAGCGGATTGGAAAACCGCAAATGTAATGCCCCTATTTAAGAAAGGAAGGAGACAGAAAGCAGGAAACTATAGGCCAGTTAGCCTAACATCTGTCATTGGGAAAATGTTGGAATCCATCATTAAGGAGGTAATAGCAGGACATTTAGAAAATCAAAAGACAATCAAGAAGAGTCAACATGGTTTTATGAAAGAGAAATCGTGTTTGACAAATTTACTAGAGTTCTTTGAGGATGTAACAAACAGGGTGGATAAAGGGGAACCAGTAGATGTAGTGTATTTGGATTTCCAGAAGGCATTCGATAAGGTTCCACCTAAAAGGTTACTGCACAAGATAAGAGCGCACGGGGTTGGGGGTAATATATTGGCATGGATAGGGGATTGGCTAACTAACAGAAAGCAGTTATAACAGGGATAAATGGGTCATTTTCCTGTTGGCAATCAGTAACTAGTGGGGTGCCACAGGGATCAGTGCTGGGGCCTCAACTATTTGCAATCTATATTAATGACTTGGATGAAGGGACTGAGTGTACAGTAGCCATAATTTGCTGATGATGCAAAGATAGGTGGATTAGAAAGTTGTGAGGAGGACACAAAGGCCCAGAACTTGGTGTCGGGCGGGCTTGCCGCACGTGCAAGGCCCCGATCTGCACTCACCCTGTGCGCTGACATCTGAAGCCTGGGCCTGCTTGCATTTCCTGTGACAGGCCCGGTTCAGATGTCAGCGCGCAGTGCTTACCCGATCCAGCGGCGTAGTTAGTGCGATGTGCCGGCTGGGATCAGGTGAGCACTGTACAACCAATCAGGGGAGGGGAAGGTTCATTCATGAGTTTGAGAGTAAGAACTGTCAAACTCATGAAAACTACGGGGGCCCAAAACACTATTTAAACTTTAAATAAAAATTTAAAAAACATCCCAATCATTAAATTAAGTATAAATAAGTTTAAAAAAATAATTTAAACAATTTTTTTTTTGAAAATTTTTTTTTTTAATAAAAAGGGTCTAAAACTAAACTTACCTTATTGTAGATTCTTTAAAATAATAAACCTGTGGAAAAAAAAAATTCTAAATTACACTAAAACACCACTTACCTGTAAAAATAAATACTTACGTGTGCTTTTTACAAGCGTAAAGACCGGAGGCCTTTAGACATGCGCAAATCCCCCAAAACAGAGGAAATCCAAGACGCACGCGCTGCCCCCTACAGCGCACGCGCTAGCCTCTTCACCTCTTGGGTTAGAGGAGAGGAAATGCCAGTTTTCAGCGCATGCGCTGTGCATGCTGAAAACCGGCATTTCCTCCGGCCAGACGCGTGAGTACCCCTTCCGTACTCACGTGTTTGGGGAGGAATTTCTGGCCCATTGAGTCTGCAAAGGGATATAGAGAGGTTAAGAGAGTGGGCAAAAATTTGGCAGATGGAGTATAATGTGGGAAAATGTGAGGTTATCCACTTTGGAAGGAAGAATGAAAAAACAAATTATTATTTAAATGGGGTGAGACTACAAAATGCTGCGGTACAAAGGGATCTGGGGGTCCTTGTCCATGAAACACAAAAAGTTAGCATGCAGGTACAGCAAGTAATTAGGAAGGCTAATGGAATGTTGGCCTTTATTGCAAGGGGTATGGAGTATAAAAGTAGGGAAGTTTTGATGCAACTTTACAGGGCGCTGGTGAGACCACACCTGGAGTACTGCGTACAGTTTTGGTCTCCATATTTAAGGAAGGATATACTTGCATCGGAGGCAGTGCAGAGAAGGTTCACTGGGTTGATTCCTGGGATGAAGGGGTTGACGTATGAGGAAAGGTTGAGCAGGTTGGGCCTATACTCATTGGAGTTTAGAAGAATGAGAGGTGATCTTATTGAAACATATAAGATTCTGAGGGGGATTGACAGGGTGCATGCTAAGAGGATGTTTCCCCTAGTGGGGGTATCTAGAACTAGGGGGCATTAATTCAGAATAAGGGGTCGCCCATTTAAGACGGAGATGAGGAGAAATTTCTTCTCTCAGAGGGTCGTAAATCTTTGGAATTCTCTAGCCTACTCCTGCGCCTTATGTTCTTATGAGCACGAACGATTGAGCGAGTTTAGATACACTGATTCGAAGAGAGGCTGTCCTGTGAATGACAGACTGTGGCCTGCTTTAGTCAAAGAGTGACAGAACCGGGCCCGCTTTAGTCAGAGTGACAGAACCAGGCCCGCTTTAGTCAGAGTGACAGAACCGGGCCCGCTTTAGTCAGAGTGACAGAACCGGGCCCGCTTTAGTCGGAGCGGCAGAACCGGGCCCGCTTTAGTCAGAGCGACAGAACCGGGCCCGCTTTAGTCAGAGCGACAGAACCGGGCCCGCTTTAGTCAGAGTGACAGAACCGGGCCCGCTTTAGTCAGAGTGACAGAACCGGGCCCGCTTTAGTCAGAGTGACAGAACCGGGCCCGCTTTAGTGCGAGTGACAGAACTGGGCCCGCTTTAGTCAAAGAGTGACAGAACCGGGCCCGCTTTAGTCAGAATGACAGAACCGGGCCTGCTTTAGTCCGAGCGTCAGAACCGGGCCCGCTTTAGTCAGAGTGACAGAACCAGGCCCGCTTTAGTCAGAGTGACAGAACCGGGCCCGCTTTAGTCAGAGTGACAGAACCGGGCCCGCTTTAGTGCGAGTGACAGAACTGGGCCCGCTTTAGTCAAAGAGTGACAGAACCGGGCCCGCTTTAGTCAGAATGACAGAACCGGGCCTGCTTTAGTCCGAGCGTCAGAACCGGGCCCGCTTTAGTCAGAGTGACAGAACCAGGCCCGCTTTAGTCAGAGTGACAGAACCGGGCCCGCTTTAGTCAGTGACAGAACCGGGCCCGCTTTAGTCAGTGACAGAATCGGGCCCGCTTTAGTCAGAGCGACGGAACCGGGCCCGCTTTAGTCAGAGCGACGGAACCGGGCCCGCTTTAGTCAGAGCGATGGAACCGGGCCCGCTTTAGTCAGAGCGACAGAACCGGGCCCGCTTTAGTCAGAGCGACGGAACCGGGCCCGCTTTAGTCAGAGTGACAGAACCGGGCCCGCTTTAGTCAGAGTGACGGAACCGGGCCCGCTTTAGTCAGAGCGACAGAACCGGGCCCGCTTTAGTCAGAGCGACAGAACCGGGCCCGCTTTAGTCAGAGCGACAGAACCGGGGCTTTATTCGAAGTGTGACCGGTGTCGAGGAGCCTCTGAATTGCCTGTTTGCTGATGGTTTTACCTTGTGTTTGTTTCACAGGATGTTCATTGTGTTCCAAGACCTGGAGGCTGCTAATGTTGGCTGGAATAGCAGCACCTTCGCTTAGTTTCTGATCCAGAACATTCCGGAATGATTCCTGTAGTAAACTTGTGCTTTGTGTGTTCATCAGTAATAATCGTGGCCAATGGGCCAGAGAGAGGATTCCTGAAATGATGTCTTGTTTCTGATTTAACAATAAAGTAAATTCAACAATTGTCTGTGTGTGTTTATCACAGGCTGTTGAAGGTATGTGTGTGTTTAATACCAGGCTTACTGCTTGGTTATTGATGTATATTTACAGTATATCTGTGTTAAATTATATTAGTGTGTGTATGTTACAGGTGTGTTTTATGTAAATCTGTTTACAGCAGGTGTGTGAGAATATTACTGTGCACGATTATTGCAGGGTGTGTATTACTCGGTATATTACTCTGTGTCACAAATGAGAGAACGGCTACTAAAAAAAAGGCCAACACAATTGCTACACTGCTGCCCACTAAACCCAGCAACTGGTGTCACCTGAAACTCACCCAGCAAGCTCCCCACCCCCCTACACCGGACCCGAGGGAAGGCCCACCCAGCTATGTGGAGCAGCTTCTCGAGATCAGAAAGCTGGGCTAAACGTTCCCGACGATGTCAAATTGCGAGCTCCACCTGGCGGCCGCCTGGGTGAGGGGAATGGTGACTAACCTACAGAGAATGGGTGGCGGGGTAGCTCCAAAAACAGACACTCTCAACAACTGGGGTCGTTGCAACAGCATCAGACGATGTTTCAGTGCAAAAGAGATGAGGGCGAGTTCATCGGTCTCCTTCAGACGTCTTACTGCAATTATATATGGCCTTGGTGAGACCGCACCCGGAGTAGTGTGTCCGTTTTGGTCTCCTTACCTAAGGAAGGTTATACTTGCCTTAAGAGGGAGTGCAACAAAGGTTCACCAGACTGATTCCTGGGATGGGGGGGATTGTCCATGAGGAGAGATTGAGTAGACTAGGCCGATACTCCCTAGAATTGAGAATGAGAGATCACATTGAAATGTAAAATTATTACAGGGCTTGACAGGGTAGATGCAGGGAGGATGTTTCCCCTGGCTGGGGAGTCTAGAACCAGGGGTCACAGTCTCAGAATAAGGGGTCGGCCATTTAGGACTGAGATGAGGAGAAATTTCTTCACTCAGAGGGTGATGAATCTTTGGAATTCTCTACCCCAGAGGGCTGTGGAGGCTCAGTGGTTGAGTATATCGATAGATTTTTGGATATTGTGGGAATCAAGGGATATGGGGATAGTGAGGGAAAGTGGAGTTGAGGTCAACGATCAGCCATAATCTTATTGAATGACGGAGCAGGCTCGAGGGCCCAATGGCCGACTTATGCTCCTATTTCTGATGTTCTCCTGGACCAGTGGGCACCGGATCGGACAAAGTCAACATGGATTTACAAAAGGTAAATCGTGCTTGATTAATCTGGAATTTTTTGAGGATTTAACTGGTAAAATAGATAAGGGAGAACCAGTGGATGTGGTGTATTTGGACTTTCAAAAGGCTTTCGATAAGGTCCCGCATAAGAGATTAGCGTGTAAAGTTAAGGCACATGGGATTGGGGGCAAGGTATTGACTTGGATAGAGAACTGGTTGGTGGACAGAAAGCAAAGAGTTGGAATAATCGGGTCTTTTTCCGAGTGGCAGGCAGTGAATGGTGGGGTACCGTAGGGATCGGTCCTTGGACCCCAGCTATTCACAATATATATTAATGATCTGGACGAGGGAACTAGATATAATATCTCCAAGTTTGCAGATGACACAAAGCTGGGTGGGCGTGTGTGCTGTGAGGAGGATGTCGAGAAACTCCAGGATGATTTGGACAGGTTGGGTGATTGGGCAGAAGCATAGCAGATGCAATATAACATGGATAAATGCAAGGTTATCCACTTGGGTGCCAAAAACAAGAAGGCAGATTATCATCTGAATGGCAGTCGATTGGGAGAAGGGGAAGTGCAACGAGACCTGGGCGTCCTTGTGCACCAGTCGCTGAAGGTAAGCATGCAGGTGCAGCAGGCGGTTAAGAAGGGAATGGTATGTTGGCCTTCGTAGCGAGAGGGTTTGAGTACAGGCACAAGGCCGTCTTGCTGCAGTTGTACAGGGCCTTGGTGAGACCACATCTTGAGTATTGTGTGCAGTTTTGGTCGCCTTATCTGAGGAAGGATGTTCTTGCCATGGAGGGAGTGCAACGAAGATTCACCAGGCCTGGGATGGCAGGAATGACGTATGAGGAGAGATTGGGTCGATTGGGCTTGTACACGATGGAGTTTAGAAGAATGAGAGGGGATCTCATTGAAACGTATAAAATTCTAACAGGACTAGACAGACTAGATGCAGGAAGGATGTTCCTGATGGCGGGGGAGTCCAGAACCAGGGGTCACAGCCTGAGGATAAGGGGTAGGCCTTTTAGGACAGAGATGAGGAGGAATTTCTTCTCCCAGAGAGTGGTGAACCTGTGGAATTCTCTACCATAGAAGTCAGTAGAGGCCAATTCATTAAATATATTCAAGAAGCAGTTGGATATATTTCTTAAGGCTAAAGGGATCAAGGGGTATGGGGAGAAGGCAGGGACAGGGTACTGAATTTGGATGAACAACCATGATCGCATTGAATGGCCTACTCCTGCTTCTATTTCTGATGTTCTCCTGGGCCAGTGGGCACCGGACATGTTTTCTTGGATTGTACAGTCAGCATTTGCCACATTACACCTCCTAAATGATTCGATTAAAAGAAAGTTTCCAATGCTTAAATCATCAGAGATTCTGGGGTCGGCACCTCTGATTGGCCGAATTCCTGGCGGTTTCATCATGTGACCTCTCACCTCCAACCATCCCGCCCGGTGAAGCAGCATTTTTTCCCGGTCACCAATGTTTTTATAATAAAAGTGTTAAATGAAAACAAAACACACTGGCCTAGAAATTCGGTGGGCTGCGCCACCAGTTAGCGCCCAAAGAGGGCACTTAGTGGGTTTAGTGCCACTGGCCACGCCTCCCGCGAAATTTAGCCGGGCCCTAATGGCGACGTTAGCCGGTCGTGCCCCGATTGCCAAATTTGGTAGCGCCCCCCGCTATAATGCCGGTTGCAATTTGCGACCAGTTCAGGGGGGCCTACCTGCGGCGGTGGAGGCGCTGAGGTGTGGGGCGGCAATTTTTTTTGCTGGCAGCCTGCCAGCACCTCTTCGCACAGCTGTCCCCGGCCTCTTGAGCGCCCCCCCCCCCCGCGTTGTGCCGGCTGTCTCCCAAGAGCCCGGCACTTCTCCTCGGTGCCGGGCTCTTTTGCCGGCACTCGTGATCTCTGATCGCGCTGCAGCAGGCCCCTCCCCTTTAAGAAGGGTAGGAAGGCCTGCAGTACCGCAGTGCGCCGTGCCGCAGCGTGTGGTGCTGCGGCATGTTGCGCTGCGAACTTCAGTTGCAGCACCCCAAGACGGATGCGGGGCGCCTCGAGTAGCACCGCGCTTCCGTTTGGGGCGCTCAAGCTGAATTTCCGGCGGGCGCTCGCGACTCCTTCTGGGGCAGTACTTCCAGCGCCCTGGTGAGACTGGCACCCCAAACGGGGCGCCACCGAATTTCTACGCCACTATTTCCCACTAGTGGGAATGTACCTCGACTGTATCCGAACTATTTCCACTTTGAAGGCAGCCCATTGTTCCACTACAGTTTTGCCTGCCAATCTTTTGATTCCAATTTACCCGGGCCAGATCCGTTCACATCCCACTGAAATTTGCCTCCCTCCAATTTTTAGTATATATACAGTGGGGTTCCCCAGGGGTCAGTTCTAGGGCCACTGCTTTTCTTGATATATATTAATGACTTGGATGTGGGTGTACAGGGCACAATTTCAAAATTTGCAGATGACACAAAAGTTGGAAGTATAGCGAACAGTGAGGAGGATAGTGACAGGCTGGTGGAATGGGTGGACACTGGCAGATTAAATTTAGTGCAGAAAAGTGTGAAGTGGTACATTTTGGTAGAAAGAATGAAGAGAGGAAATATAAATTAAATGGTACAATCCTAAGGGGGTGCACGAACAGAGAGACCTGGGGGTATATGTGCACAAATCGTTGGAGGTGGCAGGGCAGGTTGAAAAAGCAGTTAAATAAGCATACGGAATCCTGGGCTTCATGAATAGAGGTATAGAGTACAAAAGCATGGCAATTATGATGAATCTTTATAAAACACTGGTTCGGCTTCAACTGGAGTATTGTGTCCAATTCTGGGCACCACACTTTTGGAAGGATGTGAAGGCCTTAGAGAGTGCAGAAAAGATTTACGAGAATGATTCCAGGAATGAGGGACTTCAGTTGTATGGATAGACTGGAGAAGCTGGTGTTGTTCTCCTTAGGTAAGATTGAGAGGCGATTTGATAGAGGTGTTCAAAATCATGAGGGGTCTGGATAGAGTAGCTGGAGAGAAACTTCCCATTGACAGAGGAGTCGAGAACCAGAGGACACAGATTTAAGGTGATTGGCAAAAGAACCAAAGGCGACATAAGAAAAAACTTTTTTACGCAGCGAGTGGTTAAGATCTGGAATGCACCGCATGAAAGGGTGGTGGAGGCAGATTCAATTGCGGCTTTCAAAAGGGAGTTAGATAAGTACATGATAGAAAAAATTTGCAGGGCTACGGGGAAAGGGCGGGTGAGTGGGACTAGCTGAGGTGCTCTTGCAGAGAGCCAGCACAGGCTCGATGGGCTGAATGGCCTTCCGTGCTGTAACCATTCTATGATTTTTTAAAGGCCTATGATTTTTTTCCCGCAGTTGCTTGCAGCAGTGTCCAAGAGATGAATATTGAATTCTTGGGGAGTCCAGGACAATCCTGGAGGGTTGGCAAACCTGGAGGTTCCTGAATTGAATTAAGAATGTTTTGACTCTTATCAATGTCACAGGATGTACACATCCATTCCTTGTAAAATATTGGAATTGATTACCAGGAGTAAACCTGATTATCTGTACAACACTAACCGAGTCAGTCAACATGGGTCCTGCCTGGCCAACCAACATGGCTTCTTTGAGGAAGTGACAACCCAAGGGAGCTGTGGAGAGCCCTACCACAAAGCCCCACATGAAAGGCCATTAGTCAAACTCAAAGCTGTGGCGCTTCAGGGTAAACACTTGGATTGGACAAGAAACTGGCTGAAGAGTTATAAACGATGAGTATTCATTAGAGGTTGTGTCATGAGTGGGGGCCAGTTGCTAAGTGGGGTGCCCCAGGGCTTGGTGTTGGGACCACTATTGCTTTCAATTTACAGAAGTGAGCTCGACTCAGAAACTCAATGTAAAGTGGTCAAGTTTACAATTGGTACCAAACTGGGTGAGGCAGTGGAATCGGAGGAAACAGCTCAGAAATTACAGAGAAAGTTATAAAAACGGATTGTAAAAGCTTCTATAGGTATGTGAAAAAGAAAAGACTGGCAAAGGTAAATGTAGGTCCTTTATAGTCAGAGACGGGAGAATTTATAATGGGGAATGAGGAAATGGCAGAGAAATTAAATAAATACTTTGTTTCTGTCTTCACAGAGGAAGACATAAAAAACCTCCCAGAAATACGAGAAAACCAAGGGTATGGCGAGAATGAGGAACTTAAAGAAATTATTATTAGTAAAAAAACAGTACTATACTAGCAAAATTAATGGGACTAAAAGTCGATAAATCCCAAGGACCGGATGACCTACATCCTATGGTTTTGAAAGAGGTGGCCATTGGGATAGTGGATGCATTGGTTGTCATCTTCCAAAATTCTATAGATTCTGGAATGGTTCCTGCAGATTGGAGGATAGCAAATGTAACCCCGCTATATAAGAAAGGAGGGAGAGAGAAAATGGGGAACTACAGACCTGTTAGCCTCACATCAGTAGTTGGGAAAATGCTGGAATCTATTATAAAGGATGCAATAACTGGGCACTTAGAAACTAATAGTAAGATTGGGCAGAGTCAACATGGATTTATGAAAGGGAAATCCTGTTTGACAAACCTACTGGAGTTCTTTGAGGATGTAACTAGTGGAGTAGACAAAGGGGAACCAGTAGATGTGGTGTATTTGGATTTTCAGAAGGCCTTCGATAAGGTCCCACACAGGAGGTTGGTGAACAAAATTAGGGAATTGGGGGTAATATACTAGCATGGATTGAGAATTGGTTAACAGACAGAAAACAAAAGTAGGGATAAATGGATCTTTTTCAGGATGGCAGACTGTGACTAGTGGGGTACCACAAGGATCAGTGCTTGGGCCCCAGCTATTCACAATCTATAACAATGATTTGGATGAGGGGACTAAATGCAACCTTTCCAAATTTGCTGATGATACAAAGCTAGGTGGCAGTGTCAGTTGTGAAGAGGATGTGAAGAGGCTTCAAGGGGATCTCGACAGGCTCAGTGAGTGGGCGAGAACATGGCAGATGGAATATAATGTGGATAAATGTGAAGTTATCCACTTTGGTAGAAAAAACAGAAAGGCAGAGTGTTTCCTAAATGGTGAAAGGTTGGGGAATGCAGATGCTCAAAGGGACCTGGGTGTCCTTGTACATGAGTCACTGAAAGTGAATGTGCAGGTGTAACAAGCCATTAGGAAGGCAAATGGTATGCTGGCCTTCATTACAAAAGGATTTGAGTACAGGAGTAAAGAAGTCTTACTCCAATTATATAGGGCCTTGGTGAGACCACACCTGGAGTACTGTGTACAATTTTGGTCTCCTTACCTAAGGAAGGATAGAAATATAGAAACATAGAAGATAGGAGCAGGAGTAGGCCATTCGGCCCTTCGAGCCTGCTCTGCCATTCAATGAGATCATGGCTGATCATCCAAATTCAGTACCCTGTCCCTGCCTTCTCCCCATATCCCTTGATCCCTTTAACCTTAAGAAATATATCCAACTCTTTCTTGAATATATTTAATGAACTGGCCTCCACCGCCCTCTGTGGCAGAGAATTCCACAGGTTCACCACTCTCTGGGTGAAGAAATTCCTCCTCATTTCAGTCCTAAATGGCTTACCCCTTATCCTTAGACTATGACCCCTGGTTCTGGACTCCCCGGCCATCAGAAACATCCTTCCTGCATCTAGTCTGTCCAGGTCTGACAGAATTTTATAGGTTTCGATGAGATCCCCTCTCAATCTTCTAAACTCCAGTGAGTATAAGCCCAATCGACACAATCTCTCCTCATACATCATTCCTGCCATCCCAGGTATCAGCCTGGTGAATCTTCGCTGCACTCCTTCCATGGCAAGAACGTCCTTCCTCAGGTAAGGCGACCAAAACTGCACACAATACTCAAGGTGCGGTCTCACCAAGGCCCTGTACAACTGTAGCAAGACATCCTTGTTCCTGCACTCGAACCCTCTCGCTACGAAGGCCAACATACCATTTGCCTTCTTAACCGCCTGCTGCACCTGCATGCTTACTTTCAGCGACTGGTGCACAAGAACACCCAGGTCTCTTTGCACTTCCCCTTCTCCCAATCTATTGCCATTCAAATAATAATCTGCCTTCCTGTTTTTGCCACCAAAGTGGATAACCTCACATTTATCCACATTATAGTGCATTTGCCATGTTTCTGCCCAATCACCCAACCTGTCCAAATCGTACTGGAGTTTCACGACATCCTCCTCACAGCTTACCCTCCCACCCAGCTTTGTGTCGTCTGCAAATTTGGAGATATTACATCCAATTCCCTCGTCCAGATCATTAATATATATTGTGAACAGCTGGGGTCCTAGGACCGATCCTTGCGGTACCCCACTAGTCACTGCCTGCCACTCGGAAAACGACCCGTTTATTCCAACTCTTTGCTTTCTGTCCGCCAACCAGTTCTCTATCCAAGTCAATACCTTGCCCCCAATCCCATGTGCCTTAATTTTGCACGCTAATCTCTTATGTGGGACCTTATCAAAAGCCTTCTGAAAGTCCAAATACACCACATCCACCGGTTCTCCCTTATCTATTTTACCAGTTACATCCTCAAAAAATTCCAGTAGATTAGTCAAGCATGATTTACCTTTTGTAAATCCATGTTGACTTTGTCTGATCTTGTCATTGCTTTCCAAGTGCTCTGCTATTACATCTTTTATAATAGACTCTAGCATTTTCCCCACTACCGATGTCAGGCTTACTGGTCTATAATTCCCCGCTTTTTCTCTACCACCTTTTTTGAATAGTGGGGTAACATTAGCTACCCTCCAATCCATGGGTACTGTTCCAGAGTCTATCGAGTTCTGGAAGATGACCAGCAATGCATCTACTATTTCTAGGGCCACTTCCTTAAGTACCCTGGGATGTAGATTATCAGGCCCTGGGGATTTATCGGCCTTCAGTCCCATCAATTTTCCTAACACCATTTCCCTACAAATACTGATTTCTTTCAGTTCAACCCTTTCATCAGACCCTATGTTCCCCGGCATCTCTGGGAGGTTATTTGTGTCCTCCTTTGTGAAGACAGAACCAAAGTATGTATTTAGTTGGTCTGCCATTTCTTTGTTTCCCATGATATACTTGTCATAGAGGGAGTGCAACGAAGGTTCACGAGATTGATTCCTGGGATGGCGGGACTGTCGTATGAGAAGAGATTGAGTAAACAAGGACTGTATTCTCTTGAATTCAGAAGAATGAAGGGGATCTCATTGAAGCATACAAAATTATTACAGGGCTTGATAGGGTGGATGCTGGAAGGATTTTTCCCTTGGCTGGGGAGTCTAGAACCAGGGGCTACAGCCTCAGGATGAAGAGTAGAACATTCAGGACTGAGATGAGAATAAATTTCTTCACACAGAGGGTGGTGAATCTTTGGAATTCTCTACCCCAGAGGGCTGTGGAGGCTCAGTCATTGGGTATATTCAAAACAGAAGTCAATAGATTTCTGAGTAGTAAAGACATCAAGGGATATGGTGATAGGGCCGGTGAATGGAGTTGAGGCAGAAGATCAGCCATGATCTCATTGAATGGCGGAGCAGGCTCGAAGGGCCGAATGACCTACTCCTGCTCCTATTTCTTATGTTCTTATTAAGTTGGACAAAATAATTAAGCGAACCTTTCAATGGCAAATGAAAATGAATGCAGACAAGTGAAAGGTACTACACACAGAAAGAAAGAAAGAACTTGCATTTTTATAGCACCTTTCATGGCCTCAGGGCATCCCAAAGCGCTTAACAGTGAAGTATTTTGAAGTGTAGACTGTTGTTTTGTAGGTGAACACAGCAGCCAATTTGTGCAGAGCAAGGTCCCACAAACAGCAATGAGACGATGACCAGATCATCTGCTTTAGTGATGTTGGTTGAGGGATAAACGTTGGCCTGGACACCAGGAGAACTCCCTGCTCTTCTTCGAATAGTGCCGTGTGTAAGAATAGTAATATGTTTTTGCATTACTTTTGTTTTGAATAAAGACAAAACAATAATGTAGACAGAAATGGTGTAAATCATGTTCTTGAAAAGCCTGTCTTTTCCCCTCAATAATGCTAATAAAATAAGCTTTAGAAGCACAGGCTTTTCATCACAGCAGGGGGGGAGTGTAAGTGCAGTCAATATAACAGGTAATGTGCCGCTATGAGAAGAGCATCAAAGGTTATTTACAACAAAGCTATGGCTCGGGGAAAGCAATGATTGGAGGTAACAGTATGGTGTGAAAAGTCATGGGGCTTCTCATCTCTGGCAATCGGTTCGAGCAACTGGGTGCATGAAACATCAGATAGGGCTGCATTCAACAGGAAGAGAACCATAAATGAAAGTGGTGTAAAAGAGAGGCCATGTTTTTACTTAGTTAGACAGAAAGAAAGACTGTTGCTGCCTTCAAGACCCAGTAATGTGAACGGGCTTGGAGAAGCCACCTTCACGGATCCTCATTAAATCCACCCACGCGAGTGATTAAACATAAGGCTCATGTGCGCTACCCTGTACGGCTGGTTAGGGTGTTTTAAGATTAATGTTTTGTCAATAATAAATTAAGTGAATTAGCAAACATATTTCTGTCTCTAGTTGTATGAATCTGTTTAAAAGGATACAGGATTTCTTCAACACTGTGGGATCATTTGTGTCCACCTGAGAAGGCAGACAGTTTAACGACACCTCTGCCAGTGCAGCTTTCTCTTGGTACTGCACAGAAGTAGCAGCCTGGATTATGTGGTCCAGTCTCTGGAGTGGAACTATGAACCTACAATCGTCTGGCTCAGAGGTGAGAGTGCTACCAATTGAGCCACGGCTGACACATAGAATGGAAAAATGGACTCAAGCACTCCATGAATGGTGTTGAAATGGCTAAGAAGGAAATTGGAAGAGATTGAGGAGTCTTATTAGACTTGACGCTAATCATGTCCAGCCAACGCCGAACAGCAGTTAACAAAGCCAGCAACATGTTGAACTACATAACCAAAACAGTAAAATGTAAGTCAGAGGAGGTTGTGATCCAATTGTATAGTGGTCTATTAGAGCCAAGGGAACTTAAACAGCAGAAGAGAGGAGACTGGGGGGAAAA
Source organism: Somniosus microcephalus (assembly GCF_052327205.1). Lineage (NCBI taxonomy): Eukaryota > Metazoa > Chordata > Chondrichthyes > Squaliformes > Somniosidae > Somniosus > Somniosus microcephalus. The sequence continues at coordinate 72,731,524 of NC_141005.1, forward strand.
ATATAACACACAGACTTAACAGTGGCGACGAGCAAAGGGTGGCAACGGATGTTCAAGGATGGCAAAGGAGCTCCCTAGGGAGCTGCCACCACAGGAGCCATCTTGTATATATATCACTTAAACTTAGCTCCCAAATTCCCAGACCTTTCTGCCGTCAAGACTATGCTTCTCCACTAGACTAGTGATCTAGTGACTAGTGGATTGCGAGTGGAGCTCGGGGCCAGGGATCACGAGAATATCAGTGCTAATTTGATCCTGTGAGAGACAACATCATTCACGTCTGAGGCCAGGACCCAGGAGCGAGGACGAGCCCAGCAGCGAGGTCAAGGCCCAGGAGTGACGCAGTGTGGACCAGCAGCGGGGTTAGGGTCCAGGGAAGGTGTTGCACGGGCCAACAGCGATGTCGGGAGGACCACAATGCATCCTACGAAACCCAGGCAGAGAGGACCTGCGGGAAGGAGGGAGGAGGACAGTAGCATTATGTTTGTGTGTGTGTGTGCTAGGCTGTTGTAGCAGAGCCTGGTCTCCACTCGTCTTGGATCCCCTTGCCATTGGACCAGGACCTTGCTCTGTCAAGCCCGTGTGGTAGCTGGTGTGCAACGGCTACCCCACGTTAAAAGAATTCACGCACAGGCATCTTCCATCCTTTAAAATGAAGTTCGGGACCTGGAACATCAGGACACCCATGGACAGCCCCAACAGTGACAGACTGGAACGCCGTACTGCTATTGTCACCCGGGAACTCAGACGTTTCGACATTGACATCGTCGCCCTAAGTGAGACCCGGCGGGCAGGGGAAGGCCAGCTCAAGGAGCAAGGTGGTGGCTACACCTTCTTCTGGAAAGGCAAACCTGAAGAAGAACACCGCCTCCATGGGGTAGGCTTCGCCATAAAAAATGAACTGGTTTGCCGTCTCAGAGACTCTCCTAGCGGTATAAACGAGCGCCTCATGACACTTCGGCTCACCCTAGCCCGGAACCAGTGCGTTACGGTCATCAGTGTGTACGCCCCAACACTGGAAGCCACAGACGAGACGAAAGAGGAATTCTACTCCAACCTCGAACAATCCCTGTCCCGAGTCCCAATGGGCGACAAGCTGATCCTCCTTGGCGACTTTAACGCCAGAGTTGGAAAGGACACAGACCTCTGGGGAGGTGTGATCGGCAGAGAGGGGGTACGGAAAGCCAACTCCAACGGTACCAATTGTGGTGTATGTGCCTTTAAGAGCCCCTGTGTACTGTAATGCCGGTAATGGCCACTCGGGCTATATAAGCCTGTATAGTGTCTTGTATCTGTTAGTTCACCTCCAGACTTTGTTCAGTAAACACCTGTGAAACCTACTCCTGCATTCCGTGTCTCCATTAACACACGGATACAACAGTGGCGACGAATTGGAAACGGACTGACCTGCAATTCAGCAGCACCTCAAGGAGATCGATTCCTCAGACGAAAGTCGAAGAAAAACAAGAAAAGGGAAAGGCTGTGGTTTCACCGGCTGGCCGAGCTGGTGGCAGGTACTGCAGTGGTCCTTCCTGGGTGGCGGGCTGGGGCTCCATCGGCTGGCTCTGCAGCGGAGCCGAGCAGCCAAGGCGGAGGTAAACAGAGACAGAGGGGGTGAGCACTCGGGAGACGGCCGGCGCTGCAAAGCAGGTCGGCGTTCGGACCAAGCAGAGGGAGGGAAAAGTCCCAGAGAGTCCGGCGGGAACGAGTCTCCACCGATTGAAAAAAACCTATGTAAATAAAAACCGCGGAGAACAGCGTTGTCAGCAGCAGCAGCGGCGGGAAAGTGCGGGAAGTGCCATTTTTTTTCTGCAGGGAAGAAAGGAAAGCGCGGGAGGTGCCATTTTTTTTTCAGAATGCCTAAGGCTGGCAATATTAATGCTTTCGATAGCGATATAGAGGATTGGACCACATATGTGGAAAGAGTGGAGGTATATTGCACAGCAAATGAAATAGAAGATAATAAAAAGGCATCAGTACTTCTAACTCTAATGGGCGCAAGGACATACGGGCTGTTACGAAACTTAATCACTCCAGCCAAACAAAAGGACAATAATTTTAAGGAGATTGTTGATACCCTACAGGAGCACTTAAACCCAACACCGCTGCTGATAGCGGAACGATTCAAATTCTTCAAGAGGAATCAGCACAAGAATGAAAGTAACACTGATTACCTCACCGAATTAAGGAAGCTGTCAAAGCACTGCCAATTCAGGGCAGGACTGGCAGATTCTCTTCGAGACAAATTCGTCTGCGGTCTCCTAAGTGAAGGAACACAGAAAAGGCTACTTTCTGAGAAAGATTTGACACTGGACAAGGCTTTCAGTATGGCTGTATCATACGAAGCAGCCGCAAGAGGAGCTGCAGAGATACAGCAAAAGCCACAGGACTTCGGCACCCATGAAATGACACAGGGTTTCGAGAGATGTTATCGCTGCGGCAGATCCATCCATGACCAGAGGGACTGCTGGTTCAAGGACAAAGCATGCAGGCAATGCGGAAAGATTGGACACATTGCACGTGTATGCCGATCTGGATACAAAAAATCCACGGACAGGAAAAAAATAGATACGGAAAAGTACAGAAAGGTACAAATGATGACGGACAGTAGCTCCGAAGACCAGAAGAGCGACAGCGACTCCGGAAACAAGAGACTAAGCTGTCTCAAATTACATAATGTAATTGCCAAAGAAGATTACCAGACCATTTGGGTTACCCTCACGATAGCGGGGTCCCCAGTTAAAATGGAGCTAGATACAGGATCAGCTCTGACCGTCATAAATTGACGGGATTACGAGCGGCTATTTCCGCATATACCTTTGAAAGACACATCCATTATCTTGAAAACATATACGGGGCAGAAAGTATACCCCAGAGGGAAAATAAGGGTGCCTGTTGTATACAACGGCAAGGAAATACAGAAGTTGTATTTATATGTTCTGCAAGATGGTGGTCCACCGCTGTTGGGACGTGAATGGATCAGGAAGATACGTTTAGACTGGCACTCCATTCAGGCACTGACGGTGACCAGTAAGAAAAAAAATGATGATGACGTCATACCTGAACGATTAAAAGACATCTTGGCCAACGCCAAGGAAGTGTTTCAACAGGAACTAGGAACCTTGAAAGGCATCACCGCCTCAATAAAAGTGGAAGATGCGGCAATTCCCAAGTTTTTTAAGGCAAGGCCGGTGCCATACGCAATTCGTCCAGCAGTCGAGGCAGAGCTGGAGAATTTGGAAAAGGCAGGCGTATTATCCAAGATAGATTGGAGCGAGTGGGCAACACCCATCGTCCCGGTCATGAAGAAAGCGTTGAATAATGATAAATCTGAAGAACAGAGAAAAATTCGCATCTGTGGGGACTTCAAGGTGACTGTAAACCCGGTCCTTCACATGGTACAGTATCCTCTTCCGAGGATAGAGGATATTTTCGCCTCACTATCCGGAGGAAAACGTTTCACCAAAATTGACTTGGCTCAGGCATATCTACAGATGGAGGTTGAAGAGGCCTCTAAAAAGTATCTCACGATAAATACACACAAAGGCCTGTACCAGTACAATCGACTGGTTTTCGGAGTAGCATCAGCTCCAGCTATCTGGCAAAGAGCTATGGAGCAAGTCCTCCAAGGGATTCCGGGGACTCAATGCTACCTAGACGACATCCTTGTAACAGGAGAAAACGACAACGAGCACCTTGCCAATTTGGAGCAGGTGCTCACTAGGTTGAGAGAACGGGGCCTACGAGCAAATCGCCCCAAGTGCGAATTTTTCCAGAAACAAATATCATATTGTGGCCACATAATTAACGAGGAAGGGTTGCATAAGTCACCTGAAAAAATTGAAGCGGTCATAAAAGCCCCAGCACCTGAAATGTCTCACAATTAAGGTCGTTCCTGGGATTGATAAATTACTATCATAAATTTTTACCGAACTTGTCAACTCTTCTGCACCCTCTTAACGAACTGCTACAAACGGGAGTAATTTGGAAATGGAGCGAAGACTGTAAACGTGCCTTCCATAAATGCAAAGGCTTGATCACGTCCAAGGAAGTTTTGGCTCATTACAACTCATCACTGCCAATCAGACTGGCGTGCGATGCATCCCCTTACGGCATAAGAGTGGTATTATCGCATAGATTCCCTGATGGCTCGGAGCGGCCGATAGCTTTTGCGTCACGCTCATTGAACTTAGCTGAGCGTAACTATGTGTAAGATTCGAAATTTTCAGCAATAATCATGCAAGAAAACAGGATAAAATAAGACTGTTTATTGACCAAAGTAAACTTGCACAGAAAAACCTTTGATAAAAGGGCATACAAAATGGCCGTCGGGCCTCGTGATCAGTTTTCTGGACCGTTTGATTTCTGTTACTGCAAGCCAGACAGGCTTGTAGATTGAAGACAGTAAGCCCGCGAAAGCCAGTATCTGGGAACCGAAACTCAGGGAAACAGCATACATATTCAATGGATTCTAAGTACAGGATGGGGCCCATCAAGATATGGGTGGACAATGCAAAAACACTTATACCCATTTATTGTATGATGCGCTATCAATTACTCATAAAAGACTATGGGCTAGATTTTCAGTATAGACAGTTTTGGGGCGCTAAGCTTAGCGCCCGCCCGAAGTTATCGCCCGCCCCAAAGTAGCGCCCCGTTGCCGGAAATTCAGTGGCTTCGCCCTAAGAGGTTGGTGGAGCGCTAAAAGAGGCGTTCCACTAGTATCTTTAGGCGCTAAGCCGGCGGTGGAGAGCGCAACACCCGAGCTTGGGCGCAGCGCACGGCAGACACTCTGGTGCCAGTGAGCTCTTAAAGGGGAAGGGTGCATGTATTTTTTTCAAATGCAAAGTCTGGGGGGAAACGGAGGAGGAGGAGGAGGAGGAGGAGGAGGAGGAGGAGGAGGAGGAGGAGGAGGAGGAGGAGGAGGAGGAGGAGGAGGAGGAGGAGGAGGAGGAGGAGGAGGAGGAGGAGGAGGAGGAGGAGGAATGATTCGTGCCCGGAAACATCAATAGACCGTTCAGAACAACACACAGCTTACTGCCACACAACACATGCAGAGTGCCTTTTGTACGAGTGCCCTTTAATTTGCGCTCCCCAGGGTGTGTTGCGTTCCATTTTACAAACGCTCTGGACGCCAGGCGCACAATGGGGCGGTCCGACTGAAGTTTGGATTCGGGGCGGCCAAAGGGCGTTGCACGAGGATGTGACGTCATTTTCTGCGCGCGCATCCGGGCGGCCGCTAAACTTTGCGCCGGCGCTAACGGGCAACTTAATTTGGGGCGGGGCGCAAACTGCGCTGCGCCCAGGCGCTACACGCATAGCGCCCGAAAATCACTTCTCTTAAGGCGCTAACTGCTGGCGCAAGCAACTGAAAATCTAGCCCTGAGAGTTAGAAGAGTAACTAAAGGCTTTTATTAACAAAAGAATGGAGGTCTGCCTCGAGTGGTCGACCGGTCCAGAAATACAAAGGGCTGGGGAGCAGCCACCTTTATACTAGGACTTGTGGGAGGAGTCAGCCGAGGCATGTCCAGGCATGTACACAATGGAATGCAAACAGTATACAAACAGTGGTTTACCACATTCACCCCTTGTTTAAAATTGAGTCCGGCGGGGTGAAGTGTATTAAAAGTTAGTGTATTGGAGTCTCTCCGGAGGTCTTGTCTGCCGCTGTGATCGGCGTGGCGACGGCGGGGGTAGTGAAGCTTCCGGCATCAAGTCCCGCGTAGGCTGTGGCGCTGGCGTGTCGTCCTCGTAGATGTTGAGCGGGTCGCGGGACCCAGGCCTGCCGTCTGCTGGGGCTGGATATCGGATCGTGGGGGGGGTGGTAGTGGGTAGTGGGTTACTGCAGCCCCCGAGGGTGCAAGGTCTCTTATGGAGACTGTGTCCTCCCGCCCGTCCGGGTACGCAATGTAAGCGTACTGGGGGTTGGCGTGGAGGAGGTCGACCCTCTCGACCAGGGGGTCCGTTTTATGGGTCCTCACGTGTCTTCTCAGTAGGACCGGCCCTGGGGACGTCAGCCATGGCGGTAGCGATGTCCCCGATGTGGACTTCCTTGGGAAGACAAACATTTTCTCATGAGGGGTGGCGTTAGTGGCAGTGCAGAGCAGTGACCGAATAGAGTGGAGCGCATCGGGTAGCACATCCTGCCAGCGGGAGGTTGGAAGGCCCCTAGACTTTAAGGCTAGCAGGGCGGCCTTCCAAACTGTCGCATTTTCTCTTTCCACCTGTCCGTTCCCCCGGGGGTTGTAACTAGTGGTCCTGCTTGTGGCAATACCCCTAGTTAGCAGGTACTGACGGAGTTCGTCGCTCATAAACGATGAGCCCCGGTCGCTATGGATATAGCTGGGGAAACCGAACAGGGTGAAGAGGTCATTTAGGCATTTAATGACCGTGGCACTGGTCATGTCCGGGCAGGGGATGGCGAACGGGAAACGGGAGTACTCATCAATAATATTGAGGAAGTACACGTTGCGGTCGGAGGAGGGGAGAGGCCCTTTAAAATCGACGCTCAGGCGCTCGAAGGGGCGAGTGGCTTTTATCAGGTGGGCCCTGTCTGGTTTATAAAAGTGCGGTTTGCACTCAGCGCAGACTTGGCAGTTCCCGGTCATGGTCCTGACCTCCTCAATGGAGTAAGGTAGGTTGCGGGCCTTGACGAAGTGGAAGAACCTGGTGACCCCCGGGTGGCAGAGGTCATTGTGGAGGGCCTGCAGTCTATCGATCTGCGCGCTGGCGCAGGTGCCACGCGATAGAGCATCCGGGGGTTCGTTGAGCTTCCCGGGCCGGTACAAGATCTCGTAATTGTAGGTGGAAAGTTCGATTCTCCACCTCAAGATCTTGTCATTTTTGATTTTGCCCCTCTGCTTGTTGTTAAACATGAAAGCGACTGAACGCTGGTCAGTGAGCAGGGTAAATCGTTTTCCGGCCAGGTAGTGCCTCCAATGACGCACAGCCTCCACAATAGCCTGGGCCTCCTTCTCAACAGCGGAGTGTCTGGTCTCCGGGCCCTGGAGGGTTCGTGAAAAGAAGGCCACGGGTCTCCCCGCCTGATTGAGGGTAGCGGCCAGGGCAAAGTCGGACGCGTCGCTTTCCACCTGGAAGGGGATGGATTCGTCCACTGCGTGCATGGTGGCTTTGGCGATGTCCTCCTTGATACGGTGGAAGGCTAAGCGGGCCTCTGCCGTCAAGGGAAAAGAGGTGGACTTGATCAGCGGACGGGCCTTGTCCGCATAGTAGGGGACCCACTGGGCGTAATAGGAGAAAAACCCTAGGCACCTCTTCAGGGCCTTGAGGCAGTGGGGCAGTGGGAGTTCCATAAGGGGACGCATCCGGTCGGGGTCGGGACCGATGACTCCGTGTTCCACAACACAGCCAAGGATGGCGAGGCGGTTTGTGCGGAATATGCACTTCTCCTTGTTATATGTCAGGTTCAGGAGTTGGGCGGTGCGGAGGAATTTTTCGAGGTTTGCGTCATGGTCCTGCAAGTCACGGCCGCAGATGGTCACATTGTCCAGGTATGGGAAAGTGGCCTGCAACGCATTTTGATCTACCATCCGGTCCATCTCCCTTTGGAAGACGGAGACCCCGTTGGTGACGCCAAAGGGAACCCTAAGGAAGTGATAGAGGCGGCCGTTTGCCTCAAAGGCAGTATACTGGCGGTCCTCAGGGCAGATAGGGAGCTGGTGGTATGCTGATTTCAGGTCAATGGTCGAGAAGACGCGGTACTGCGCGATCTGATTGACCATATCAGCTATGCGGGGGAGTGGGTAAGCGTCCAGTAGGGTGTAGCGATTTATTGTCTGGCTGTAGTCGATGACCAGGCGCTGCTTCTCGCCGGTCTTAACGACCACAACCTGGGCTCGCCAGGGGCTGTTGCTGCCCTCAATAATCCCTTCCTTCAGGAGCCGCTCCACTTCGGTTTTAATGAAAACCCTGTCCCCGGCGCTGTATCGTCTGCTCTTTGTGGCGATGGGCTTACAGTCGGGGGTGAGGTTAGCAAACAGTGGGGGGGGGGTGACTCGGAGTGTGGAGAGGTTGCACCTGGTGCGCGGCGGGCAATTTGGAAGCTGCTGGCTGCGGACTGTGAGTGGGGGGAGGGGTCCACCGTACGCCATCGTAACACTTTTAAGGTGACACTGAAAATCTAACCCCAGTGGAACGGCAGCGCAGAGGTCGGGCAGGACCAGAAGTTTAAAATTATCGTACACAGTCCCGTCTACTATGAGTGTCACCACGCAGTAGCCGCCAATGTCCGCTGACTGGGACTCGGAGGCCATAGAAATCCGCTGGTGCGCAGGCAGGACTGGGAGAGAGCAACGCCGCACCGTGTCAGGGTGGATGAAGCTCTCCGTGCTCCCAGAGTCAAAAAGGCAGATTGTATCGTGACCATTTACCTTAATGTCCATTGTGGAACTGGCCAGTTGGTGCGGTCTCGCTTGGTCCAGTGTAACGGATGCCAGCGTAGGGGTCGGTGTGTCGCTGCGGGTATCAGATGAGGCGGTGTCGGGGGCCTGCTGCGTCCCGGCTGTCGTCCAAGATGGCGGCGTCCATGATCCCCATGTGGCTGGAGGCGTCCAAAATGGCTGCTGTACCGGTGATTCGCACATGGCCGAGGAGACCCAAGATGGCGGCCCGCATGGCCCACACGCGGCGCTGCTGGGGTTCGGGGTGGCTTTGGCCCTGCAGACGCTAGCGTAGTGTCCCTTCTTCCCGCAGCCCGAGCAGATCGCGTTTTTCGCCGGGCAGCGCGCTCTGGGGTGTTTTGCCTGGCCACAGAAGTAGCATTTCTGGCCTTGGGGCACTGCTGTCTGGCCTTGGGACACTGCTGCGGTAGTTGGGCCGTTGCTGGGGTGTGGCTGGGGTGGCACGGCGCTATGAGGCGGTCCTACCGTGTCCCAGGCTGTCGTTCCCCGCGGCGTCCACGGTGCAGAGGAGTAGGCATCCATGCCCTGGTAGGCTGCATCCAATGATAGTGCGAGTTCAGAGGCCTTGTTGAGGTTGAGGTCACTCTGCTCCAACAGTCGCTGTCGGGTGTAATTGGATCTGTGGCCCGCTACAAAAGCGTCCCGGATAAGTTCCTCTGTGTACACGGCGGCCTTTACATCCTTACACCCACAGGCCCGGCCAAGCACGGACAGTGCCTGAAGATATTCCACGGTCGATTCCCCAGGTTGTTGTTTACGACTCCCCAGAAGGTGCCTGGCGTACACTTTGTTCACTGGGCGCGTGTACTGGTCCTTGAGGAGCTTGATAGCATCCGCGTATGAGGTCGCGTCTTGGATGACCGAGTACACTCGGTGGTTCACTTTGGAGGTCAGGACATCCAGTTTGTCCTCTTCCGATTTGATTGCTTCGGAGGCGGTCAGGAATTTTTCGAAACACTTAAGCCAGTGAGTAAACTTGGTGGATGAGTCCGCCTCCCGATGATTTAAGTCCAGGCATGCTGGTGTGAGGATCTTTTCCATTATAAAAATTTTGTTAATAAAATTGATGCGCTATCAATTACTCATAAAAGACTGAGAGTTAGAAGAGTAACTAAAGGCTTTTATTAACAAAAGAATGGAGGTCTGCCTCGAGTGGTCGACCGGTCCAGAAATACAAAGGGCTGGGGAGCAGCCACCTTTATACTAGGACTTGTGGGAGGAGTCAGCCGAGGCATGTCCAGGCATGTACACAATGGAATGCAAACAGTATACAAACAGTGGTTTACCACATTGTACAAAGGAGAAACCGTTTAACAGCCATCAAGGAAAATCTCCGGACCGATCAATATGCGAACCGAGTCGCGGTGACAATGAAAAAGACATTAAAAGACATTATCGGCCAGGAAGGCCAGTTAAGTTATCACCGGCTCCCGTTACAAGACAAAGCGCCCCTGCAGAGATTTCTGCCCGCCAAAATTAATACAAAGACAGGACTATGATTTGGCGGGAGATAAGACTGTCCCAAAAGAGTATAACTATGGATTGAAAGTCCATCAAAGTTACTCGGAGGAAAATCGAGCGACGTTACGGAGTGATCGGAGAACGATCGGAGTCATCGACGGAACGAACGGACGAACGAAGGACGGACGGTGACGGTTACACCGATCCAGGATCGGCGCCTCTTCTACCTCGGTAGCTTCGGAATCGATGAAGACGCTTCGTCTTTTTAAAGACGCTTCGGACGGACAATTTCGGTGAAAAGGCAACGTGGTCGGTGTTCAGCCAGACAAGGCTCGGCCACGACGAGAAGACGACGAGGGTGGCCCGGGTACTGGGGTCGGGAGATCATCGACGACCCAGGCCGAAGGAGAAGACACCCTCAGGAAAACCGATGATCCAGGCCGGAGAAAAGGACATTCCGGGCCTGACACTTCCGTGTCTCAACATCCCATTGGGTTGTTGTTCTGCTCCATGAACCAAAATCGACAACAGACTTAGGTATCTTCAACCTTGACAAGCGCTCATCGAGGCTGTGTCTACCCCGCCGCCTCGAGAGAGAGAGAGAGAGAATATCAACTGCGCCAGAAGTTTCCAAATCCACGTGACGACGGAAAGCGGTGCCAAAAGGCTGCGAACCCCCCTTTTCGCGATTTTGAGAGTGGTGAGCATGATCCCAAGTTCCCCAGGTCGAAACTTAGTTTAGGTATAGGGGAGGGAGTTAAGGGTAATCGTAATGTGTTTTCCCTTTTACGATGTGCCGTGTGTTCCCCATTTCCATAGAGTCAAGTTCATAAATTTGTGCATGATTGTAGTTACTTTAATCTGTGCCTATGACATGTATTTTGTAATGCTTCAAACTGTTTAAAAATAAAAGGATCCATTTCGTGCTATTCAACCTGGTCTATTGAGTCCTTTCTCTGCACTACAGTTCTCTGCATCTAAGTCCAAGGTCTAGAACCGTAGGGGGAGTGGGTCGAACCACTCAAGGGTAATTATTGCACGAAGTCTGGCAGGAGACCAGAACGAGCAAGAGAAACCCCCTACATATGCCCAGATCGACAGGGAAGCACTTAGCCTGGTATGGGGCATGAAGAAATTCAACCATTATCTACACGGACAAAAATTTACCTTGTTGACTGACCATCAACCCCTCATCTCCATATTCAACCCTAAAAAGGGTGTTCCCATTATGACAGCGCAAAGGCTACAGAGATGGTCCCTTTTCCTGGGGCACACCAATATGACATAGAATACAAAGGATCAAAACAGCATGGGAATGCTGACGGTTTATCGCGCCTACCGTTGCCAACGGTAGAAGAGGCACCTACAGTGGACCCAGTGGAGATGTTCCACTCAACCATAGTGGAATGTCTACCAGTAACAAATTCTGCCATTGAAAAGGAAACGAGGAATGACCCGACTCTCTCACGAGTCTACGATTTAACGGTGAAGGGATGGCCAGCACATGGCGAACCACTGTTGCCAGCATTCTCGCAAAGAAGAGAACAGCTGTCAGTGTGCCGAGGAACCTTGATGTGTGGATCCAGAGTGGTGATTCCACCCAAACTCCAGGATAAAGTGCTAAAGGAGCTTCACGAGGGGCATCTGGGTGGAGTGAAAATGAAGAACCTAGCCAGAGCGTTTGTGTGGTGGCCAGGTATCGATGGAGACATCGAAGAAATGACCAAGAGCTGCCTAGGATGCCAGAAGGTCCAAAACGCCCAACCACAAGCCCCTCTACATCCATGGGAGTGGCCCTCATCTCCATGGCAAAGGGTACACATCGACTTTGCTGGTCCATTTATGGACTCAATGTTCTTAATCGCGGTTGATGCACACTCCAAGTGGCCGGAGGTAATAAAGATGTCCTCCACCACCACGGAAAAAACCATCACAGTGTTAAGGACCATATTTGCCAGGAATGGGCTGCCTGAACAGATCTGTTCTGATAATGGACCGCAATTTGTGTCCGAAGAATTCAGGAAGTTCTTAAAAAACAATGGGGTTAAGCACTACACGTCCGCCCCATACCATCCCGCCACCAATGGATTGGCTGAAAGGTTTGTCCAGACCTTCAAGAAGGCCATAAAGGCCATGGGTAATGAAGACATAAAACTTCAGCATAAGGTAGATAACTTCTTGTTTGCATACAGGAATGCAACACATGTGGTTACAAACCAAACTCCCGCCATGATGTTCTTCAATAGAAGCCTAAGATGCCGGCTGGATTTGATCAAGCCAAACATCAGAAGGGACGTGGAGAACCGGCAATTTCAAGGCATGAATGAAAGGCCAACTAGAACCTTCCAGATAGGTCAACAAGTTTTGGCCCGGGACTACCGTACCGAGAAATGGCAGCCTGGAACTATCTGCACACGACTAGGACCGCTGATGTATACCGTGGACATTGGAGAAAGCATAATAAGGCGCCATGCTGACCAGATCATAGAGTCCTCCGAAAAGGGACAACCTACACCACAACTCTATACGCCTAATGATGAAGCAGAGATACCCATAGTATCTACCTCCGATCCGGTGATACTGGAACCAGATGAACCCAACACTGGCATTCAAGCCGAATCGACCTTGCCAAAAGAACCTACTACACCACCAAAACCTACTACACCACCGAGGCGTTATCCGGACCGAGTCAGGAAGCCTCCAGAGAGACTGACTTATAATTGATTAACTGCAGAAAATGTGTAGATTATTGTTCTTGTAATATGTTAATTACTGATTACTTAAAATATTATGTACTGGTTGTCTAAAAGGGGAGGAATTGTGGTGTATGTGCCTTTAAGAGCCCCTGTATACTGTAATGCCGGTAATGGCCACTCGGGCTATATAAGTCTGTATAGTGTCTTGTATCTGTTAGTTCACCTCCAGACTTTGTTCAGTAAACACCTGTGAAACCTACTCCTGCATTCCGTGTCTCCATTAACACACGGATACAACACCCTCTGTTATAAATCTCATCATTCATCAAGAAACTACTCATGAAATAACACTGGATGGCCAACTGGTGGCGCCGTCCAAGGAGTATAAATACTCGGCCGTCGGCCCCAGCTTTCCAGGGACATTTTGTAAGACAAGGAACTAGTGAAGTACAACTAGACCTCTATGTTCTGAAACAAGTTGATCAAAGCCTTGCTTTATGCTCAAACCAAGTGCGTAGTGAGTTTTATTACGTCACCCTCCTCCTGTCGAAATGCTTAGAACATGGCCTTGTCATAACCAACACCTTGTTCCGTCAGAGAGACAAGTACAAGTCTTCATGGCAGCACCCTCGCTCCAACCACTGGCATCTGCTGGACTATGTCATCATCCAAGCGAGTGACCGCAAGGACGCCCGCATCACCCGCGCCATGACAGGAGCTGACGACTGCTGGACAGACCACCGCCTAATCCGTTCTGTCATCTCCATCAATGTAGCGCTAAAACAGCAGCAGCAACAGAAACAATGCTGCAGGAAAATTAACGCTGGAGCTCTCAAAGACCCTGCTAAGAAGGCCCTATTCAGCCTGCGCCTCACAAACAACCTGACGACTCCCAGTGATGCAGACACAGAGTGCCCACAGCACCTGGTCTGCACTCAAGGCCTCCATAATCAGCACCTGTGAAGAGACGCTCGGTCACTCGACCAGGAAACACCAAGACTGGTTCGACGAGAACGACCAGGAGATCCAGGAGCTAATAAGCTGCAAGCGCAAGGCATTCCTGATCTGGAAACAGCAACAGAACTCAAGAGCAAGAAAGCAGCTCTGCAGAAGCCTGAAGGCTGAGGTCCAACAAAAAACTCGCGACCTAAAGAACAGATGGTGGGTGGAGAAAGCGCAGAAGATCTAGCAGCTAGCCGACAACCACGACATGTGTGGATTCTTTAGCACAGTCAAGACCATCTACGGCCCAAGCACCCAAGGCCCTACCCCACTGCGGGCCAAGAACGGAGAGGTACTCATCAAGGACAGAGAGGCAGTCAGTGCCCGCTGGAAGGAGCACTTTGAAGATCTCCTTAACCGGGACTCTGTCTTCAACGCGAGTGTCCTCAACTCCATCCCACAGCATGCTACCCGTCACCATCTCAGCACAACCCCAGCCCGGCATGAGGTTGAAAAGGCCATCTGACAACTGAAGAACAATAAGGCCTCAGGAGCAGATGGAATCCCCACCGAGGCACTAAAGCATGGCGGAGAAGCACTACTGGTGTGAATTCATGAACTCATTTCTCTTATCTGGAAGGAGGAGAGCATGCCAGGGGATATCAGAGATGCCATAATTGTGACCATCTTCAAGAAAGGTGACAAGTCCGATTGCGGTAATTACAGAGGAGTTTCCCTGCTGTCTGTCACAGGGAAAGTCATTGCAAGAATCCTCCTCAATCGCCTTCTCCCAGTGGCCGAAGAGCTCCTCCCAGAGTCGCAATGCGGACTCCGCCCACTAAGGGGCACAATGGACATGATCTTCACCGCACGTCAATTACAAGAGAAATGCAGGGAACAGCACCAACCGCTGTACATGGCCTTCTTTGATCTGACAAAGGCCTTCGACACTGTCAACCGTGAGGGATTATGGAGTGTCCTCCTCAAATTCGGCTGCCCTCAAAAGTTTGTCACCATCCTCCGCCTGCTTCACGACGACATGCAAGCCGTGATCCTGACCAACGGTTCCACCACAGACCCAATTCATGTACGAACCAGGGTCAAGAAAGGCTGTGTCATCGCACCAACGCTCTTCTCGATCTTCCTTGCTGCAATGCTCCCTCTCACCCTCAGTAAGCTCCCCACTGGAGTGGAGCTAATTTACAGAACAAACGGGAAACTGTTCAACCTGCATTGCCTCCAGTCCAGATCCAAGGTCGTCCCATCCTCTGTCGTCAAATTACAGTATGCAGACGACGCTTGCATCTGTGCTCACTCGGAGGTCGAACTCCAAACCATCGTCAACACCTTCACCGAAGCGTACGAGAGCATGGGCCTTACACTAAACATCCGTAAGGCAAATGTCCTCTACCAACCTGCCCCCGCCACACAGTACTGCCCCCCGATTATCAAAATCCACGACAAGGCCTTGGACAATGTGGACCACTTTCCATACCTCGGGAGCCTACTGTCAACAAGGGCAGACGTCGACGACGAAGTCCAACACCGCCTTCAGTGTGCCAGTGCAGCCTTCGGTTGCCTGAGGAAGAGAGTGTTTGAAGACCAGGACCTCAAACCCGGCACTAAGCTCATGGTCTACAGAGCAGCAGTGATACCCGCCCTCCTGTATGCTTCAGAGACATGGACCATGTACAGCAGGCACCTCAAAGCACTGGAGAGGTACCACCAACGCTGCCTCCGCAAGATCCTGCAAATCCATTTGCATGTTAGGCGCACCAATGTCAGTGTTCTTGCTCAGGCCAACATCCCCAGCATCGAAGCTTTGACCACGCTCAATCAGCTCCGATGGACGGGTCACACTGTCCGCATGCCCAATACGAGACTCCCAAAACAAATGCTCTACTCGGAGCTCCGGCACGGCAAGAGAGCGCCAGGTGGGCAGCGGAAATGCTTCAAGGGCACCCTCAAAGCCTCCTTGAAAAAGTGTAACATCCACACCGACACCTGGGAATCCCTGGCCCAAACCACACAAAGTGGAGGAGAAGCATCCGGGAAGGCGCTGAACACCGCGAGTCTCTTTGCCGGGAGCAAGCGGAAGCCAAGCGCAGGCAGCGGAAGGAGCGCACTTCAACCCAAGCACCCCACCCACCCGCCCCTTCAACCACCGTCTGCCCCACCTGTGACAGAGACTGTAAGAACATAAGAACATAAGAACATAAGAAATAGGAGCAGGAGTAGGCCAATCGGCCTCTCGAGCCTGCTCCGCCATTCAATAAGATCATGGCTGATCTGATCCTAACTGCCAATCTACTATCACAGAACCATCTCCTGAATCTAACAGAATTAGACACACGAAATAGGAGCAGGATCAGGCTACACGGCCCCTGGGCCCGCTCCGCTACCCACAGGGCCATGTCCGATCCGAACCTAGACTCATGTCCAAATTCCTGCCCGCTCCCCGTAACCCTTAATTCCCTTTACTTCTAGGAAACTGTCTGTTTCTGTTTTAAATTTATGTAATGATGTAGCTTCTACAGCTTTTTGGGGCAGCATATTCCATGGACCTACCACCCTCTGAGTGAAGTAGTTCCTCCTCATCTCAGTTTTGAAAGAGCAGCCCCTTATTCTAAGAGTATGCCCCCTAGTTCTAGTTTCACCCATCATCGGGAACATCCTCCCCGCATCCACCCGATCCGACCCCTTCACAATCTTATATGTTTCAATAAGATCGCCTCTCATTCTTCTGAACTCCAATGAGTAGAGTCCCAATCTACTCAACCTCTCCTCATATGTCCATCCCCTCATCCCCGGGATTAACCGAGTGAACCTTCTTTGTACTGACTCGAGAGCAAGTATGTCTTTTCTTAAGTATGGACACCAAAACTGTATGCAGTATTCCAGGTGCGGTCTCACCAATACCTTGTACAACTGAAGCAATACCTCCCTATTTTTATATTCTATCCCCCTAGCAATGAAAGCCAACATTCCATTGGCCTTCTTAATCACTTGCTGCACCTGCATACTAACCTTTTGAGTTTTGTGCACCAGGACCCCCAGATCCCTTTGTACTTCAGTACTTTCCAGTTTCTTGCCATTAAGATAATAGCTTGCTCTACGATTTTTCCTGCCAAAGCGCATAACCTCACACTTTCCAGTATTGTATTCCATCTGCCAAATCTCTGCCCACTTACTTACTCTAAATGTTGACCCAGACGAAAGAGGACAATATATATTCATGAGGACAACACCAAGGGCTCGGTAACGAGATCAGCAGGACATTAAAAACAATGAGTGCCATTTCCAACCAGAGGTGGGCCTATTACCAGCCGCTTAAAATGATTTTAAATATAATAACTGCCCCGCTGTGCTCAAAGCCCGCCAAAGTTAAAACAAAGACTAACCTGATTTTGGGCGGGAAGTGAGGCCTTGGGAAGAAAGGTATATCAGGAGAGACTTTTCGGCAGTTGATACGGCAGTGGGACACGACTCGACACGGCAGTGGAAGAGACAGGACAACACAGCACAAGAAACAGCTTGGGAGAAGATGCTGGAGGAAGCTTGAATCAACAAGGTTGAACAGTTACAAAGAGAGCCGAGAAAAGGAAAGGTTAAAATCGGACAGTCGTTGCAGCCCCAGCAGCCTGTCCAGCTTTTGAGCTGGGCAAAGAGGAGCTGGCGTGGGGAAAGATCAGCGGACTCTGCTCCACCGTTGGAGAAATCAGAAGGATAATTATGACTGTATGAAGAAAGTCATTTCGGAACCAGCGTCCCGCGCCGGGGAAGACTATCGGGAGATCATCGACCATCCCCGGGCCGTAGCTGAAGGTAGAAGGGGCCACACCAGCACAAAGCTCCTCTAACCAGGGTCGAGCCGATGATCCTCGACCCCGCTGACATCCAGGCCCGCCGGTGTCCAGCCGCCCCCGACCCCCACCTCAGGAGAGAGGTGTGGCGCAGCTCGCAGGGGCTCCACGATCCACGTGGAGACGAAACGCCTGAAAGGACCAAACACAGACTCGTTTTCAAAACCTTGCACTTCCTAGTGGGATTGGTGAGCATGTTTCTGGCCCTTCACAATCAGATCTAGATAGGTTTAATAAGGGGGTGGATTTAAGGGTACAATTAACATGAGTTGTTGTCCCTCGATGTTCCGTGTGTTTCCTTATTTCATAATGATCTTTGTAGAATATAAGATGCCTGTATTTGTTTTAGTTAGTACTGTGTCGTTATGATTTGTTTGTGTTTGTTTTTCCCTCCCATGTACCGTACTCTTATCTGCGTTGCATTTGATTTGATATTTTTTTTTCCATTTGCAATAAAGTTTCATTTTGATTCATCAAACTTGGTCTACACGAGTTTTCTCTACATTGTAGTTCCTGCGCCTAAGTCCAGAGTATAGAACCTAAGGGGTGAGTGGGTCGAACCACTCAAAGTTTTACTGTATAAGAGAGAGAGGCCTCTAGAGAGAGAAACCTCTGGGAAACCTCTTGAGGAAGGAAAACCCCTTACACATGGTAAACTTTTATCACCATTTCGTGCCTAAGGCAGCACTGCTCATGCAGCCCCTGTATGAGGCCCTCAAGGGAAGGACGTCCTTTCACCACTTTTGTGGACCACAAGCCACTCATCTTTGACATGGCCAAGACCGCCGAACCGTGGTCATCCCGACAGCAGCGTCAGCTGACTTACATATCCGAATTTAATACGGATATCCAGCACGTGGCCGGTAAGGACAACCTGGTGGCAGACTGCCTCTCCCGTGTGACTGTCAATGCAGTCCATCTGGGCATCGACTACGCCCTCATGGCGGCGGACCAAGTCTCCGACCCAGAAGTTCAGGCTTACCGAGCCAACATCACTAGTCTCCAGTTAGCCGACGTCGAGTTCCGTTCGGCAGGTACCACGCTGCTGTGCGACATCTCTGTACGGGACCCTCGCCCTGTCATGCCGGTCGCCTGGCGCCGCAAATTTTTGACACCATACATGGGTTGTCGCACCCAGGGATGAAGGCCTCGCAGAAGCTCATGTCGGCTAAATTTGTTTGGCATGGCATGCAT
This sequence comes from Somniosus microcephalus, assembly GCF_052327205.1. Taxonomy (NCBI): domain Eukaryota; kingdom Metazoa; phylum Chordata; class Chondrichthyes; order Squaliformes; family Somniosidae; genus Somniosus; species Somniosus microcephalus. The sequence goes on from NC_141005.1 coordinate 72,750,100, forward strand.
AAGGATGTCCGTGACTGGGCCAACACCTGCGTCGTCTGCCAAAAGGCCAAGGGACAGCGCCACGTCAAGGCCCCATTGGCCACCTTCACGGTTCCGGAGCGGCGTTTTGACCACGTCAATGTGGACCTGGTAGGACCACTTCCACCTTCCCATGGTTTTTCTCACATTCTGACCATGGTAGAGCGCACCACCAGATGGCCAGAAGCGGTGCCCCTGTCATCCACTACTTCGGCGGACATGGCCAGGGCATTCATTTCTTCCTGGGTCGCCCGTTTTGGAGTGCCCGCTGACATTTCTTCGGATCGAGGACCGCAGTTTTCCTCCGAACTCTGGAATGCAGTGGCTCAGGGACTCAGCGTCAAATTGCACCGCACTACAGCCTACCACCCTCAAGCGAATGGCCTCTGTGAACGTTTTCACAGATCGCTGAAAGCTGTACTGAGGGCCAGCCTCCAGGACGCTGGATGGGCGGACAAGCTACCGTGGGTTCTGTTGGGCCTTCGCACAGCTCCCAAAGAAGACCTTCACTCTTCCTCTGCAGAGTTGGTTTATGATCAGCCGCTGCGAGTCCCAGGGGATTTCCTGCCAACGCCGACGGAGCCATGGTCCACGTCGGGCCAGCTTAACAGTTACCAGGAGGTGGCCAGATGTTTCGCGCCGGTCCCCACGTTGCGCCACGGGCTTCAGCGATTGCACGTGCCCACAGAGCTTAAAAAGGCTGAATACGTTTGCATCCGCTACAATGCGCATCGGGATCCGCTCAAGGCCCCGTATACTGGTCCTTTCCGGGTGTTAGAGGTAGGAGACAAAACCTTCAAGGTCAATGTCGGTGGTAAACCGGACCACATTTCAGTCGACCGTTTAAAGCCGGCACACTTGGACCTCGACCGCCCCGTCGAGACAGCACAGCCGCCAAGACGAGGTCGACCACCCATCGTTGTCACACCAGATCAAGTGCAATCGCCCGCCCGACCGCCAGCTGTCCAGCAGCCTCCGCTTCGGGAGTACAGGAGTCGTTCTGACAGGCTTGTCAGACCCCCTCACCGTTTGACTTTTTCCGTTAAAGAGAATTCTGGGGGGGCGCATGTGGCAGAGCCACTGAGGGACTTTGAGCAACTGTACATAATTCCCTTTAACGAGGTTTTACTCCAACCTAAGCCTGTACCAGTCTGTTAGTGATTTCTGTGTTTGTACATACTGTTTGCATGCACGGGGCGCGGTCCCTTTAAGACTGCGGCAAAGCACGGGTAAACGCGATGACATCATGCCGCTAATCACGTGACAACCCAAGCGCGGGAGAAACGTGATGACGTCATGACGCCATCCACGGGCCTGCCCTGGCAGTCCTCGTGGAGCCTCCGACCAGCAAAGACCTGTTTTCGTTGTTCTCCTGTATCGATCTCGACAAACTGTTTAAACTTGTTAGTTCTGCATTAAAACTTGTTTGTTTGATCGCCTGAGTCGACCTCAGTTCTTAGATAGGAATTTGGCAATTCCTACAGTGGGAGTGAAAACCCTGGAACCATTGCAGAACCATTTGGATCCTGTAATGTGGGACTGTAGAGTGTTTCTGGGTGGGTGGATTAGGATGGGCCGGATGGCCTTCCTCATCCATAATTATTGTGATCCTTACAGACGTGTCATTTGAAAACCAATTGATGTGATTTGACTGTTGCACGCTCGGAAACACAGCCTCCACTGTGCTAATAGTGTCAATACTTCACTTCCTGTCGCCTCTTCCCCTGAAATGCCCATTTAACAATGACTGTTGAACTTCCTGTGCTTTTATCAGGTAACTCGTTCCCAGCATGCACTGGTAAGAAACTGAGCTGGTAATTGATATCACTGAGTGATTCGGTTGTGCTAAAATCTCCAGCGTGGTTCCAACGAAACCTATGCAGCAATGGGAAGAATTTTACTTTACGTCAGCACGGAACGTTGAATTGCAAACAAAAATATTAGCTCGTAGTTCTGACCGTTGCTGAGCAGAAACTTGGATCCTCAACTTGCATGAAATGATAACACAGGGATGGTTATTAAATGGACAAACATGAGCACGGTATGCTTCGGGAAGAAGAGTGATGATACATTGACACGCGTACAGGAAGGAACTATGCAAATAAGATGTGGGAAGGATTTCACTCAGCCCGAAGAAGGAGGGTGGGAAATATGCCCAACCTCCAAGTGCACTAACTCTGATGATTGGTGTTGGAAGCTGAACCCCCGAGATACCGCCACCACCACAACCACACTGACCACCCCAGTAACAGTAGCCCCGAAGCCCACCACTTTGACTATGGAGGAACTCTTGAGGTGTCTGCAGCCTAGCTCGGGACCCCAAGGGGGGGCTCGTGATCCGGGATTCTGATAGGCGCTTATTTGAGAATGTACACCATGAGATAGATTCGGTTGTCCTCAATATTAGCCAGATGGGGTTACCCAAATGGTGCGAGTGGCGTACAAGATCATTTTACCACCGGCTCCTCGACATGACAGTTACTGATGCCCTCCGGGCCTCTGCGGGATGCGTACGGTCGAGCCTAACTCGCCGCAAGAGGAACCTGGTAAATGACATAGCCACTGCTTACAGTGCAGGGACATCCACAGTTAATTCCCTGGATACAGCAGAAATCGATAGCAAAATGAATCATCTAACATCCAAACTAAGGGACCTCATGTTAAAGCCAAATAAGTTGGAGGGACAACAGGGACAGACCGGAGAAGACTTCGCTAAAACCCTATTAGAGTCCGTGCAAGTTTTGGAAAACCATACCCATATAGTTAACCACGTCACCGCCACCCTGCATAATGTAACCAATCAGGCCTCTAGGGAGCAAATGTGCGTGGCCTACGGTGCATGGCAAGTGGGGGAGGTGCGACATAATCTAGCACAGCTCCACAATGGAGATGTGCCGGATTGGATTACGGATAGCGCACTGCAAGACTGGGCGCCAGAGAGCGGCAATTGCTCTTTGTGCACTCTACGAGGACTTATAAGGGTCTACCCAACAACGAAACATTGTGTTACTACTCACCTGAGGCTGATAGGAATGGTATTAGCTGTACCAGTCTGCAGGAATGGGAATCCAAGCCCCCCGCTATGAGGTAGAGAATATCGGGATCATAAGAGATGGCAATTGGTTCAGGTACCACCACGCACCCAGTTATGCAACCCAGAAAGGTTCCTTCTTAACGGGGATCTCGCTAGAGGGATGCAGAGAAAGGGGGAGTAACGTAGTCTGCCCACATCCCATGGGGACGGGGCCAGGAGCCAAGTGCGGCTTCAACACCACCCTAATCAAACATGGCCACAGTAAATAATAATTCTAATAGGTCTAAGAGCGTTAAAAAAACAAGCCTGAAGGCTTTGTGTCTTAATGCGAGGAGCATTCGTAATAAGGTGGATGAATTAGCTGCACAAATAGAGGTAAACGAATATGATTTGATTAGGATTACGGAAACATGGCTCCAGGGTGGCCAAGGCTGGGAACTCAACATCCAGGGGTATTCAATATTCAGGAAAGATAGGCAAAAAGGAAAGGGAGGTGGGGTAGCATTGCTGGTTAAAGAAGGGATTAACACAATTGTAAGGAAGGATATTAGCTCTGATGATGTGGAATCTGTATGGGTAGAACTGAGAAATACCAAGGGGCAGAAAACGTTAGTGGGAGTGGTATATAGACCTCTAAACAGTAATGCGGAGGTTGGGGATGGCATTAAAAGGGAAATTAGAGAAGCATGCAATAAGGGCACAGCAGTCATCATGGGTGACTTTAATCTACATGTAGATTGGGCTAACCAAATTAGTAACAATACTGTGGAGGAGGAATTCCTGGAGTGTTTAAGGGATGGTTTCCTGGACCAATATGTCAAGGAACCAACCAGAGATCAGGCCATCTTAGACTGGGTATTATGTAACGAGAAAGGATTCATTAGCAATCTTGTTGTACGAGGCCACTTGGGTCGGAGCGATCATAATATGATCGAATTCTTCATTAAGATGGAGAATGAAGTAGTTGACTCAGAGACTAGGGTCCTAAATTTAAATAAAGGAAACTACGATGATCTGAGGCGCGAGTTGGGTAGGATTGATTGGGGAATGTCACTCAAAGGGTTGACGGTGGATAGGCAATGGCAAGCATTCAAAGACCGCATGGATGAACGACAGGATTTGTTCATCCCAGTTTAGCATAAAAATAAAACAAAAAAGGTGACTCAACCGTGGCTAACAAGGGAAATTAGGGATAGCATAAGATCCAAGGAGAGGATATTATAGTAATCTGGGATGTTATGATTAAGGTTATCCACCAGGTGGTGCTGTAGCCAATGCTGCTGCTAAGGTCAGGGGTTTGCTTCCTGTTAAGGTCAGGGGGCTTGCTTCCTGTTAAGGTCAGCAAAGGTGCAATGCCTGGATGCAGGCCTGCCTGGTTGTTTCGCAGTCGTTTAATAAAGTACTCGTATTAATTCTAATACCTCGTCTCTTCGAGTTCCTTGTCTCACTACATGGAGTATGACTCAACCGTGGCTAACAAGGGAAATTAGGGATAGCATAAGATCCAAGGAGAGGATATATAAATTGGCCAGATAAAGCAGTAAACCTGAGGATTGGGAGCAGTTTAGGATTTAACAAAGGAGGACAAAGGGATTAATTAAGAAAGGGAAAATAGAATATGAGAGCAAGCTTTCAGGGAACATAAAAACTGACTGTAAAAGCTTTTATAGATATGTGAAGAGAAAAAGATTGGTGAAGTCAAGCATAGGTCCCTTGCAGTCAGAATCAGGGGAATTTATAATGGGGAACAAAGAAATGGCAGACCAATTAAATACATATTTTGGTTCTGTCTTCACAAAGGAGGACACAAATAACCTTCCAGAGATGTCGGGGAAAATAGGGTCTGATGAAAGGGAGGAACTGAAAGAAATCAATATTTGTAGGGAAATGGTGTTAGGGAAATTGATGGGATTGAAGGCTGATAAATCCCCAGGGCCTGATAATCTACATCCTAGGGTACTTATAGAAGTGGCCCTAGAAATAGTTGATGCTTTGCTGATCATCTTCCAGCATTCGATGGAATCTGGAACAGTACCCATGGATTGGAGGGTAGCTAATGTTACCCCACTATTCAAAAAAGGTGGTAGAGAGAAAACGGGGAATTACAGACCGGTAAGCCTGATATCGATAGTGGGGAAAATGCTAGAGTCCATTATAAAAGATGTAATAGCAGAGCACTTGGAAAACAGTGACAGGATCGGACAAAGTCAACATGGATTTACAAAAGGTAAATCGTGCTTGACTAATCTACTGGAATTTTTTGAGGATGTAACTAGTAAAATAGATAAGGGAGAACCAGTGGATGTGGTGTATTTGGACTTTCAGAAGGCTTTCGATAAGGTCCCGCATAAGAGAGTAGCCTGTAAAGTTAAGGCAAATGGGATTGGGGGCAAGGTATTGACTTGGATAGAGAACTGGTTGGCAGACAGAAAGCAAAGAGTTGGAATAAACGGGTCTTTTTCTGAGCGGCAGGCAGTGACTAGTGAGGTACCGCAGGGATCGGTCCTTGGACCCCAGCTATTCATAATATATATTAATGATCTAGACAAGGGAACTAGATGTAATATCTCCAAATTTGCAGACAACACAAAGCTGGGTGGGCGTGTGTGCTGTGAGGAGGATGCCGAGAAACTCCAGGATGATTTGGACAGGTTGGGTGATTGGGCAAAAGCATGGCAGATGCAATATAACGTGGATAAATGTGAGGTTATCCACTTTGGTGGCAAAAACAGGAAGGCAGATTATTATCTGAATGGCAATAGATTGGGAGAAGGGGAAGTGCAACGAGACCTGGGTGTCCTTGTGCACCAGTCGCTGAAGGTAAGCATGCAGGTGCAGCAGGCGGTTAAGAAGGCAAATGGCATGTTGGCCTTCGTAGCGAGAGGGTTCGAGTACAGGAGCAAGGATGTCTTGCTGCAGTTGTACAGGGCCTTGGTGAGACCACATCTTGAGTATTGTGTGCAGTTTTGGTCGCCTTATCTGAGGAAGGATGTTCTTGCCATGGAGGGAGTGCAGCGAAGATTCACCAGGCTGATACCTGGGATGGCAGGAATGACGTGTGAGGAGAGATTGGGTCGATTGGGCTTGTACTCGCTGGAGTTGAGAAGAATGAGAGGGGATCTCATTGAAACGTATAAAATTCTGACAGGACTGGACAGACTAGATGCAGGAAGGATGTTCCCGATGGTCAGGGAGTCCAGAACCAGGGGTCACAGTCTAAGGATAAGGGGTAGGCCATTTAGGACAGAAATGAGGAGGAATTTCTTCACCCAGAGAGTGGTGAACCTGTGGAATTCTCTACCACAGAAGGCAGTAGAGGCCAATACATTAAATATATTCACGAAGGAGTTGGATATATTTCTTAAGGCTAAAGGGATCAAGGGGTATGGGGAGAAAGCAGGGACCGGGTACTGAAATTGGATGATCAGCCATGATCGCATTGAATGGCGGAGCAGGCTCGAGGGGCCGAATGGCCTACTCCTGCTCCTATCTTCTATGTTTCTATGTTTCTAAACTGTACCCTTGAAATTTCTAGCGCCCGCCTTGAGCCAGCGCGAGCAGCACACTGGGGAAAAGAAGAATACTGTGTGACCACCAGTGAATCTCAATACCAGTATGGTAACATCCAGTGCCCAGTGACCAGCTCAAGTTGCTGCTTCCACCCCCGGGCCCCAACAATGATCGGACATGCAACCATAACCTACCTATGGTCGCCCCGCGAGGAACAGGTGAGTCCAACCGAGGATCTGAAGGACAGCATGCTCCAATATGTACTCCCTGAGGGGAAGGACATCCCGAAACTACCAGAACACCTGCTGGAACTGAGGGAAGAGGCCGGAGTAATAATTAAGCAGTATCACCGAATTGAACAAGAGGTCAAACAACTAGGGAAGGATGTGGAGGCCAAGCTGGAAGATGCCTCATGGTGGCGGACACTTTGGGACTGGGGTATTAGGGTGGACATACACCCCTGGATCAGAATTACATCTCATGTATTGGTGGTGCTGCTGTTGTTAATTGTCATCATACTTACGTTTGAGTATTGTAGTCGATGTAACTGATGCTGTAACTGAACCATTGCTAAAACCGTTGTTAAAACACAGTATAGATTGGGAGCGAAGCAGGGAATGTTAGAGGTAGTTTAAGTAGCCACACCTGTGCGAATCCAACCACCTGCCTGGCCAGCAGTGATGGGGCGAGGAGCACGGGCAGGTGACGTTAGTTGGCCATCTTGGGCTAATACCAAGGGCCAAAAGGGGGGATTGAAGGGGTTAAAAGTTAGATTAGCGGCTTAACTGACCAGCTGGCTGATGTAATAAAGGAGAAGTCTGACAGAACAAAGACAGTTGCTGACAGTTGGAAAAAGCATTTTACACGATGATTGGGGGAGTGAAAGAAGGCAAGGAGGCCATGCATTGAACAATGGGCCGCCAATCAAGGACGTGCGGTCAATACTTGGAACGGAAGGAGAATAAATGAGATAAACAAGATGTGATTAAGTGTAAGTAAATTGGATAAGAGCTAAAGAGTAAAACAATGGCAGATGTGGAAACAGGGCAAATGAGATAAACAAATGTGTTTTGTGGAGATGTGATTTAAGTGTACGTGACTTGGACAATTAATTGGCCAATGCCTGAAGATGTGAAGGAAACAAAATGTAAGATTGTATATAAACCAACTGCTCGAATGTAAAAATTAGACTCTCGTCTCAGCTGTGGCTGAGAAAGCCTCTCCCTGCACGTGCTTGAATAAAGATCGCTTGAAACCAGTACAGGCTCGTCTCTGTCTGCTTTGGGGCAGAGAGAAAACCCCCAACACAAGCCCTTCCGCTATCTCCTCCCCCAATTCCCTTAGCAACCTGGGATGCAAGCCATCTGGACCAGGCGACTTGTCCACTCTAAGCATACCCAGCCTGTCTAGTACATCCTGTCTATCAATTTTCACCCCTTCCATTGCTTCTACCTTTTCCACTTCTACCGATATTTTGTCAGCATCCACCTCCTTAGTAAACAACGATACAAAGTACTCATTGAGTATTCTAGCCTTGCCCTGAGCCTCTAAGCATATATAACCTTCTTTGTCTCTAATAGGCCCCACCTCACCTCTTACTACCTGCTCGCTGTTTACAATCATCTTTAGCTTGTTGAGACAACAGCTTTGTACGATTTGTTTCGGGGTGGGGTGGAGGCGGTGGTGCAGCATTGTCGTGATTGAAGCCTTTGATTTTGTTCGCAATGAATGATTAACTGTTAATTCTGGAGTGCGAATATATGCATCTCACTTCCTAACAAAGCTAGCACCTAAATCAACACAAGGACAAGAGTTTATGAAGTGAAGTGTTTAATTAACACCAGGGTATCAATGTAACAGTAACCTCGGCAGCAAAACTGTTCCGCATTTACGGAGGCAAAGGTGCTGCATTTGTGTGGCTAAAAAGGTAATGTCGGATAGTGGGATTTCAACTCACGCCCTGAAAAGGGACCAGAATTCACCAACCTTTGGTAAAGTAAACATTAAACAGTCCTCGAGACTAGTGCTTTAGACCACTCAGCCATCCTGACACAGTAACTATGGAAAAATGTGCTCCAAATTCTGCACGCTTACTGAGCAGCATCACACTCATTCCTCCTGTGCAAACATGCAACAAACACACTCCATTCAGTCTTCCTGCATGAATTAAACGGCAGTGCCAGTCATTAAGTTCATCATCCCTGCAATGCAACCAACATTCATACGCACATATTTCTCCCAACAACTCGCATTTTGCAAACTAGCGGCTAACATCCTACAATTCTGCTGGCTCAACTTGACAAAACGCAAGCAGCACAGCTGTCGTTCGAACGTGAGCCATTCAAAATCTAACACTCGTTCCAAACAGGACATTTCAGTCTCTCATTCTCGGACCTTTGCTTTTCTCACAATACATTCATGTGACAAGTGCTATTTGGAGTCCTGCTCCCCAGAAAATTACCTGGATCTCCCAACTTTGTGAGGGGAAACAAGGCACTCTGCAGCTATTGCGCCCTTGGCCATAAGCATTAGTCGGAGCATTGCCACCTGAAAGGCCCGGCCTACAAAGGCATCAACTCTGGCAACTTTTACGTACTGATGACATTTGATAAGGTTCCACATGGCAGACTGGGCACGATGTTAAAAGCCCATGGGATCCAGGGCGAAGTTTCAAGTTGGATTCAAAATGGGCTCAGAGACAGGAAGCCGAGGGTAATGGTTGATGGGTGTTTTTGTGACTGGAAGGCTGTTTCCAGTGGGGTTCTGCAGGGCTCCGTGCTAGGTCCCTTGCTTTTTGTGGTATATATCAATGATCTAGACTTGAATATAGGGGGTATGATTAAGAAGTTTGCAGATGATACTAAAATCGGCTGTGTGGTTGATACTGAAGAAGGAAGCTGTAGACTGCAGGAAGATATCAATAAATTGGCCAGGTGGGCAGAACAGTGGCAAATGGAATTCATTCCGGAAAAGTGTGAGGTAATGCTTTTGGGGAGGGCTAACAAGGAAAGGAAAAGCCTAAATAACAACAGAAAATGCTGGAAAAACTCAGCAGGCCAGGCAACATCCGTGGAGAGAGAAATAGAGTCAACGTTTCAGGTTGAAACCCTTCGTCAGGACTGAGAGAAAACACAGGAAATGAAACCGATTAAAAGGCCAGTTTGGGGGCTGGGAAATGGGGATGAAAGAACAAAAGAGAAGTGAAGAGACATTAAGAGGTATTCAAAATGAGACGAGACGGTGATTGGACTAGTGGAGAGACAAAAGACGGCTCTAGATGTTTATTAAATGGATGCAGTGTGAAGTGTGAAATGCGCTGGCAGAGAGAGACAGCTGCCATGTGGGAGAGAAAAAAGGGGGAAGGGCCAAAACAAAGGTGTGGATAAAAAATATATAAAAATGTAATAACAACAGAAAATGCTGGAAAATCTCAGCAGGTCAGGCAACATCCGTGGACAGAAATTTGAGTTGACGTTTCGGGTCGAACCCTTCTTCAAAACTGTAATGGGGCTGAGGTTATGATCAGAAATTGTTGAACTCGATATTGAGTCCGGAAGGCTGTAAAGTGCCTAATCGGAAGATGAGGTGCTGTTCCTCAAGCTTACGCTGGGTTTCCGTGGAACATTGCAAGAGCCCGAGGACGGTGAGGTCTGAGTGGGAATGGAGCGGTGAATTAAAGTGACAGGCGACCGGAAGCTCGGGATCACCCTTACAGACTGAATGGAGATGTTCCGCAAAGCGGTCACCCAATCTGCGTTTGGTCTCAGCCCCCAAACTGGCCTTTTAATGTTTCATTTCCTGTGTTTTCTCTCAGTCCTCAGGAAGGGTTTCGAGCTGAAACGTTGACTCTATTTCTCTCTCCACGGATGTTGCCTGGCCTGCTGAATTTTTCCAGCATTTTCTGTTGTTATTTCGGATTTCCAGCATCCGCAGTATTTTACTATCATGCAAGGGAAAGCCTTGTGGTTGTCATAGAAACCGCCCACGCTCCTATTCCTGGGCGGGAACGCCCTACAGCGCCCTCTGTCGGCTGGGAGGAGGTGCGGGCAGGCTGCAGCGCCCTCTGTCGGCTGGGAGGAGGTGCGGGCAGGCTGCAGCGCCCTCTGGCGGCTGGGAGGAGGTGCGGGCAGGCTGCAGCGCCCTCTGGCGGCTGGGAGGAGGTTCTGGCAGGCTGCAGCGCCCTCTGGCGGCTGGGAGGAGGTGCGGGCAGGCTGCAGCGCCCTCTGGCGGCTGGGAGGAGGTGCGGGCAGGCTGCAGCGCCCTCTGGCGGCTGGGAGGAGGTTCTGGCAGGCTGCAGCGCCCTCTGGCGGCTGGGAGGAGGTGCGGGCAGGCTGCAGCGCCCTCTGGCGGCTGGGAGGAGGTGCGGGCAGGCTGCAGCGCCCTCTGGCGCTCGGGAGGAGGTGCCGGCGTGGTGACTCAAGCAGGTGCAGTCGCTGATCGCGGGAGCAGAGATGCCGACATTCGTGCTGAACACAAACCTGAGTCGCTCCACCATCCCGGACGTCCTGGTAGAGGAGCTGACGGATGTGCTGTCCAAGGAGCTGGGCAAACCCAAGGAGGTAGGCGGGCGGGCGGGCGAGGCGAGGCTGAGGCTGAGGGAGCCGGGGGTCTGGGTCTCACCCTGCCATCCTGGGCCTGGCCTGGGCGGGAGCCTGAGGTCCAGGCTCCAGCAGCTTGTGTTTATATCGCGCCTTCCGCACAGTGAGACGCCCCAAGGCGCTGCTGTTAAAAGACAAAAGTTTGACACCGAGTCACAGAAGGAGAAATGAGGGCCGGTGGGTTTAGAATACCTGTAAGAAAAAGCACAAAGTGAGTTGAATAAGGTTGGTGAGTTACAAGCACAATTAGCCCTGTGGCAATAATGGAAAAGTGGCTTAAAAACGTTGACTAGGCACTTAATATTCAAGGGTACAAGGTGTTCAGAAAAGATAGGGAAGGTAAAAAGGGAGGTGGGGTGGCAGTGCCGATTAAGGAAGACATTGTAGTGTTGGAAAGGGAGAATGTTCTTGAGGGGACAAGGACAGAATCCATTTGGTTAGAGCTGAGGAGTAAAAAGGGTCTGATCAGGCTATTGGGGGTATTCTCTAGGCCTCCAAATAGTGAGAGGGAGGTAGAGGAGCAAATCTGCAGGGAAATCGCAGAGATATGCAAGAGTTATAGAGCGGTGATATTGGGGTCTTTATCCCAATCAATATTTGGGTAATTAATGCTAGGGTAAAGAGAAAGGAGGGGGAGGAATTTCTGAAATGTGTTCAGGAGAATTTCCTTGACCAGTATGTTCTTGGCCCAACTAGGAAGGAGGCATTGCTGGATCTGGTGCTGGGGAATGAGGTGGGCCAAGTCGACCAAGTGTCTGTGGGACAATACTCGGGCACGAGTAATCATCGAATCATAAGATTTAGATTAGCAATGGAGAGGAGCAAGGAACAATCTAGAGTGGAACTTCTAAACTGGAATAGGGCTAACTTCAATGGGATGCGAAAGGAATCTAGCCAGGGTAAAATGGAACCAAAGACTGACAGGAAAAACTGTAACGGAACAATGGGTGATCTTTAAGGAGGAGATGTTCCAAGTACAGGCTAGGTACATTCCAACAAGAGGGAAGGGTAAGGGAACCAAAGCAAGGGCTCCTTGGATGACGAGGGAGATAGAGAAGATGATGAAACAAAAAAAGGTGTATGATGCATGTCTGGTGAATTCTTCAAGGGAGAACCAGACCAAATACGATAAGTTGAGAGGGGATGTGAAGATGAAAATAAGATTGGCAAAGAGAGAATATGAGAGTAGAATGGCAGTTAACATAAAAGGGAACCCAAAAATCTTCTACCGGCATGTAAACAGTAAGCGGGTAGTAAGAGGCGGGGTGGGGCCTATTAGGGACAAAGAAGGTGATATATGCTTAGAGGCGCAGGGCAAGACTAGAATACTCAATGAGTACTTTGTATTGGTGTTTACTAAGGAGGTGGATGCTGACAAAATATTGGTAGAAGTGTAAAAGGTAGAAGCAATGGAAGGGGTGAAAAGTGATAGACAGGATGTACTAGAAAGGCTGGGTATGCTTAGAGTGGACAAGTCGCCTGGTCCAGATGGCTTGCATCCCAGATTACTAAGGGAACTGGGGGAGGAGAAAGCGGAAGGGCTTGCCATAATTTTCCAATCTTCCCTAGATGCAGGGGAGGTGCCTGAGGATTGGAAAGTGGCAAATGTGACACCATTGTTCAAGAAAGGGTGTAAGGACAATCTTAGTAACTACAGGCCGGTCAGTTTAACATCAGTGGTGGGTAAAGTTTTAGAAACAATAATCAAGAATATCGGCCCCTTCTCAGATATCCCCCAAAATATCAACACATTTCTGGGGGCTCAGAGTATTTCCGGGGCGCCTGTGAGAACTGACACGCCCCCGAAAGGCGGTGTCAGTTACCCAAAGGAGAGCAGTGCCATCCTTGTGAAAAATGCTTGCTTCAGCATTACTGTCCGAGCCCCGAATGATGCAAGCGTCTCCTTTCTGGGCCATTGCTCTTGCCTGCTGTCACCAGCTATTTGAGTTCTGCAAATGACCCAGGGCGAATTGACCAGCGCACGCTCTGAGCACAGCAGTTTATTGAGACTGTATTGTCCTATTGATTAACTGGATACACAGTGCTGAATAAATGGGCTCCTCATCACTCACCCCCCCCTCCAAAAAAAAATCTAAGATTTAGTGATTTTGTTTGATGAGAGAGGAGGATCAATCCAACAATGCAAGACAGAGTGGGATTGAACGGGCGCAGTGCAGATGGTTAGATGTTGAAATTTTCTGCCGATGTCATGCTGCAGTCAGCATGTGTCCTACATCAGGAGATCAGCTGATCCTTCCGTGAGCTGCAGTTTAACCCTTCCCAGCACCCACACTGCACTGTTGAGCAGCCTGCGAATCATTCCACTACTTCACACTGTTCCCCAAGGGAGGAGTGCAAAGATACCAAAACAACTCAAACTTGAATCACTGAGACAGGCACGAGTCTATTTGGTTTTAATATTTCACCAGACTGGAATACTGAGCAGCAACTCCAGGAGCCACTCACATTGAATGAGCTCAGAAACAATGAGGCCATTGATGAGTAAGAACAAAGGCCGTTCTGACTGAGAGCGAGCCGGGGAAACTCCCCACACTGACTCTCGCTCTCAACTGGGCACCCAGGATAACCTGAATTCACAATTCACATCAAGCAACAATGGGATTCATGAAATATTTTCTGAGGCTGTGGGCAGGAGGAGGTGGTTGCAGTCACTCTGTGACTCGGTGTGCAGTGAGTTATCTGCCTGGGTCTCGGGGTGGGGGTGAAATAACATTCTTCATATCACAGCGCACAAAATTACAGACATGCCCATGAACTTTGGCGACAAAAAGGTGAAATTATGAGGACAGACGAGGCTTGTATTCCCGGAGTGTAGAAGATTCCGGGCTGATCTAATCGAGGTGTTGAAGATGATTGAAGGATCTGGAAGGGTCGAGAGAGAGAAACTATTTCCCCTGGTGGGGGGGGAGTCCAGAACAAGGGGGCAGAACCTTCAAATCAGCGCCAGGCCGTTCGGGGGTGATGTCGGGAAGCACTTCACACAAAGGGGAGTGGAAATCTGGAATTCTCGCCCCCAAAAAGCTGTTGAGGTTGAAGGTCAATTGAACATTTAAAACTGAGCTTGATAGAGTTTTGTTGGGTATTAAGGGTTACGGAACGAAGGCGGGTAGATGGAGTTAAGATACAGATCAGACTTGATCTCATTGAATGGTGGAACAGGCTCGAGGGGCTGAATGGCCTCCTCCTGTTCCTATGTTCTTCCGAACAAATCTTCCTTCCTCCTCCAGAAAGAGCTCGGCTCATCCCATCGGGCACCTGAACAGCCTCTCTGTCTCTCCCCGCTCCCCAATACCGTGTTACCCTCAGCCAGTGGTTGGAGGCCCCAGTGCAAGTACACACAAGGCCACCCACAGGAGTCTGGCTCTGACCCACCTCGTGTGAGCTGGGGCAGGAAGAGGGAGGCGGGGAGGGGGCGATGATCGGGGCGGGGAGGGGGCAGGAAGAGGGGGGCGGGGAGGGGGCAGGAAGAGGGGGGCAGGAAAAGGGGGGCGGGGAGGGGGCAGGAAGAGGGGGGCAGGGAGGGGGCAGGAAGAGGGGGGCGAGGAGGGGGCAGGAAGAGGGGGGCGGGGAGGGGGCAGGAAGAGGGGGCGGGGAGGGGGCGGGAAAAGGGGGGCGGGGAGGGGGCGGGGAGGGGACGATGATCGGGGCGGGGAGGGGGGATGATCGGGGCGGGGAGAGGGGATGATCGGTGCGGGGAGGGGGGATGATCGGGGCGGGGAGAGGGGATGATCGGGGCGGGGAGGTGGCGATGATCGGGGCGGTGGGGGGGGGATGATCGGGGCGGTGGGGGGGGATGATCGGGGCGGTGGGGGGGGGATGATCGGGGCGGGGAGGGGGCGATGATCGGGGCGGGGAGGGGGCGATGATCGGGGCGGGGAGGGGGCGATGATCGGGGCGGGGAGGGGGCGATGATCGGGGCGGGGAGGGGGCGATGATCGGGGCGGGGAGGGGGCGATGATCGGGGCGGGGGCGATGATCGGGGCGGAGGGGGGATGATCGGGGCGGGGGGGAGGGGGGATGATCGGGGAGGGGGGATGATCGGGGCGGTGGGGGGGGGGATGATCGGGGCGGTGGGGGGGATGATCGGGGCGGTTGG
Source organism: Somniosus microcephalus (assembly GCF_052327205.1). Taxonomy (NCBI): domain Eukaryota; kingdom Metazoa; phylum Chordata; class Chondrichthyes; order Squaliformes; family Somniosidae; genus Somniosus; species Somniosus microcephalus. Next base: position 72,765,377 of record NC_141005.1, read on the forward strand.
GGGGTTCGGGGAGGTGGGGGGGGGTTCGGGGTGGGGGAGTGGTGCATGTCCCGGGGAACGTGCTGCTCTCTTGTACTCAGCAAGTTCTGTGTGTTTTTCAGTACATCACAGTGCACATCTCGCCGGACCAGATGATGCAGTTCGGCGGATCCACCGAGCCCTGCGCTCTCGCCTTTCTCTCCAGCATCGGCAAAATCGGCACCAAGCAAAACAAAACCTACTCCAAAGTGCTGTTCGACCTGGTCAACAAGCACCTGCACATTTCTCCAAACAGGTGAAGCTGGGTGATTGGGCATTGAGGGTTAGGGTGGGGCAGTGGAGGTGACGGGGTTCAGTCCCCCAGCACTGAGGGGTCAGTCACTCTGTCGGTTTGGCGGTCAGAGTCTCGCTCCAGCTCTCCAGACACGCACTGACTGTCCGGCTATTCTCCGTGCTCGGACTGCTCTAAATGTGCTGCTTTTGCTGCAGTTATTCTGTTTTGAAGAATTGCCGAAAGGGTGTCAATTAAAGCTCGTAAAGATCAGATGTGGCTTCAAGGAGATGGCATGGGTGGGGGACACAGAGCACTCGGACACGCAGCCTGTAACCCTCACCTGAGGAGGGTAATTACAGAGCAAAGACCCTGCAGTGACTGAGGTGATGAAAGGATTCGATAGGGTAGATACAGAGAAACTACAGGAAACTCTCGTTTAAACGGCACCTAAATATCCGGAATTCTCTATTAACCGGCAAAATTCTCACTCCGAAAACACCTCAATAACCGGCAAAGTTGCCGAGTCCGAGTCTCCCGCGGTGGCCGAGTTAGCCAGTGGGGGTAGTTCTCCAAACTGCCACTACTCGGCTTCTTGGCGCTGTCGGAAGTCGGAACACCTCAATACCCCTGTAACAGGAGTCTGACTCTCCTGCGCTGCCGGTGGTCTCTTCTGAGCCGCCATTTTACAGGGGTACTGTGTGTCTCCCACGCTGCTGGTAGTCATTGCATTGCATTACCCTCAACTGGCAGTACTGTACTTAATCAAGCATCTTCCACCATCCATTTAACACAACATTCTGTAGGTGAGTACCCAATTACTGTGTACTGCGCATTTCTTGATTTTTTAAATTTTGCTTTGTTAAAAATAGCTTCGGTAGATAACCCTCTCCGTCATCCGAAATTTTTGATCAACCGGCAACACGCCGGTCCCATCGGTGCCGGATACCAAAGAGTTTCCTGTATTCCCTCTGTTCAGAACAAGGGGGCACAATCCTAAAATTAGAGCCAGGCCGTTCAGGGGTGAAATCAGGAAGCACTTGTTCACTCAAAGGGTCGTGGGAATCTGGAACTCCCTCCCCCAGAAGGTGGTGGATGTTGGGGGTCAATAATAATGTTGAAGACTGAGATCGACGGATTTATATTGGGTCAGGGTTTCGAGGGATCTGGAGCGAAGGAGAACAAGTTGAGTTGAGGTACAGATCAACCATGATTTCATTGAATGGCGGAACAGGGTCGAGGGGCTGAATGGCCTCCTCCTGTTCCTGTTCCTATAAATCGGGGTGAGATCAGAGCCAAGACCCTGCAGTGAGTCAGGGTGATTTACGGCGATGTGCTGGGGTATGTCCAGTGGGGATGTTGGTGTAAGGAAAGGCCTGACCTAGTGGGCATTTCCCCTCAATAACTCTGGCCACATTTTACTGTGAGGGGCGGTGGCTGGGGGGAGCGGGGTGGGGTCCGGGGGCTGGTGAGGTCTCCCTTGCGGGTGTCCATCCCTCGGCTGTTTATGGACTGGAGTTTCAGCCTGTTGCCTGTGTGTAAAGTCAGTGTCGAGTTTTTGCCGAAGAACCATCCGTGGCTAACTAAGGAAGTTAAGGAGGGTATTAAATTGAAAGAAAAGATATACAATGTTGTGACGATTAGTGGTAGGCCAGAGGATTGGGAAATTTTTAGAAACCAGCAAAGTATGACAAAAAATTATAAAGAGGGAGAAGATAGAGTATGAGAGTAAACTAGCAAATAATATAAAAACAGACAGTAAGAGCTTCTACAGGTATATAAAAAGGAAGAGAGTTGCTAAAGTAAACGTTGGTCCCTTAGAGGATGAGACTGGGGAATTAATAATGGGAAATAGAGAAACGGCAGAGACTCTAAACAATTATTTTGGATCGGTCTTCACGGTAGAAGACACTAGAAACATCCCAATAATAACAGATAATCAAGGGGCTATAGGGAGGGAGGAACTTAAAACAATCTCTATCACTAGAGAAAAAGTACTAGGCAAACTAATGGGACTAAAGGTGGACAAGTCCCCTGGACCTGATGGCCTGCATTCTAGGGTCTTAAAAGAAGTGGCTGCAGAGATAGTGGATGCGTTGGTTGTAATCTACCAAAATTCCCTGGATTCTGGAGAGGTCCCAGCGGATTGGAAAACAGCAAATGTAACGCCACTATTCAAGAAAGGGGAGAGACAGAATGCAGGAAACTATAGGCCAGCTGGCCTAACATCTGTCATTGGGAAAATGCTTGAATCCATTATTAAGGAGGTAATAGCAGGACATTTAGAAAATCATAAGACAATCAAGCAGCGTCAACATAATTTTATGAAAGGGAAATCGTGTTTGACAAATTTGCTAGAGTTCTTTGAGGATGTAACCAACAGGGTGGATAAAGGGGAACCAGTAGATGTGGTGTATTTGGATTTCTAGAAGGCATTCGATAAGGTGCCACATAAAAGGTTACTGCACAAGATAAGAGCGCACGGGGTTGGGGGTAATATATTGGCATGGATAGAGGATTGGCTAACTAACAGAAAACAGAGAGTCGGGATAAATGGGTCATTTTCCGGTTGGCAATCAGTAACTAGTGGGGTGCCGCGGGGATCAGTGCTGGGACCTCAACTATTTACAATCTATATTAGTGACTTGGATGGAGGGACTGAGTGTACTGTAGCCAAATTTGCTGATGATACAAAGATAGGTGGGTTAGCAAGTTGTGAGGAGGACACGAGAGTCTGCAAAGGGATACAGACAGGTTAAGTGAGTGGGCAAAAATTTGGCAGATGGAGTATAATGTGGGGAAATGTGAGGTTATCCACTTTGGAAGGAAGAATGAAAAAGCAAATTTATTTAAATGGGTTGGGACTACAAAATGCTGCGGTACAAAGGGATCGGGGGGTCCTTGTACATGAAACAGAAAAAGTTAGCATGCAGGTACAGCAAGTAATTAGGAAGGCTAATGGAATGTTGGCCTTTATTGCAAGGGGTATGGAGTATAAAAGTAGGGAAGTTTTGATGCAACTTTACAGGGTGCTGGTGAGACCGCACCTGGAGTACTGCGTACAGTTTTGGTCTCCATATTTAAGGAAGGATATACTTGCATTGAAGGCAGTGCAGAGAAGGTTCACTAGGTTGATTCCTGGGATGAAGGGGTTGATTCCTGGGATGAAAGGTTTGAGCAGGTTGGGCCTATACTCATTGGAGTTTAGAAGAATGAGAGGTGATCTTATTGAAACATATAAGATTCTGAGGGGGATTGACAGGGTAGATGCTGAGAGGATGTTTCCCCTAGTGGGGGTATCTAGAACTAGGGGGCATAGTTTCAGAATAAGGGGCCGCCCATTTAAGACGGAGATGAGGAGAAATTTCTTCTCTCAGAGGGTCGTAAATCTTTGGAATTCCCTAGCCTACTCCTGCGCCTTATGTTTTTATGAGCACGAACGATTGAGCGAGTTTAGATACACTGATTTGAATAGAGGCTGTCCTGTGAATGACAGACTGTGGCCTGCTGACAGACTGTGGCCTGCTTTAGTCAAAGAGCATCCTAAAGCGCTTTACAGCCAATTAAGTCCTTTTTGAAGAGTAGCAAACGCGGCAGCCAATTTGCGCACAGCAAGCTCCCACAAACAGCAGTGTGATCATAACCAGATAATCAGCTTTTATGATGTTGATTGAGGGCTAACTATTGGCCGGGACACCGGGGATAACTCCCCTGCTCCTCTTCGAAATAGTGTCATGGGATCTTTTACGTCCACCTGAGAGGGCAGACGGAGCCTCGGTTTAACGTCTCATCCGAAAGACGGCACCTCCGACAGTGCAGCACTCCCTCAGCACAGCACTGGAGTGTCAGCCTAGCTTTATGTGCTCCAGTCCCTGGAGCGGGGACTTGAACCCACAACCTTCTGACTCGGAGGTGAGGGTGCTGCCCACTGAGCCACGGCTGACACCTGATCTGTTGATGAAAGTAAAGTGAGTGGCCACAAGAACGGGTTGAATTTAGTGAGAATGTAGAGCAATGACCAAGTGCATCAAGGCTGCTGACACAGTCGTGTGGCTCCAGTGACTGAATGGATGAGGGGCCTCCGGCCACACTAGTCTGAGCACGCTCAGAGGGCTGTGGGAGGGGCTGCGGTGGCCAGGGGTTGTTTGGTGCTTCAGTGAGTGAGTTTGGAAAAAGCTGGTGGTGGGTTTTAGGGCCGTTTTGGTTCACAAACAGCGGCCGGATGGCTGCAGTGGGGCTCGGAGTGCCGAAATCCCTCAGAGGACAATGTTACCAGGGTGAAATTAATCGGGAGAAAATGTTGGCAGAAGGGAGAATAAAAGGCCGGGCCTCCAGGAGGTTTGGGAAGGAGATCACGGTGTTGACAACTAAATGACAAAAGGGATGATGGTGCGACGCAAAAGGGGGTGGTAATGGGACAAGTAAAGAAACAGAAGATGGGTCCAGAGGAGGTGCAAATGGCAGCAGCCGCATCACTGCCAGCACCTGCTGTCTGGAAAAACTGGGGGCAGTGGTTATGGTCTGAAATTGTTGAACTCAATATTTAGTCTGGAAGGCTGAACTTCACTTGTCCCATTACCACCCACATTTGTTAAAACTGGGCCCGCTTTAGTCAAAGAGCGACAGAACCGGGCCCGCTTTAGTCACAGCGACAGAACCGGGCCCGCTTTGGTCAGAGCGACAGAACCGGGCCCGCTTTGGTCCGAGCGACAGAACCGGGCCCGCTTTGGTCCGAGCGACAGAACCGGGCCCGCTTTGGTCCGAGCGACAGAACCGGGCCCGCTTTGGTCCGAGCGACAGAACCGGGCCCGCTTTGGTCCGAGCGACAGAACCGGGCCCGCTTTGGTCCGAGCGACAGAACCGGGCCCGCTTTGGTCCGAGCGACAGAACCGGGCCCGCTTTGGTCCGAGCGACAGAACCGGGCCCGCTTTGGTCCGAGCGACAGAACCGGGCCCGCTTTGGTCCGAGCGACAGAACCGGGCCCGCTTTGGTCCGAGCGACAGAACCGGGCCCGCTTTGGTCCGAGCGACAGAACCGGGCCCGCTTTGGTCCGAGCGACAGAACCGGGCCCGCTTTGGTCCGAGCGACAGAACCGGGCCCGCTTTGGTCCGAGCGAGAGAACCGGGCCCGCTTTGGTCCGAGCGACAGAACCGGGCCCGCTTTGGTCCGAGCGACAGAACCGGGCCCGCTTTGGTCCGAGCGACAGAACCGGGCCCGCTTTGGTCCGAGCGACAGAACCGGGCCCGCTTTGGTCCGAGCGACAGAACCGGGCCCGCTTTGGTCCGAGCGACAGAACCGGGCCCGCTTTGGTCCGAGCGACAGAACCGGGCCCGCTTTGGTCCGAGCGACAGAACCGGGCCCGCTTTGGTCCGAGCGACAGAACCGGGCCCGCTTTGGTCCGAGCGACAGAACCGGGCCCGCTTTGGTCCGAGCGACAGAACCGGGCCCGCTTTGGTCCGAGCGACAGAACCGGGCCCGCTTTGGTCCGAGCGACAGAACCGGGCCCGCTTTGGTCCGAGCGACAGAACCGGGCCCGCTTTGGTCCGAGCGACAGAACCGGGCCCGCTTTGGTCCGAGCGACAGAACCGGGCCCGCTTTGGTCCGAGCGACAGAACCGGGCCCGCTTTGGCCCGAGCGACAGAACCGGGCCCGCTTTGGCGCGAGCGACAGAACCGGGCCCGCTTTGGCGCGAGCGACAGAACCGGGCCCGCTTTGGCCCGAGCGACAGAACCGGGCCCGCTTTGGCCCGAGCGACAGAACCGGGCCCGCTTTGGCGCGAGCGACAGAACCGGGCCCGCTTTGGCCCGAGCGACAGAACCGGGCCCGCTTTGGCCCGAGCGACAGAACCGGGCTCGCTTTGGCCCGAGCGACAGAACCGGGCCCGCTTTGGCCCGAGCGACAGAACCGGGCCCGCTTTGGCCCGAGCGACAGAACCGGGCCCGCTTTGGCCCGAGCGACAGAACCGGGCCCGCTTTGGCCCGAGCGACAGAACCGGGCCCGCTTTGGCCCGAGCGACAGAACCGGGCCCGCTTTGGCCCGAGCGACAGAACCGGGCCCGCTTTGGTCCGAGCGACAGAACCGGGCCCGCTTTGGTCCAAGCGACAGAACCGGGCCCGCTTTGGTCCGAGCGACAGAACCGGGCCCGCTTTGGTCCGAGCGACAGAACCGGGCCCGCTTTGGTCCGAGCGACAGAACCGGGCCCGCTTTGGTCCGAGCGACAGAACCGGGCCCGCTTTGGTCCGAGCGACAGAACCGGGGCTTTATTCGAAGTGTGACCGGTGTCGAGGAGCCTCTGAATTGCCTGTTTGCTGATGGTTTTACCTTGTGTTTGTTTCGCAGGATGTATATCATCTTCCAAGACCTGGAGGCTGCTAATGTTGGCTGGAATAGCAACACCTTCGCTTAGGTTCTGATCCAGAACATTCCAGAATGATTCCTGTAGTAAACTTGTGCTTTGTGTGTTGATCAGTAATAATAGTGGCCAATGGGCCAGAGAGAGGATTCCTGAAATGATGTGTCTTGTTTCTGATTTAACAATAAAGTAGATTCAACAATTGTCTGTGTGTTTGTTTATCACAGGCTGTTGAAGGTATGTGTGTGTTTAATACCAGGCTTACTGCTTGGTTATTGATGTATATTTACAGTATATCTGTGTTAAATTCTATTACTGTGTGTATGTTACAGGTGTGTTTTATGTAAATCTGTTTACAGCAGGTGTGTGAGAATATTACCGTGCACGATTATTGCAGCGTGTGTATTACTCGGTATATTAATCTGTGTGTGTATATTAGTGCGTGTCACAAATGAGAGAACGGCTACTAAAAAAAAGGCCAACACAATTGCTACACTGCTGCCCACTAAACCCAGCAACTGGTGTCACCTGAAACTCACCCAGCAAGCTCCCCACCCCCCTACACCGGACCCGAGGGAAGGCCCAACCAGCTATGTGGAGCAGCTTCTCGAGATCAGAAAGCTGGGCTAAACGTTCCCGACGATGTCAAATTGCGAGCTCCACCTGGAGGCCGCCTGGGTGAGGGGAATGGTGACTAACCTACAGAGAATGGGTGGCGGGGTAGCTCCAAAAACAGACACTCAACAACTGGGGTCGTTGCAACAGCATCAGACGATGTTTCAGTGCAAAAGAGATGAGGGCGAGTTCATCGGTCTCCTTCAGACGTCTTACTGCAATTATATAGGGCCTTGGTGAGACCGCACCCGGAGTAGTGTGTCCGTTTTGGTCTCCTTACCTAAGGAAGGTTATACTTGCCTTAAGAGGGAGTGCAACAAAGGTTCACCAGACTGATTCCTGGGATGGGGGGATTGTCCATGAGGAGAGATTGAGTAGACTAGGCCGATACTCCCTAGAATTGAGAAGAATGAGAGGAGATCACATTGAAATGTAAAATTATTACAGGGCTTGACAGGGTAGATGCAGGGAGGATGTTTACCCTGGCTGGGAAGTCTAGAACCAGGGGTCACGGTCTCAGAATAAGGGGCCAGCCATTTAGGACTGAGATGAGAAATTTCTTCACTCAGAAGGTGGTGAATCTTTGGAATTCTCTACCCCAGAGGGCTGTGGAGGCTCAGTCGTTGAGTATATTCAAGACAGAGATCGATAGATTTTTGGATATTAAGGGAATCGAGGGATACGGGGATAGTGCAGGAAAGTGGAGTTGAGGTCGATGATCAGCCATGATCTTATTGAATGGCGGAGCGTGCTCGAGGGCCCAATGGCCGACTCCTGCTCCTATTTCTGATGTTCTCCTGGGCCAGTGGGCACCGGACATGTTTTCTTGGATTGTACAGTCAGCATTCGCCACATTATACCTAAATGATTCGATTAAAAGAAAGTTTCCAATGCTTAAATCAGCAGAGATTCAGGGGTCTTTCATCATGTGACCTCTCGCCTCCAACCATCCCGCCCGGTCAAACAGCATTTTTCCCAATCGCCAATGTTTTTATAACAGCCCAGAAATTCGGGTCTCCACAGGTGAGTACGCACGAGGTACTCACCTGTGGGCCCGATGGAAGTGCCGTTTTTCTGCATGCACTGCGCATGCGCGGGAAATCGGCACTTCCGTACCTTTGAAAGCAGGGGTTCAGAGGTCGAACGCGTGCACGGGGGAGTCTGCACAGCGCTTTGAACTTCCTTTTTTTTTTACAGGTTTCTCCGTGAGGGTAAGTCTTTAGAATTTAGAAACTTTTTACAAGGTAAGTGGTCAATTAATTAAAATTAAAACATTTTTTCCGCAGGTTTATTATTTTTATATACTTTAAAGCAAGGTAAGTTTATTTTTAGCCCCGTTAGAATATAAAATTATTTTTTTCAAAAATTTAAAATATTGTTTAAAATAGTTATTTAATGTAATTTATAGTTTATTTTAAAAATGTGATGTTTTTTAAAAATTTATTTGACAGTTTACTGCTATTTTGGGGCCGTAGTATTTATAAGTCTTGACAGGTCTTCCTGTCAAGACTTATGAATGGAGCATTCCCTGCTCTGATTGGCTCTCCATGGCCATGTGATCCCAGGGGACGCATCGAACTAACTGCGCCCCTAGGACACGCAAGCACTGCACGCCGGCAGCTGGGCCAGGCCCTGGATCGGAATTCCACAGGGCCCTACAGCTCAACTGCCAGCGCGCAAGGTGAGTGCAGGTCGGGGGCTTGCACCCGCGGGAAGCCCCCGACCCGAATTTCTGGGCCAATAAATAAAAGTGTTAAATGAAAACAAAACACACTATTTCCCACTAGTGGGAATGTACCTTGACTGTACCTGAACTATTTCCACTTTAAAGGCAGCCCATTGTTCCACTACAGTTTTGCCTGCCAATCTTTTGATTCCAATTTACCCGGGCCAGATCCGTTCACATCCCAGTGAAATTTGCCTTCCTCCAATTTTTAGTATATATACAGTGGGGTTCCCCAGGGGTCAGTTCTAGGGCCACTGCTTTTCTTGATATATTTTAATGACTTGGATGTGGGTGTACAGGGCTCAATTTCAAAATTAGCAGATGACACAAAACTTGGAAGTATAGTGAATGGTGAAGAGGATAGTGATAGACTGCAGGAGGACATCGACAGGCTGGTGGAATGGGCGGACACTGGCAGATGAAATCTAACGCAGAAAAGTGTGAAGTGGTACATTTTGGTAGAAAGAATGAGAAGAAATATAAATTAAATGGTACAATCCTAAGGGGGGTGCACGAACAGAGACCTGGGGGTATATGTGCACAAATCGTTGAAGGTGGCAGAGCAGGTTGAAAAAGCAGTTAAATAAGCTTATGGAATCCTGGGCTTCATGAATAGAGGTATAGAGTGCAAAAGCATGGCAATTATGATGAACCTTTATAAAACACTGGTTTGGCTTCAACTGGAGTATTGTGTCCAATTCTGGGCACCACACTTTAGGAAGGATGTGAAGGCCTTAGAGAAGGTGCAGAAGAGATTTACGAGAATGATTCCAGGGATGAGGGACTTCAGTTATGTGGTTAGACTGGAGAAGCTGGGGTTGTTGTCCTTCGAGCAGATTAAGAGATTTGATAGAGGTGTTCAAAATCATGAGGGTTCTGGATAGAGTTGATAGAATCTGTTCCCATTGGCAGAAGGGTCGAGAACCAGAGGACACAGATTTAAGGTGATTGGCAAAAGAACCAAAGGCGACATAAGAAAATACTTTTTTACGCAGCGAGTGGTTATGATCTGGAATACACCGCTTGAACAGGTGGTGGAGTCAGATTCAAGCACCGCTTTCAAAAGGGAGTTGGATAAGTATCTGATGGAAAAAAAATTGCAGGACTACGGGGAAAGGGCAGGGGAGTGGGACTAGCTGAGGTGCTCTTGCAGAGAGCCAGCACGGGCTCGATGGGCTGAATGGCCTTCCGAGCTGTAACCTATGATTCCATGATTTTTTAAAGCCCCATGATCCCCCCCCCCCCCCCCAGTTGCTTGCAGCAGTGTCCAAGAGATGAATATTGAATTCTTGGGGAGTCCAGGACAATCTGGAGGGTTGGCACACCTGGAGGTTCCTGAATTGAATTAAGAATGTTTTGATTCTTATCAATGTCACAGGATGTACACATCCATTCCTTGTAAAATATTGGAATTGATTACCAGGAGTAAACCTGATTACCTGTACAACACTAACGCAGTAGACAGCAGTCAACATGGACATAGAAGGGGAAGATCTTGCCTGACCAACCAACTTAGCTTCTTCGAGGAAGTGACAACCCAAGGGAGCTGTGGAGAGCCCTAACACAAAGCTGCACATGAAAAGCCATTAGTCAAACTCAAAGCTGTGGTGCTTCAGGTTAAACACTTGGCTTGGACAAGAAACTGGCTGAAGAGTTACAAATGATGAGTATTCATTAGAGGTTGCGTCAGAGTGGGGTGCCCCGGGACTTGGCGTTGGGACCACTATGGCTTTCAATTTACAGAAGTGAGCTCGACTCAGAAATTCAATGTAAAGTGGTCAAGTTTACAATTGGTACCAAACTGGAAGGGGCAGTGGAACCGGAGGAAACAGCTCAGAAATGACAGAGAAAGTTAGATAAAATAATTAAGCGGACCTTTCAATGGCAAATGAAAATGAATGCAGACAAGTGAAAGGTACTACACACAAAGAACTTGCATTTCTATAGCGCCTTTCATGACCTCAGGGCTTCCCAAAGCGCTTAACAGACTGAAGTATTTTGAAGTGTAGACTGTTGTTTTGTAGGTGAACACAGCAGCCAATTTGTGCAGAGCAAGGTCCCACAAACAGCAATGAGACGATGACCAGATCATCTGCTTTAGTGATGTTGGTTGAGGGATAAACGTTGGCCTGGACACCAAGAGAACTCCCTGCTCTTCTTCGAATAGTGCCGTGTGTAAGAATAGTAATATGTTTTTGCATTACTTTTGTTTCGAATAAAGACAAAACAATAATGTAGACAGAAATGGTGTAAATCGTGTTCTTGAAAAGCCTGTCTTTTCCCCTTAATAGTGCTGATAAAATAAGTTTTAGAAGCACAGGCTTTTCATCACAGCAGGGGGGGGGGAGTGTAAGTGCAGTCAATATAACAGGTAATGTGCCGCTATGAGAAGAGCATCAAAGGTTGTTTACAATAAAGCTATGGCTTGGGGAAAGCAATGATTGGAGGTAACAGTATGATGTGAAAAGGCATGGGGCTTCTCATCTCTGGCAATTGGTTTGAGCAACTGGGTGCATGAAACATCAGATAGGGCTGCATCCAACAGGAAGAGAACCATAAATGAAAGTGGTATAAAAGAGAGGCCATGTTTTTACTTAGACAGAAAGAAAGACTATTGCTGCCTTCAAGACCCGGTACCGCGAATGGGCTTGGAGAAGCCACCTTCACGGATCCTCATTAAATCCACGCGCGCGAGTGATTAAACGTAAGGCTCATGTGCGCTACCCTGTACGGCTGGTTGGGGTGTTTTAAGATTAATGTTTTGTGAATAAATTAAGTGAATTATCAAACATATTTCTGTCTCTAGTTTGTATGAATCTGTTTAAAAGGATACAGGATTTCTTCAACACTCTGGGATCATTTGTGTCCACCTTTGAGGGCTGAGGAAAGACTGGAGAAACTTGGGCTTTTCAGCCTGTAAAGGGGGTTCTGAGAAGTCATCTTCTAGAGACGTACAAGATATTGAAGGGAGTGGAAAAGGTAAATCCGGAATATTACTTTAAATTAAATGGCGAGAGTAGGACAAAGGGACACAAGCTCAATCTAGTACACGGTAAATTCAGGAGTGATGTTGGGAAGTTCTCCACACACAGACTCATCAACACATGGAATAGACTCCTGGATAAAGTAGTGGAGTGAAAACCCTAGAACCATTGCAGAAACATAGAAACATAGAAGATAGGAGCAGGAGTAGGCCATTCGGCCCCTCGAGCCTGCTCCGCCATTTAATGAGATCATGGCTGATCATCCAAATTCAGTACCCGGTCCCTGCCTTCTCCCCATATCCCTTGATCCCTTTAGCCTTAAGAAATATATCTAACTCCTTCTTGAATATATTTATTGAATTGGCCTTCTGTGGTAGAGAATGCCACAGGTTCACCACTCTCTGGGTGAAGAAATTCCTCCTCACCTCTGTCCTAACCATTTGGATCCTGTAATGTGGGACTGTAAGGTGTTTCTGGGTGGGTGGATTAGGATTATTGTGATCCTTACGTGTCATTTGAAAACCTATTGATGTGATTTGACTGGCGCATGCTCGGAAACACAGCCTCCACTGTGCTAATAGTGTCAATGACATGAATCTTGTCATTCATGTGGAAATGACTTATGAAATAATACTGGACGGCCTGCTGGTGCCGCTGTCCAGGGAGAGTATAAATACTCGGGCATGGGCCCAGCTTGCTCAGGACATTCTTTAACAGGAACTAGTGAAGGGCACAACTAGATCTCCATGTTGAAAACCAGTTGATTAAAGCCTTGTTTAATACTCCGACCAAGTGCCTAATAGTTTTCTTATGTCAGTCAATACTTCACTTCCTGTCACCTCTTCCCCCTGAAATGCCCATTTAACAATGACTGTTGAACTTCCTGTGCTTTTATCAGGTAACTCGTTCCCAGCAAGCACTGGGGTAAGAAACTGAGCTGGTAATTGATATCACTGAGTGATTCGGTTGTGCTAAAATCTCCAGCGTGGTTCTAAAGAAACCTAGAGTCATAGAGTTTTACAGCACAGAAAGAGGCCCTTCGGCCCATCGTGTCTGCGCCGCCCATCCATCCCTGTCCAGTCTAATCCCATTTTCCAGCATTTGGTCCATAGCCTTGTATGCAATGGCATTTCAAGTGCTCATCCAAATGCTTCTTGAATGTTGTGAGGGTTCCTGCCTCTACCACCCTTTCAGGCAGTGAGTTCCAGCTTCCAACCACCCTCTGGGTGAAAAAGTTCCTCCTCAAATCCCCCCTAAATCTCCTGCCCCTTACCCTGAATCTGTGCCCCCTTGTTATTGACCCCCCTACTAAGGGGAAAAGTTCCTCTTTATCTAACCTGTGCAGCAATGGGAAGAATTTTACTTTACGTCAACACGGAACGTTGAATTGCAAACAAAAATATTAGCTCGTAGTTCTGACTGTTGCTGAGCAGAAACTTGGATCCTCAACTTGCATGAAATTAAGATTCTCAAGCATAGCATTCATGACTGTGTACTGAACTGCAAAATCACTGGGCCAGGTTAGAAAGATAGAAAGACTTGCCTTTATATAGCGTCTTTCACCACCTCAGGACGTCCCAAAGTGCTTTACAGCCAATGAATTTTTGGGCGCTAAGGGAATCAAGTGATATGGGGATTGGGCGGGAAAGTGGAGTTGAGGTCGAAGATCAGCCATGATCTTATTGAATGGTGGAGCAGGCTCAACGGCCCATATGGCCGCCTACTGCTTTTATTTCTTATATTCTTAAGTATTTGTGAAATGTAGTCACCACTGTTGTAAAGTAGGAAATGATGATTGAAAGATAAAAAATTATTTTTAGCATTCAGGCACACCCCAATAGAGTCGTAGAGTCATAACGGCACAGAAGGAGGCCATTTGGATCATCGAGTCCGTGCCGACTCTCTGTAGAGCAATCCAGTCAGTCCCATTCCCCCGCTCTATTCCCGTAGCCCTGCAAGTTTTTTTCCCTTAAGTGCCTATCCAGTCTCCCCTTGAAAATATTGAGGCCTAGAAATTGGGTATAGCCCCGCTTGGGGCGTTAGAATTGGCGGAGCGCAAATTTTATAGCCAGATGCAACTTATCGACACCTCGTGCGATATTGGGTTGCAGCGCCCCAAAGGTGATTGAGGCGCGAGTTCAGGCGTTACACGGGGCACCTAAGGCGCTAGCATGCCGGCGCAACCCAATATCGGGGCGTCCAGCCGCAGCGCAGCTGCTCTCAATTACCCATGACCACGAGACTTCCAGGCGCCGGCCAGCTCTTAAAGGGGTGGGTCAGGCAGCTCCAGCATCCACAGTCTGCGCCTTGTAGGCCTGCAAATCGGCGCAGGCCCTTCTCTGGTGCAAAAAACTTGGAGCATATGGAGAGGGTGCGGCAGAGAGCAGGGCGCTTCACCAATGAGTCTCTGGAGGAATTGGTGGCCGCAGTGGAGCGCCGGCGAGATGCCCTCTACCCCGACAATGGCAGGAGGCCTAATCATAAGGACTACCGACGAGCTTGGGGGGATGTTTCTCAGAGGGTCAACTCCAGCAGCATGGCGACCAGGAGCCCTGTGCAGTGCAGGAAGAAATTCAACGACCTCACTCGGGTCGTGAGGGTGAGTGGAGTTAATGTAAACTTATGCATCCCTCCATTAGCACCTGACTTTATGGCTACAGGGTGCGCTATGCCCCACTGGCCATCTGTCAGCAAGCACCCATGGCCCTTTCTGGTCACATACATGCATATTTGACTCAGGGCATCATGTAAGGGCTGTTCCACCATGGGGGGCATGAGATCATAACTCAGGGCATCATGTAACATCACTTCCCGTCCTTTGCCCTGCAGGCCAAGCTGGCGAGAAACCGCAAGGAACAGCTTCGCACTGGAGGAGGCCGTCCTCAACTGGAGCCTCTGACGGATCTCGAGGAGAGAGTCCACCAGATTGTGGGAGGACGTCTGAGTGGTCCTGTCACCACTGCAGCTGCCGACCCCATTGTCCACAGCGATGGTAAGGTTCTCTACTATTACAGCTGTCACCTTCCAGTTGTTTCCCCCGCCAGCATGCTTTCTCAATGTGGACCCATGTCATAGCATTGCCGCACTGTTGCATCCCTTGCTGCCAAACTGTCCTTTTGCTAAAGCCACTCTTCAACCTCCCTGCTTTCAGATGCTGCATCACCAGCTCGGGAGCCGGCCCCTCAAGCTGCCAGTGCCAGTGCCTCCGGAGGCGACGACCAGGAGGAAGCCGGACCATCCGTGCCAGCCTCAAGGGAGCCACCGCATGTGGAGACTGGGGATAGTAGTTCCCTTGAGGGGAGGGGGGGGCTCTGATGAGGAGCCAGTTGCAGGAACCAGTGGCCTGCAGCAACGCGCGGGGGGTAGGGACGCTCGGGGGCCGTCTCCCCGGAGGGCGAGGCAGGCCACCATGACTGCTGCACAGAGTGCAGAGGAGGTGCGTAGCTTTGCCGAAATGAGCGCCCAGGCTCGGCTCAGGCACACTGAGCTTATGGCTGCAGTGGGGAGGATGCCTGAGTCGATCGACACTCTGGCAAAGAGTGTGCTGGACTTTGGGGTAGCAATGGAAAGGACTGCCCAGGGCTTCGGGGCAGCAATGGAAAGGTCTGTCCAGGGCTTCGGCCCAGCAATGGAAAGGTCTGTCCAGGGCTTGTCCGAAGCAGTGGAAAGGTCTGTCCAGGGCTTGTCCGAGGCAGTGGAAAGGTCTGTCCAGGGCTTGTCCGAAGCAGTGGAAAGGACTGCTCCGGCCTTGTCCGAAGCAGTGGAACGGACTGTTCATGGCTTTTCCGAAGCACTGGCACCTGCCACGCAGGTCCTCACTGCTGCCACACAGTCACTTACTGGCCTCGTCCACACGCAAATTGAGGCCACGCGAACACTCTCTGCTGCCACCCTAGCTGCATCAGGCAGGATCACCCCAGGCCCTTGCAGCACCACAGCAGGCCATGAATCTGTGGAGCAGTCGGTTGTGGCGGATGATCCGGTGCGGCCCCGTCAGAGTGCTAGTGTGTCGGCCGACCACGGTGCAGGTGTCCTCTCTCTGCATGTGAGCAGTCCTGATGCCACCGCTGGCATGTCAGCAGTGCAGCTGCCACCACCTGCACGGCAGACTGCTAGCAGACATGCCCAGTTGGAGCAGCCTGCTTGCAGGCCCTCCAAGCCCAGAGGTCGTCCAGGCCGCCCCTCAGGGGCTTCAGCGCTTCCAGACACTCAGCAGGCATCCCCCAACCTTGACGCAGCCACTGAGGTCCAATTACGGAGGAGCTGCAGGGAGGGAAGGGGCCAACCTCGTAAGAGGAGTCGGTCTCTGTTGTGTATGTACCTTTAAGAGAATAACTGGTCTCAGACTGCAGTACCGGCAGTGACCACCCCTGTATAAAAGGCGCTAGTGAGCCTCTGTTGTTTCAGTTTCACTATTGACTTCCATCAGTAAAGACTTATTTTGTTCCACCCTTGCTGTCCGTGTCTCAATCATTCACGGACATAATACTGGCGACGAGCAGATACAAACCTACCTACAGTCTGCACCACCTCCTGGGATCCATTCCTACAGCGAAGTGAGCAGAGGTCGAGGCCAGAAAGAAAAGAAAGTAAGAGGCAGTAGAAATGGGCGTCGACCGTGGGCATCCGCCCTGTGTTGCAGAGTTGAAGATTGCTGGAGAAGCTGTCGGATGCGGGGCCTGGTTCCTGTCAACGGTGCTTCAGCTAATCGGGCTGGTGGCAGGTAGTGCACTGATACTTCCTGGGCTGCGGCGGTCGCGAACTCGAGCGGGTGGTTTGCAACGGGGCCGAGCAGCGTTGTCGGGAAGAAGAGAGAGAGAGGGTGGAGCACACAGGGCGCGGCCGGTGCTACGAAGCCGGGCTGCGTATAGACCCGCGAAGAGGGAGGCAAGAGTCCCACAGGGTTGTTCCACGACGGGAAAATTAAAAAAAAAAATTAAACGTTCAAGAAACCATGGAAAGCAGCGCTAACAACAGCGGGGAAGAAGGCAAAGCGTGGGAGGCGCCATCTTAATCAGCGGGGAAGACGGCAAAGCACGGGAGGCACCATTTTGTTAAATCGGGGAAGAAGGCAAAGCGCGGGAGGCGCCATTTTAGATTTGCAAGATGCCGAAGACTGGCTGTATCACTGCTTTTGATAATACAATAGAGGACTGGACCACGTATGTGGAAAGAGTCGAGGTATATTTCGAGGCAAACGAAATAGCGGAGGAGAAAAAGGCATCGATATTGCTAAACTTAATGGGCGCTAGAACGTACGGCCTATTGCGGGACCTGATTACTCCAGCCAAACCGAAGGCGAAGAGTTTTAACGAAATTGTTGCTGTCCTACAGGAACACCTAAACCCTGCACCGCTGTTGATAGCAGAAAGATTTAAATTCCACAGGAGAACTTAGCACAAAGATGAGAGCAATGCTGAGTATCTTACGGAACTACGCAAGCTATCAAAGCACTGCCAGTTCGGAGCAGGACTGGCAGATACCCTACGGGACAAATTTGTCTGTGGACTCCTGAGTGAAGGAACACAGAAGAAGTTACTCTCAGAGAAAGAGCTGACGCTAGATAAGGCTTTCAGCGTGGCAGTATCGTATGAAGCAGCAGCCAGGGGAGCTGCAGAAATTCAACAAAAACCACAGGAATACGGCACCCACGAAATGACACGGGGATTTGCAAAATGTTATCGCTGCGGCAGAACTAACCATGACCAGAAGGACTGCTGGTCCAAAGACAAAATATGCAGGCAATGCGGGAAGATGGGACACATTGCACGAGTTTGCAGGTCTGGGAAGAAGACCAGTGACAACAAAAAGGCTACTAAGGAACCGTACAAGAAAGTACAAAAGATGACGGACAGTAGTTCCGAAGACCAGATGAGCGATAGTGAATCTGGGAACAGGAGACTAAGCTGTCTCAAACTTCACAATGTAATCGCAAAAGAGGATCACCGAACCATTTGGGTCACCCTCACGATAGCAGGGTCCCAAGTTAAAATGGAATTGGATACGGGATCAGCGCTAACCGTCATGAATCGACGAGACTACGAGCGGCTATTTTCACACATACCCTTGAGAGAGACATCCATCGTCTTGACGACGTATACAGGGCAAAAAGTATACCCCAGAGGAAAAATAAGGGTGCCTGTCGAATACAATGGCAAGAAAATACGGAAATTGTATCTCTACATACTGCCAAATGGTGGACCACCGTTATTGGGATGGGAATGGATCAGGAAGATAAACTTAGGTTGGCACTCCATTCATGCAATGACGGTGGACGGTAAAAAAGATGAAGACGTCACTCCTGGACGATTGTCAACAATCTTAGCTAACGCCAAAGAGGTATTTCAACAAGAACTGGGCACGCTTAAAGGCGTAACCGCCTCGATAAAAATAGAAGAGAATGCAGTTCCCAAGTTTTTCAAAGCAAGACCGGTACCATATGCAATTCGCCCAGCCGTCGAGGCAGAGCTGGAGAATCTGGAGAAGGCAGGCGTGTTGTCTAAGGTCGACTGGAGCGAGTGGGTGACACCCATCGTTCCTGTCATGAAGAAAACGTTAAGCAATAAGTCCGGGGAGCCAAGGAAGATTTGCATCTGTGGGGAGTTCAAGGTGACGGTGAACCCAGTCCTTCACACAGTACAATATCCTCTTCCAAGGATAGAAGACATCTTCGCCTCACTGTCTGGAGGGAAGCGTTTTACAAAAATTGACCTAGCACAGCATATTTGCAGATGGAGGTTGAAGAGTCCTCTAGGAAGTATCTCACGGTAAACACTCACAAAGGTCTTTACCAGTATCATCGATTGGTATTCGGAGTAGCATCGGCTCCGGCGATATGGCAAAGAGCGATGGAACAAGTCCTGCAAGGGATTCCGGGGACTCAGTGTTACTTGGACGACATCCTTGTGACAGGTGAAGATGACAGTGAACACCTTAACAACCTAGAACAGGTGCTCACTAGACTACGGGAACATGGGCTGCGAGCCAACCGCCCCAAGTGCGAATTTTTTAAGAAACAGATATCGTATTGTGGCCACGTGATTGATGAAGAGGGGTTACATAAGTCCCCTGACAAAATTGAAGCGGTTGTTAAGGCCCCAGCGCTTGAAAATGTGTCGCAACTGAGGTCATTCCTCGGATTGGTGAATTACTATCATAAGTTTTTGCCGAATTTGCCGACAATTCTGCACCTACTGAACACCCTGCTACGAACGGGGGTAGCATGGAAATGGAGCGATGATTGTAAGCGTGCTTTTCAGAAGAGTAAGGACTTAATCACTTCAAGGGAAGTATTGCCTCACTACAACCCAGCACTGCCGATCAGACTGGCGTGTGATGCGTCTCCCTACGGCATTGGGGCGGTACTGTCACATAAATTCCTTGATGGTTTAGAGAGGCCGATAGCTTTTGCGTCACGCTCATTAACTTCTGCCGAGCGTAACTACGCCCAGATTGACAGAGAGGCCCTCAGCCTAGTGTGGGGGGTGAAGAAGTTCAATCACTACCTGCACGGTCAAAAATTTACTCTACGAACCGATCATCAACCTCTTGTCTCCATTTTCAACCCTCAGAAGGGCGTACCGATAATGACAGCACAACGGCTGCAGAGATGGTCCCTTTTCCTAGGGGCACACCAATATGACATCGAGTACAAAGGAACTAAACAGCATGGAAATGCTGATGGATTGTCACGCCTACTGTTGCCGATGGTGGAAGAAGAACACCTTGCAGTGGATCCAATGGAGTTATTCCACTCGACCATAATCGAATGTCTCCCTGTGACGAATGCAAACATAGAAAAGGAAACACGGAATGACCCAACA
This sequence comes from Somniosus microcephalus, assembly GCF_052327205.1. NCBI lineage: Eukaryota > Metazoa > Chordata > Chondrichthyes > Squaliformes > Somniosidae > Somniosus > Somniosus microcephalus. The sequence goes on from NC_141005.1 coordinate 72,785,127, forward strand.
CTATCCCGGGTCTATGATTTAACGGTGAAGGGATGGCCAGCACATGGCGAACCACTGCTGCCAGCATTCTCGCCGAGAAGAGAACAGCTGTCAGTGTGCAGAGGAACATTGATGTGTGGATCCAGAGTAGTAATTCCACCTAAGTTGACGGATAGAGTGCTCAATGAGCTTCATGAGGGTCATCTGGGTGGGGTAAAAATGAAGAACTTAGCCAGAGCGTTTGTGTGGTGGCCGGGAATCGATAGAGAAATCGAAGAGATGACCAAGAGCTGTGCAGGATGCCAGAAGGACCAAAACGCCCCACCACAAGCTCCTCTGCATCCATGGGAGTAGCCCTCATCTCCATGGCAAAGGGTGCACATTGATTTTGCTGGTCCCTTCATGGACTCGATGTTTTTAATTGCGGTGGATGCACATTCAAAGTGGCCAGAGGTAATAAAAATGTCCTCAACCACCACAGAAAAAACTATCACAGTTTTACGAACCATATTCGCCAGGAATGGGCTGCCTGAACAGATTTGCTCTGACAATGGACCACAGTTTGTGTCTGAAGAGTTCCGGAGGTTCTTAAAGAACAATGGTGTTAAGCATTACACATCTGCCCCATATCATCCAGCCACTAATGGATTGGCCAAGAGGTTTGTCCAAACATTCAAGAAGGCTATCAAGGCAATGTGTAATGAAGATATACCCCTACAACACAAGGTGGACAACTTCTTGTTTGCCTACCGGAATGCGACACATGCGATTACCAACCAAATTCCAGCCATGATGTTCTTCAATCGAAGACTACGATGCCGCTTGGATTTGGTTAAGCCAAACGTCCGAAGAGATGTGGAGAACAGGCAGTTTCAGAATATGAATGAAAGGCCGACCAGGAGTTTTAAGATAGGTCAACCAGTTTTGGCCCGGGACTACCGCACTGAGAAATGGCAGCCAGGAACGATTTGTACACGACAAGGACCTCTCATGTATACCGTGGACGTTGGGGAGAGCATTGTAAGACGCCATGCTGACCAGATTCTAGAGTCACTGGAAAACGTCAACTCCACACCACGATCTGATATACCTGGTAATGAAATCGACGTTCCAATTGCAGCTACCGCAGAACCGGTAATATTGGAAGCAGATGAACCAAACAACGACATTGATCCCGACTCAACATTGCCAGAAGAACCTGATACCCCAAAGAGGCGTTATCCAGACAGAATCAGGAAGCCTCCTCAAAGACTGAACTTATAATTGCTTAAACTTAACCAATGTATCTAGTAACAGTAATTGTGATTGTAATTAGTTATCATTTAGTTGTTAAATGAATGTTATGTACTGTTTATCTAAAAGGGGAGGAATTGTTGTGTATGTACCTTTAAGAGAATAACTGGGCTCAGACTGCAGTACCGGCAGTGACCACCCCTGTATAAAAGGTGCTAGTGAGCCTCTGTTGTTTCAGTTTCACTATTGACTTCCATCAGTAAAGACTTATTTTGTTGCACTCCTGCTGTCCGTGTCTCAATCATTCATGGACGTAATAGTCTCCATCAAGGGGTCACCAGTAGAGGGAGGTTCTAAGATTTGTCTTTTTCCGGATTTAAGGCCGTCCACACCTGCTGTGTTTGTTTGTTATGTTTTGGTTAGTTTCGCCGGGTTGCCAGACAGTTATCTGTTAGTTTGTTAGTTATGATTTCTGTTACCATTATGTTGTCATGCTGGAAGGAAGCACTTGTTTGAAAATAAAGAAACCTTTTTATTTACAATCATCGAGGCCTTCCTAGGCTTACTGCGAACTGAAAGGCGCTGTTCGAATCACAGCCACCATTCCGTCCGAGGGGCCTAGAACCGAGCCCTTATGAGCCTCTGACGAATGGCCCTTCCAGTTTCTGGAGTCCTCCCATCTTCCTCCTCCTCCTCCTGATCCTCGCCCGCATGCTCCTCCTCCTCCTCCTCCTCCTCCTCCTCGTCCACCTGCTCTGCTGGACCTTGAGGGTCGGCTGGCATTGGCTGGGTGCGTCGAATGGCCAGTTTGTGGAGCATGCAGCAGACAACAACGATGCGCGTCACATGCTCCGGCGAGTACTGTAGGGCACCCCCGAATGGTCTAGACAATGGAAACGCTGCTTCAGCACACCAATTGTGTGCTCCACAATGTTCCTGGTGGCCTGATGGCTGTTGTTGTAATGCTCTTCTGCCGGGGTGCTGGGCAAACGGAGCGGGGTCATGAGCCATGGGCAGAGAGGATAGCCCTTGTCGCCCAGAAGCCAGCCTCGTGGGTGAGCCGGGGCCTCAAAAAGGTCAGCCACTGAGGTCTGCTGCAGGATGAACGCATCATGGCTGCTGCCAGGGAATTGTGCGTTCACCGCCATGATCATTTGCCGGTGATCACAGACCAGCTGCACATTAAGGGAGTGGAGCCCCATGCGGTTACGGAACTCCTCCGGATTCTGTAATGGCACCCGCAAAGCCACGTGTGTGCAATCAATGGTCCCCTGCACCATGGGGAAGTCCGCAATAGCCGCGAAGCCCAGCGCGCGCTCCCCCTGCTTCTCCAAGGTCACAGGGAAGGTGATTAATTCACGCCTCCTTCTGTAGAGGGCAGCTGTCACTTGCCGGATGCAGCAATGCACCGCAAATTGAGAGATATTTGATATGTCCCCAGTTGCTGCCTGAAACGAGCCGCTGGCGTAAAAGTTGAGCGCAACAGTGACTTTCACGGCCACTGACAGAGAGGTCCTGCACCGTAGCTGCGGCTGCAGATCCCCAGCAAGCAGGTGGCACAGCTCAGTCACAACATCCTTACCAAATCTGAGCCTTCGCAGACACTGCTCCTCCGACATAGTAAGGTACGAGACCTGCTGCCTGAAAACCCTGGCAGCGTATGGTCGGTTTTGGCGACGTCCATTGGCCCTCCTCCTTCTGGCCAATCCCAGCCCTCTCTCCCTCCGTCGCTGTGCCCTTGCCAGTTGTTCAGCCAGGATGACGTTCCCCTCCAAAGCAGCTCCCATTATTCTGGCCGACGAGTAAGACGCAGTCAACTTTCTGGATCCAACTGTTCTGGACAGGGCTGAAGGTCCCAAGGCTCCTCTGGCTCAAGGAGAACAACTCTCTGTAACTGAAGGTCTGCAACTCTCTCCAGCAGCGAGCAGGATGGCCAGGCCAAATGGTTGCCGCTTTTATACTAGTGCTGTCCCCTTTAAAGAGCACCCCCGAGTCCGAGAAGGACCTGGTAACGTTCCATCCAACTGTCACTAATAGCGGCAGGCGGAACGGAGGGGGGCGCCACTGAATTTCCGGTACGGGGCGCCAAAAAGGCGTTGCACAATGAAATGACGTCATGATCTGGCTGCGCCCGCAAGCAGGCGCAAAGACTTAGCACCGGCGCTAACAGGCTACTCAATATGGCAGGATGCGCTGGGATCACTGCACACGTCTGAAAATTGGGTAACGCCCCAAATCTCGGGCTCTTTAGGCGCTAATCGCTGGCGCAACCAACCGAATTTCTAGGCCTGAGTGTCTTGGCAGCGAGTTCCAGGTCATCACCACTCGCTGCGTAAAAAAAGTTTCCCCTCATATCCCCCCTGTATCTCTTGCCCATAACCTTAAATCTGTGTCCCCTAGTCCTTATACCATCAACTAGTGGGAACAGTCTTTTCCCGTCTAGCCTATCCAAACCCGTCATAATCTTGTACACCTCTGTCAAATCACCCCTCAACCTCCTTTGCTCTAATGAAAACAAATCCAGCTTCTCCAACCTGTCCTTGTAGCTAAGATCCCCCATCCCTGGAACCATTCTGGTAAATCTCCTCTGCACCTTCTCAAGGGCCTTCACATCCTTCCTAAAGTGTGGTGACCAGAGCTGGATGCAGTACTCCAGTTGTGGCCTAACCAGCGCTTTATAAAGGTTCAGCATAACTTCTCTACTTTTGTACTCAATACCTCTATTTATGAAGCCCAAGATCCCATATGCTTTGCTAACCACTCTCTCAATATGTCCTGCCACCTTCAGGGACCTATGCACATTAACTACCAGGTCCCTCTGTCCCTGCACGCTCTTTAAGACTGTGCCATTAAGTGTATATTGCCAATTCCTGTTCCTTCTGTCAAACGGCATCACCTCATACTCCTCTGTATTAAATTCCATCTGCCACTTGTCTGCCCATTCTGCTAGCCTTTCTATGTCCTGTTGCAGTCGATTGGTATCATCCTCACTGTTTGCCACACCCCCAAGTTTGGTGTCATCGGAAAATTTAGAAATTCTACTCTGTATCCCAATATCCAGGTCATTTATATATATTTAAAAAAGCAGTGGCCCCAGCACTGACCCTTGGGGAGCACCACTGTCTACCATCCTCCAGTCTGAAAAACAGCCATTTACCACAACTTGCTGTTTTCTGTCCTCAAGCCAATTCCTTATCCAAGCTGCCACCAACCAACCAATTCCACGAGCCTCAATTTTGTTAACCAGCCTTCTATGTGGTACTTTGTCAAACACCTTCCTAAAATCCAAGTAGAAAACATCCATTGCATTCCCTTCATCAATCCTCTCTGATACTTCATCAAAACATTCAATTAGATTAGTCAAACATGATCGTCCTTTTACAAACCCGTGTTGGCTCTCCTTAATTAGCTTAAACCTCTCCAAATGCTCGTAAATTTTTTCCTTGATTATTGTTTCTAAAACTTTACCCACCACTGATGTTAAACTGACCAGCCTGTAGTTACTAGGATTGTCCTTACACCCTTCCTTGAACAATGGTGTCACATTTGCCACTTTCCAATCCTCAGGCACCTTCCCCGCATCTAGGGAATATTGGAAAATTATGGCAAGCTGAAGGGGTTAAAAGTTAGATTAGCGGCTTAACTGACTAGCTGGCTGATGTAATAAAGGAGAAGTCTGGCAGAACAAAGACAGTTGCTGACAGTTGGAAAAAGCATATTACATGATGATTGGGGGAGTGAAAGAAGGCGAGGAGGCTATGCATTGAACAGTGGGCTGCCAATCAAGGACGTGCGGTCAATACTTGGAATGGAAGGAGGATAAATGAGATAAACAAGATGTGATTTGCGAAGATGTGGTTAAGTGTATGTAAATTGGATAAGAGCTAAAGAATAGAACAATGGCAGATGTGGAAACAGGGCAAATGAGATAAACAAATGTGTTTTGTGGAGATGTGATTAAGTGTACGTGACTTGGACAATTAATTGGCCATGTCCTGAAGATGTGAAGGAAACAAGATGTAAGATTGTATATAAGTCAACTGCTCGAATGTAAAAATTAGACTCTCATCTCAGCTGCGGCTGAGAAAGCCTCTCCCTGCACGTGCTTGAATAAAGATCGCTTGAAACCAGTACAGGCTCGTCTCTGTCTGCTTTGGGGCAGAGAGAAAACCCCCAACACAAGCCCTTCCACTATCTCCTCCCCCAATTCCCTTAGCAACCTGGGATGCAAGCCATCTGGACCAGACGACTTGTCCACTCTAAGCATACCCAGCCTTTCTAGCACATTCTGTCTATCAATTTTCACCCCTTCTATTGCTTCTACCTTTTCCATTTCTACCGATATTTTGTCAGCATCCACCTCCTTAGTAAACACCGATACAAAGTACTCATTGAGTATTCTAGCCTTGCCCTGAGCCTCTAAGCATATATCACCTTCTTTGTCTCTAATAGGCCCCACCTCGCCTCTTACTACCTGCTCGCTGTTTACAATCATCTTTAGCTTGTTGAGACAACAGCTTTGTACGATTTGTTTCGGGGTGGGGTGGAGGCGGTGGTGCAGCATTGTCGTGATTGAAGCCTTTGATTTTGTTTGCAATGAATGATTAACTGTTAATTCTGGAGTGCGAATATATGCATCTCACTTCCTAACAAAGCTAGCACCTAAATCAACACAAGGACAAGAGTTTATGAAGTGAAGTGTTTAATTAACACCAAGGTATCAATGTAACAGTAACCTCGGCAGCAAAACTGTTCCGCATTTACGGAGGCAAAGGTGCTGCATTTGTGTGGCTACAAAGGTAATGTCGGATAGTGGGATTTCAACTCACGCCCTGAAAAGGGACCAGAATTCACCAACCTTTGGTAAAGTAAACATTAAACAGTCCTCGAGACTAGTGCTTTAGACCACTCAGCCATCCTGACACAGTAACTATGGAAAAACATGCTCCAAATTCTGCACTCTTACTGAGCAGCATCACACTCATTCCTCCTGTGCAAACACACAACAAACACACTCCATTCATTCTTCCTGCATGAATTAACCGGCAGTGCCAGTCATTAAGTTCATCATCCCTGCAATGCAACCAACATTCATACGCACATATTTCTCCCAACAACTCGCATTTTGCAAACTAGCGGCTAACATCCCACAATTCTGCTGGCTCAACTTGACAAAACGCAAGCAGCACAGCTGCCGTTCGAACACGAGCCATTCAAAATCTAACACTTGTTCCAAGCAGGACATTTCAGTCTCTCATTCTCGGGCCTTTGCTTTTCTCACAATACATTCATGTGACAAGTGCTATTTGGAGTCCTGCTCCCCAGAAAATCACCAGGATCAACCAACTTTGTGAGGGGAAACAAGGCACTCTGCAGCTATTGCGCCCTTGGCCATAAGCATTGGTCTAAGCATTGCCACCCGAAAGGCACGGCCTAAAAAAGGCATCAACTCTGGCAACATTTACGCACTGATGACTTTTGATAAGGTTCCACATGGCAGATTGGTCACGAAGTTAAAAGCCCATGGGATCCACAGCAAAACGTCAAGTTGGATTCAAAACTGGCTCGGAGACAGGAAGCAATGTAATGGTTGATGGGTGTTTTTGAGACTGGAAGGCTGTTTCCAGTGGGGTTCCGCAGCGCTCAGTACTGGGTCTCTTACTGTGTGGTTGATACTGAAGGAGGATATCAATAAATTGGTCAGGTGGGCAGAACAGTGGCAATTGGAAATTGATTTAATGCATTTTGGGAGGGCTGTAGGGGGTGGTGTTTGGGTCAGCTTTACCTCTGACTTATGAGTGGTTCGAATCGCTCCCACTCCCTTGGTTCTAGACCTTGCACTTATTTGGGGGTTGTAATGAAATTGCAGCAGACAACTGAATTTTGGTGAAAGGATTAAGATCTTTATTGAGAAAGAAAATACACAATACAATAATCTTAACACTCTAAATTGGGGGAACACTTCGGAATATATGAGGGAAAATAACAATAGACAGAATACTTCACACCTCCCAATCCCACTTCACTAGCTAAGTTGGGCTCCAGAGGACCAGGGATAATGCTCACCAAAACGACTTATTTTGACAGTTGTGGAGGTTCGTGATTTCGGGGTTCTCTAGATGTGTCAGTTGGGGCCTGCCGTACCCCGGACGCGGTAGAGGACTTCACCTGTGTGGCTGGTCAGTCTTCACGAGTCTGCTGATGCGGTAGGGTGCGTATTGGATCTATCAGGTAAGAACCCAATTTCTTTTGGTCAGAAGTAGGGTTTAGAGTCTTTTCAGTAAAATCTTACCCAGGGGTAAGTCAGAATAGTTTGTAGAGTGGAAAACAAACTTGCGAATCTTCGGTTTCTTCCAGGCTGGTTTCTTGTTGGTCGCAGTGGCCCAATATTACCTCGTTGCTGGTAATATTTTTGGTTGTTTGTTTCTTGGGGCCTTTGGTTGCCGCGAGGCGTTCGATTATGTCTTCTCCTGGCTCGGACTCCGGATACTTTTTGACTTGACTTGGAATTTGAAGTTCCCTTCTTCTTCTTCTCTTTTACACGAGCCATGCTGTATCGAACGGGCCGAAACCGAACTGCTCTCTTCTTCCGGACTGTACTGAACCGAACTCCTTGACCGAACGAAAACTTCTCTCACTTGAAAAAGCAGGCCTCAATTATACCGTTTGAGGCCTTGCTTATCTGCCCGCCAAATCTTCTCTGGCCCATTGTCATTCTTGGCGGGCTCGTTAACCTTAATAGTTTTCGAATTCTTTAACGGGTTTCGAGCTGGTCCCATCTATCTTAATTGGTTTAAGTTGGTGTGAACTAGGTTCGGGATGGTCCATCGAAACCTAAATTGGCTTTCAATGACTGTTTAATCTTTGGTCCGATTAGTAAGTTTTTGTCTTCTCCTGCTGGGGCCAGGGTCCCTTTTGTTGGTCAGTGGCATGTACTGCATTATGCATACTTTGGATGGCTCTGTAATTTTTGGGTGGGAACTGCTCTTTTGTAAGCTTATTGTCATTATGTATGAATGACAGAGACAGCCTAGAACATTCCCAGACAGTTTGGCCTATGCTAATACCCAAATTGCTTGTTTTACACAGGCCCATCCCAACCCCTTTGTCGCAGCCTTCCACAGGCCTGGACATGCCCTTTTAAAATAACCAAAATCCTGGGGTTTTAACTTTAAGTCCCTTTTTGGCCCAACATTCTTTAAAACAGTCCAACAATCTCTTCTTTGGGATAATCTTCTTGGTTTGAGGGAATCTGCAGAATTTTGCGAACCTTACAGGTATGAACGATGGTAGTCCGTTCTCCCAGGTGGTGAAGACTACACAGTTAGCAGGGGAGACGCCACAGGCTTTCGCAGACAGGCCGTGGCCTGTGTATAAGAGTGCCTACAATGGGGGTCTCGACCGGACTAACATGAACCAGGACGAGCTGGCCCACTGGCTCCGAGGTCTGGTGGCAAACAACTTGCCACAGATCAGGGCCAAGGCTGAGCTCTGGTTTGACCCGAAAGGCCCCAAGATCACTGAGGAGACAGTGGTCAGGCAACTCACCCTGGCTTACCGCAATGGTAGAGGGGTAGAAGAACACCCACCAAAAGGAAAGATTCATGAAATAAAACGTACTAGCAAGAAAGAATGGCACCAAGAAGGGGGTAACCCTTCCGATACGAGGTGTAACTGCTTCGGGTGCGGGAAAAGTGGGTATTGGAGAAGGGACTGTAGAAATCCATGGAAAGATAATGTGGGGAAAAACTCCCCAGCTCCTGCCCCCAAAACAGAAACACCGACCTCTCCCCCCACGCTTGATTCAATAGTGGCTGCGCTCCAGGTTTTACTAAATTGCCCAGGGAAGGTAGCCACAGCCACGGGTGCTTTAACTCCATCTGCCCCACCCAACACAGACTTATGACTAGAGCCAGCGCAACCTGTCTACCTGTGTCCCCTTGAGTATGATGCGTGGAAAAGACCGCTTGTTAAGATGGAGGTGAAAAAGGTGAAAGGGACCTATCTGTTCGACACGGGAGCATCAAGCACCATCGTCTATTCAGATAACCCAGCTGCCTCACCTCTATCTAATGGGGTCCCGTACAGCTTAGTGGGGTTTACAGGTAACGAGCAGGCTGGCTCATTCTCCATCCTGCTGTCCATTCATTTAGGAGCACTCCACACCAAGGAGGTGACTAAACCTTGTTTTAAATCCTCCAGGTTACTGTGGCCCTCACCCAGCAACCATGCCCCGTATGGCACGCACACCTCATTCTGTGCAGCCTGATCCGAAGCATTCCTGTCCTCCCGTATGAGTGCATTTACTGTTTTAGCGTGTCTCTCCAGCTCAGCAATGATCTCTTTTAAATGGACCATCATAGCTTGGTCCTCATGTAGCTCTGAGCCCACCACTGTGTCTCCTCTGTTAGGATTTTTCTTAATTGGGTCTTTAAACCATTTATCTGTGTTTGTAGCTCTATATCGTCTGGGCTGTTTATTACTGAGGATCCTGTATTATAGGCAGTGAAAATATCATTCCAGGTTCCCCTCCTTTGTCTCCCCGTGCCCATATTATGCTCAGGATGTAAACTGTACAGTTTCGCTTTGTCTATGTTGGCAAAGTTGAATTCATAAAACTTCCTAAACATTTCCTTCAGCAGGGCCTGGTATAGCTGCTCTGTCTCCTTAGGACACCATTCAGGTAAGTGTACCTCGGTCAAGTTCAGGATCACTGAGGCCACTGCATAGTGTACCCCCTGGTACAGTAACTTATCGGTCGGCACTAGGACTAACCCATTCCCTGGTCCCTTGGTGGTGGTAGGACACCCCTGTACTATAGTCCGTGATGTCATGGTCGTGGGCAGGGGCTTTCGGGGCGGGTTACGAGTTCGGTGGCATTGACTGGAATCGGGGAGTGTGGGACCGCGCACGCACGCAGGCTAGAATCCCACTCCATCCCCTCCCCGGCACCTTGCCATTGTCTGTGGAAGAAGATGGATTTGCATGTGGGGCAGACTTTCTCTGACCCTCCTTGATCCGACTCCCACCACTTATTCCAACAAACTCTCACTCCCCCTCGGGTCCCTGTGATCGTACGGTGGGTGTTGTTCCCCAATCATTCCCAATCAACTGCGGGGTTTCCTATGTCCCTGCTCAGCTTTCTGAGCCACCACCACCTATCCGGGGGAATCTGTCCCTTGCATGTCAAACACACACGTTTCCCCTCGGTGACACTGACCCTTGTAGCAACGACCTGTACCCTGGGGTACGGGATGGAGGCCTCCCCGTAGGTGAACCCGGTCTGGCTGGAGTAATGTGTGGAGTTAGACCCCAGCCACCCTGGCCACCTTCCCTCATGGAAGTAAATAGCGAACTCCTCCACACCCGGTTCGCCACCCCCAGCGGTAATGATCGGCGCTCTCTCTCCCGAGCACCCATAGATGTGGGAGTCCTCCACGTCACCTTGGTCACCGACGTTCACCCCTACCAGGGCGAGCAGGAGCAGAACCCTCCTCATGCCGATTTCCTCTCTATAGGGACACATAAAACAGATAGCCATGTCCTGAGAGGGTTCTCTGTCTCAAAAACTTAAACTTATCTTTATTAAACAATAGTAAACCTAAAACTATCAAAACTATAAAACACACTTTAAAAATTTACCAGAAAGCTATGTACATCCGCCGCCCGTTTCTGGAAGGCCAGGCTAATTCCTGTTTGGTCTCTGTCTTTTGCAGCCTCTGGGCAGCTTGTACGCCTGGGTGTAAGGTGGCCTGTGCCACCGGACCCGGAGAGTCCTTCTTAAAAGACCTGGGAGTTTCCCTGAATCCCAGATGATCGGGGGAGTGTGCCCTCCTGTGCTGCAGCACACTACCCCCTTCGGTGTGGCTGCTGTCTTCCTGTCCTGTCCTGTGGGTTCCGCGCAGCCTGATGCCGCAGGCTGGGGACCCTTGTCTCTTTCTTTGCCCAACGCTACCTCTCCTGTGATTCGCTCACCATTGGAGGCGGCAGGCTGGGGATCCCTAATTGTAGGCTGATCCCTTACCTTGGGCATTCCCTTTTGGGTTGTGGCCCTCCCGTGGCTGGACCGTTTGAACTGATACAGAGATGACCATGGTAGTTTAGGCTGTGGTATGTGAGGAGACCTCCTTAGGGCTCCGGTTACTGGGGGCATGCCCAAATAATTGGTGGGAGGGCCCCTCCAGTAACTCAAGCCACTGCCCCCTCCGGTGTGGCCTGTGAGTCTGCCGTAGCCGCAGGCTGTGATCTCTATCTTTAAAACGGTTCACCCCTGCTGGCCGTTCCCCTTTCTCGGTTTTAAACAGTTTACATTGATTCTGTGAGTCTGCCACAGCTGCTGGCTGAGGATCTCTATCTTTAGGGCGGTTCACCCCTGCTGGCCGTTCCCCTTTCTCGGGTTTAAACAGTTTACATTGATTCTGTGAGTCTGCCACAGTTGCTGGCTGAGGATCTCTATCTTTAGGGCGGTTCACCCTTGCTGGCCGTTCCCCTTTCTCGGGTTTAAACAGTTTACACTGGTTAATGTAACTAGCAGCCTGCCAGTGAACCTGTTTTAAAGTCTCGTCCGCTGCCCCGAACGGGCCTTCTATGGACTCTCCATTCTCTCTCTTTACCAGGACGGCCTTAAGGACAGAACCCTGGGCTTGGACCTGCTTTATGTCCGGGGCCAAAGCTACCCGCTGTCTGCCTCCCTTGTCCCGGATTGCGGCTACCGGACCTGCTCTACAGGAATCCCACAACTCTCCTTCCCTGGCCCCCTGCTTGGCCACCTCGTCGGTCTTTTGGTTACCCTCCCACGTGGTATGGAGTGATCCTAAATCTATGGCCAAAGGTTTGGACATTTCCCCAGCCTGCTCGTTCCCTGTGAATCCCATTAGGCTAAATGGGACCTTGTTAGACCTGGGTGAATTGGTCGGGTCTTCCGAATGGACCACCGTGCTGGAAACTCCAGTGTCCACCAAATATCTCCCGTGCACCATCTCCACCCCCATCTTAACACACGGCCTGCCCCCCTCATCGTATTCAAGGGGACACAAGTCGACAGGCTGTGCTGGTTCTAGTCATTGGTCTGGTTTGTATGGAGCAGATGGGCTTAAAGCACCAGTGGCGGTGGCTACCTTCCCTGGGCCAGTTAATAAAACTCGGATCACAGCTGCTATTGAATCAAGCATGGGGGGAGAGATCGGTGTCTCTGTTTTTGGGGCAGGAGCTGCGGAGTTCTTTCCTATGTTATCCTACCATGGATTTCTACAGTCCCTTCTCCAATGCCCATTCTTCCCGCACCCGGAGCAATTACGCTTCGTATCGGAAGGGTTACCCCCATCCTGGTGCCATTCTTTCTTACTCTGGCTAGGCTTTATTTCATATACTTCTCCTTTTGGTGGTCATATACTTCTCCTTTTGGTGGGTGCTCTTCTATCCCTCTACCGTTGCGGTAACCCAGGGCCAGTTGTCTGACCACTGTCTCCTCGGTGACCCGGGGGCCTTCCGGGTCAAACCAAAGCTCATTCTTAGCTCTGTAGGGGGTTTTGGTTTGGGGTTTGTGTCTGGCCAGTCAGGTGTATCTGAGCTGCTCCAGCCCCATGCAGTTCAAATCGCTTCCCCTCTGGTTCTGACCACCGGACTTATTACGAGCAGCGATATAAACAAAACGAGACCAGTAGTTTGGTGCAAAGAAAACCAATGTTTATTAAAAATAGAGAAAATTAAACACTATACAGAGGAAATCACTATGTATGTAACACAATTACACTTAGCAGGGGAGGAGAAACGGACACATCGAGGGAAAATGACTAAAATGACAATTTTAGCAATCCCCTTAACTCCCACCCTTTACACCTATCTAAGTTGTCTTGCAATGGGCCAGAAAGTTTATGCTCACCAGTCTTGGATGTTAGAATGCCTGCTCCATGCCCTGTTGCCTGCCAATGTCTTTAGGGTTTTCACCGCCCGGAGCAGAGATACCCCAGTGATTCAAAATGTAACTGCGGGTATCCTGCTTCCCTTGGACGGGCTCTTCGTCGTCGATCTTCTTGATGGTAAGGCAGGGCACCGGAGTCCAGGCGAGAGAGAGAGAGAGAAAGATGGCTTCCCGAGGGACTACTTATACCCCTTTCTGGGAGCCCTTATCACTCGCCAGATCAGCTTGTTTCTGTTAAATCTGTGAGTTGTTCAAGTAATTAATACTCAGACTTAATCAGTAACAATAAAACAGGTCTTTACTGGTTGGAGGTAGGGACTATACGTAGGTCTTTACTTCATGCCCACAGGCGGGAACTGAGGGGAGATCAGTACCCACAGTACTATTTATACCCCTATGGCCAGGAGTGGTACTGCGTATCACTACGCCCAACAAGTAGTGCAGTCCTGTCCATAGGTTCAAAGTAGCACACATATTACATACACAACATTCCTCCCTTCCTAGCTTTACAGTCATCTCCCCATTTAACATAACGTAATAACATATATACATATATAACTTCAGGTTTACATAACAGAATAACATAGATACATAGATAACTTCATGTCAAAACAGATCACAGATTCAATCTCTGTGGTGGAGTCGGTTCACGTTGCTGGAGTGACTCATTCAATAGTCCTTCCATGGATTTAACAGTTTGAACTTCCGAACTGAATTGGCTCCGTTCGGAGGGACCACGTGTGTGATCTGGTAGAGGTAATAATGGTTCAGATGGGTCATCTTCTGTTTCGACTTTTCCTTTTCTGCTTCTTGGAGACTCTCTGGGCTCCACTGTCAGCTGCCAGCTGCATGCGCAGTTCCTCCTTCTCTCCCTCCTTTTTCCGTAGTAGAGCCAGCTTCTCCCGATGTTCCGTAGACTTTCGGTGCTCCTCCATGATTTCTGTATGGTGGGAGTCGAAGTTACAAGTTGGGCAGGACAGGACATAGTAATATTCGGTGTCGTCCTGATCTAGGCCAGCGAGAGGGTCTTCTATTTCCTCCATACCCAGCTGGGCGTTAGCCAGCTTTTGTTCCAAGTCCAGACATCTTTCCTGAAGAGACTTCTTCATGCGTACCTCTTCATCCAGCTTTTTCTGGGCTTTCAGCAAGTCGTTTACTAGTGACCTCATTTGTGATTTTAATACTTCAACTTCCTTTGGAGATTGATTGATCGGACTATGCAATCCCTCTACCGGAGCAGCTGTTTCAGCGGTCTGTTGTTCTACGTTGACGTGAGTCAGCGTACTTTTGGCATCCAAGGGCTGCTCTGTTGCAGTCATCTCAGTCTGTGTTGCCACCTCAGCTCTTCCAATAACCTTTGAGAGCTCCGAACCCCTTTCGTTTGAATATTGAAGTTCGTGTTCAAGTTTTTCCCATTTCAGAGTCCTGTCCTTCAGCATATGCAGGAGTTGGCTGACCGTTAACTCCTCTGACATCAGACGTTTTGTGTGCTCCTGTTCCATTTTCTCCATCAGCTGCTTCTGTTGTCTTTCCAGATTCTCCAACTCTATATCAAAGAACTCTTTCGTTGCATTCAACTCTTGCTCACAACGGCGAAGCATTTGTTCTAATTGCTGTTGTAGTTTGAAATGGAGTTGAGTTTGAGCCCGGTGTCCCTCAGAAATGGGCACATCAGTAGACTTGCCAGACTCAGAATCCGCAGTTAAACTATGTTGTTGTTGCTCAGTGGAATTCTGTGCTGAAACTTTGTCTTTTGCACCTGAGTTGGGCTTACCATCATCCGTTCCAGAGTCTGGGCCGACTATCTTCACCGAGTTCTCACTCGTTATTGTTTGTAGGAAATGCCAGTCCATATTCATTTTCCTAATCCACTCCCGTCCTAGTAGTGGAGGACCTCCTTCAGATATCACATATAAGTCCATTATTTGACTGTCTTCGCCCTTGTGGACCACTGCAACCTCTATTTTCCCGATGGGGTACACTCTTTGCCCCGTGTATGTTTCCAATATAATCCCCGTATCCTGTAGGGGAATATGTTGGAATAACTTTCCGTAATCTTTCTTATTTATGACCGTCAATGCCGATCCAGTGTCCAATTCCAGTTTTACTTGGACTCCTTCTATCTGAAGAGTGACCCAAATTGTCTGGAGGTCTGCACCCTTACCAGCGTTGAGTACTCTTAAGCTAGCCAGTTCATTACTGCTAGCGTCTGAATCGGACTCCTGTTCGGTCACCTTGTGTCCCTTTGCGTATTTTCCTTGCGGTGACTTCTTGTTGCTGGTCTTCTTCGCTGACCTGCATACTCTAGCTATATGTCCAAGCCTACCACAAGTTCTACATTCTTGGTTTTTAAACCAACACTGGTTCTGATCATGCGTTGTCTTTCCACAACGATAACATTTGCCAGAACTCACACCCAATTTGTGTGCACTGAGCTCCGGTGACCGTAGCTGCATTACTGCCGTGCCTCTCGCTGCGGCTTCGTGTGCTGCTGCCATAGTGACCGCCTTCTCAAGCATCAGCTCATTCTCCTCGAGCAGTCGCTTTTGTGTATCCTGTTTAAATAAACCACACACAAATTTGTCTCGAAGTGCCTCTGTCAGTCCCGTTCCAAACTGGCAATATTTCGCTAATTTACGCAATTCCAGCAAATAATCAGCATTGCTTTCATGCTGTAGCTGCCTTCTGTCGTAAAATTTAAATCGTTCCGCTAGCATCAGCGGCGTGGGGTTTAGATGATCTTTCAGGACAGTAACAATCTCATCGAACGTCTTATCCGCCGGTTCATCTGGTGATAACAGGTGTTTCAATTGCCCGTATGTCTTCGCACCCATTAAATTTAATAATGTTAGAGCTTTATCTTGGTCACGAATTTTATTGGCCTTACAATAATTTTTTACTCTTTCAACATATATGGCCCAATCTTCGAGGTCACTATCAAAGGTGCTAATATTCCCGTGTTTAGGTATTGTAGATTTGCAATTTCTCAGATTTTTTTTTTTTTTTTACTGCTATCAATGATGGCGGCTTCCCGCTCTTGCCGTCGTCCTCCGCCCACAAAATGGCGGTTTTCCCGCGCTTGGCGGTCTTCACCCGTCCCCCGACGCCGTCTCCCTTCAGCCCCCGAGTGCGGCCCTTATCTTCGCCGCGATCGCCCGAGTGCGGCCCTTATCAGCGGATGCGATCGCTGGATCGCGAAGCGGCTCTCGGCTCTTATCAGGAGATGCGATCGCTCCGTTGAAACGCCTCCCGCTCGAAGCGGCTCTCGCGCCCTATTCCTCCAGCTCCCCCAGCCCCGTTCGTGCGGCCAACTGCCTGTCGCGTCGCTGCCCGGCTCAGACAACGGCTTACCCACCACCAAGCTGGAGAAGAAGCTGACGGTCGCCGATGGAGGCTCCGAGGTCAGGATGTCTTCCAGTGGGGTGGAGAGGGTGGAAACCTCTCTGCAACGTCCTGGCTGTGGACGAAGCTGCCGTGGAGTGACTGCCGCAGGGTCCGAATCAGACTCGTCGCCAGTGTTAAATCTGTGAGTTGTTCAAGTAATTAATACTCAGACTTAATCAGTAACAATAAAACAGGTCTTTACTGGTTGGAGGTAGGGACTATACGTAGGTCTTTACTTCATGCCCACAGGCGGGAACTGAGGGGAGATCAGTACCCACAGTACTATTTATACCCCTATGGCCAGGAGTGGTACTGCGTATCACTACGCCCAACAAGTAGTGCAGTCCTGTCCATAGGTTCAAAGTAGCACACATATTACATACACAACAGTTTCTTTGTCTGACCTGGACGTGTTGAAGTCTATACAAAGGAAACCGTTCTGGGCCCATCGACCTGGATGGCCGGTTAATCGGTTTTTTAAACGTCCCATAAGTGTTTTCCTTTGTGTAACTGGTCTTGTGATGGGGCCATTCCAGTTTTAATGCCCCGTTGATCGTTTCCTAACAGTGTTGAAGTCAGCTAACGAAGGTCTGAATGCAGCTATTACCCGTTGATTATCTGTGCAAACGGCCTTGATGGGTTTTAATCAGAGGCCCGAATGCCACTGTTTGCTTCTCATGCATAAATGCAGAAGGTTTGTCTGCCTTCTAATTTCTGGAAAGTTCCTTCTTTGTCAGCCCAAACTGAAACTTACAGGCCTTGGCCATGAGGTTGACCGCAGCCATCTTGTTGAGCCCTGGATTTTAAACTCAGTCCAGCCAGGGTTTCTTCAATAAGCCAAAAGTAAATCTTCGGGGGAGACATGAAATTTGTGAATCCTTTCAGCTCTGATCTGTGACAAGCTGTTTGCCACCAGGCTTTGGAGCCAGTGGGCCAGCTCGTTCTGGTTCAGGTGAGCCCGGTTGAGAATCCCATTACAGGCATTCCTGTACACAGGCCACAACCTGTCTGCGAAAGCCTGTGGGGTCTCCCCTGCTAACTGTGTAGTCTTCTCCACCCGGGAGAAAGGACTACCATCATTCATCCCCATCGCCTCCAGAACTTGATCCCAGATGGCAGCGTACCTGCCCTGTCCCTTCTTGCTCTCAGCAGAGAGGGACTGGTACAGCTTGCCATCCAGAGAGAACAAGAGCATTTTGGCCATCTCAGAGTCATCGCACTCGTTGATGCCTGCTGCCTGTTCCACTTCCATGAAGTGGACCGAAGGGTCTCCCTTTTGGGTGAGTTTATTCAGGTGGGTTATCATAGCCCTAAGGTGTTGGGTACCATGGAGAGCCACGAATTGGCTTTCAAGGGGTCCTTGACCCCTACCACCGCCGGGCGGGCCAAACTTTTGCTGCCGAGCCGGGCACATTGGCCCCGGCTCTGACCTTTCCTGCATTGGCTTGCCCACTTCTCCCTGCTGCCAAACTGAGTTAAAACCCGGCGCCACAGGTGGTGGTGGTGTGCTCTCTTCCCTGCCTTCCTTACAGATTCCCTGTCCTTCCTGCTGCCCAACCGAGTCATTCCCCGGCGCCACAGGTGATGTCTGAACAGTTTCCCTTTCTACTTCCAGGCCAACCCGGGCCGCACCCGGGCTCACTAGGCATACCATGCCCTTTGCCCTGGACAGAGCAAGGTTTAAACTGTCGATCTGCTTTTGGCAGGGGCCGTGATCTCCCGCTTCAAAACCCCTAGTGCTTGCTACCTTATAAGCTGCCTGTACATCTCTTAACCTCTCTTCCTGTTCTTTTATTTGCCTGGTAAGGCGGGCGTTCTCTTCTCGTAACACTAGTTCATTACTTTTGGCTTCGGTGACCTGACACCGAATGTATTCCTGTTTGTTCTTATGTTTCTCCGCTATCTGTAACTTCTCCTGACTTTGGGCCTGTAATTCCTGCAGTAATTCCTCCCCTGCTATAGCTCTTGCTTGAGACAGTTTGGCTGCCTCCCACAGCTCTTCTGTTAACATCTTAATGTGCTGATCTAAAAGCTGGATCTGTTGCAGGGTGCAGACCAACCAGGTGGCCTTTTCCACTGACTTTTTATGATCCTTGCTCTCAGTCCATTTGGCTGCAGTGTCCATGGGACGCTCAGCGTGCAACAAACTGGTCACCCATTTCTTGGTGATATTCACCTTCTCAAACACATAAGAGGAAATCCTCTCTTCCATCTTCATTCTTTCATCAAACACAGGGTCTACTGCATTACATCACTTTTGCCAAGGTCCTGCCGCGGTCGCCATTTTCTGTAGGGGTGGTGTGTGTGGTCAGCTTCGCCTCTGACTTATGAGCGGTTCAAATCGTTCCCACTCCCTTGGTTCTAGACCTGGACTTATTTGGGGGCTGTAATGAAATTGCAGCAGACAACTGAGTTGGTGAAAGAACTTTGATTTTATTTGAGACAAGAAAACATACACAACACAACAATCTTATCACTCTAAAAGGGGGAACACTTCGGCATATATGAGGGAGAATAACAATAGGCATAATACTTCACCCCTCCCAATCCCAGTACACTAACTAAGTTGGACTCCAGAGAACCAGGGATAATGCTCACCAAACAACTTCTTTTGACAGTTGTAGAGGTTCGCAATTTTGGGGTTCTCTAGATGTGGCAGTTGGGGCCTGCCGTACCCTGGACGCGGTAGAAGACTTCACCTGTGTTGCTGTTTCAGTCTCCATTTGTCCGCTGATGCGGTCGGGTGCGTATTGGATCTATCAGGTAAGTACTCAATTTCTTTTGGTCAGAAATAGGGTTTAGAGTCTTTCCATCAAATTTTACCCAGGGGTAAGTCTGAATAGTTTGTAGAGTGGAAACAAACTTGTAAATCTTCGGTTTCTTCCAGGTTGGTTTCTTGTCGGTCCCGGTGGCCCAATATTACCCAGTTGCTGGTAATATTTTCGGTTGTTTGTTTCTTGGGGCCTTTGGTTGCCGCGAGGCGTTCGATGATGTCTTCTCCTGGCTTGGACTCCTGATACTTTTGTGACTTGACGTGGATTTTGAAGTCTTCTTCTCTTCTACACGAGCCATGCTGTGTCGAACAGGCGGAAACCGAACTGCTCCCTTCTTCCGGACTGTACTGAACCCAACTTCTTGACCGAATGAACCGGCTCACTCACCAACTGAAAAAGCAGGCCCCAGTTATACCGTTTGAGGCCTTGCTTATCTGCCCGCCAATTCTTCTCTGGCCCATTGTCATTTTTGGCAGGCTCATTAAAATTAATAGTTTTTGAATTCTTTAGCGGGTTTCAAGCTGGTCCCATCTATCTTAATTGGTTTAAGTTGGTGTGAATTAGTTTCGGGATGGTCCATAGAAACCTAAATTGGCTTTAAATGACTGTTTAATCTCTGGTTTGATTAGTAAGATTTGTCTTTTCCTGCTGGGGTCAGGGTCCCTTTTGTTGGTCAGTGGCGTGTTCTGCATTATGCAGACTTTGGATGGCTCTGTAGTTTTTGGCACGAATGGCTCTTCCACTGGTCTTTTATCATTATGTAAAACGGCTGAGACTGTCCAGAATGTTCCTAGACAGTTTGGCTTATGCCAACACCCAAAACAGTCCATTTACAGAGGCCCATCCCAATCCCTTTGTTGCAGCCCCATTTTTCTTCCACAGGCTCGAACATGCTTTTAAAATAAAAACCAAAGTCCTGGGGTTTTGACTATAAGCCCCTTTTAGGCCCAATATTCTTTAAATGTTTTTTTTTAAACAGTCCAAAAATCTCTTCTGTTGGGGTAATCTTGGTTTGGGGGATCTGCAGAATTTTGCGAATCGTACAATACACACATATTTCTCCCAACAATTTGCATTTTGCAAACTAGCGGCTAACATCCTACAATTCTGCTGGCTCAACTTGACAAAACACAATGGCCACACGGCCATTCTGACAACTGTGCACAAAAACTAGAAAAACGTGCTCCAAATTCTGCACTCTTGCTGAGCAGCATCACACTCATTCCTCCTGTGCAAACACACAACAAACACACTCCATTCATTCTTCCTGCATGAATTAACTGGCAGTGCCAGTCGTTAAGTTCATCATCCCTGCAATGCAACCAACATTCATACGCACATATTTCTCCCAACAACTCGCATTTTGCAAACTAGCAGCTAACATTCTACAATTCTGCTGGCTCAACTTGTCAAAACGCAAGCAGCACAGCTGCCGTTCGAACGTGAGCCATTCAAAATCTAACACTCGTTCCAAGCAGGACATTTCAGTCTCTCATTCTCGGGCCTTTGCTTTTCTCACAATACATTCATGTGACAAATGCTATTTGGAGCCCTGCTCCCCAGAAAATTACCTGGATCTCCCAACTTTGTGAGTGGAAACAAGGCACTCTGCAGCTATTGCGCCCTTGGCCATAAGCATTAGTCTGAGCATTGCCACCCGAAAGGCACGGCCTAAAAAAGGCATCAACTCTGGCAACTTTTACGTGCTGATGACTGAGTTGCTTGGCTAGAACATAAGAACATAAGAAATAGGAGCAGGAGTAGGCCAATCGGCCCCTCGAGCCTGCTCCACCATTCAATAAAATCATGGCTGATCTGATCCTAACCTCAAATCTACTATCACTCTACATCCCTCCCGAACCCATGTGATCTCCTGGGAGAGGCGAAAAACCAGATAAAAACCCAATGGCCAATTTGGGAGAAAAAAATCTGGGAAATTCCTCTCCGACCCATCTAGGCGATCGAAACTTGTCCAGGAGATCACTGTCCCTATATTTTCTACAGTACTTACCTTCTGTAAAAGGTGATCTCCACCCCAGCCAGGAACAGGAATAGAACCATCTCCTGAAATCTAACACATAATTAGAATAGCTCCGTTACCCACAGGGCCATGACCGTTCTGAACATAGACTCATGTCCAATTTCCTGCCCGCTCCCCGTAACCCCTAATTCTCTTTACTTCTAAGAAACTGTCTATTTCTGTTTTAAATTTATTTAATGATGTAGCTTCCACAGCTTTCTGGGGCAGCAAATTCCACAGACCTACTACCCTCTGAGTGAAGAAGTTTCTCCTCATCTCAGTTTTGAAAGAGCAGCCCCTTATTCTAAGATTATGCCCCCTAGTTCTAGTTTCACCCATCATTGGGAACATCCTCACCACATCCACCTGATCAAGCCCCTTCACAATCTTATATGTTTCAATAAGATCGCCTCTCATTCTTCTGAACTCCAATGTGTAGAGTCCCAATCTACTCAACCTCTCCTCATATGTCCACCCCCTCATCCCCAGGATTAACCGAGTGAACCTTCTTTGTACTGACTCGAGAGCAAGTATGTCTTTTCTTAAGTATGGACACCAAAAGTGTATGCAGTATTCCAGGTGCGGTCTCACCAATACCTTGTACAACTGCAACAATACCTCCCTGTTTTTATATTCTATCCCCCTAGCAATAAAAGCCAACATTCCATTGGCCTTCTTGATTACTTGCTGCACCTGCATACTAACTTTTTGAGTTTCGTGCACCAGGACACCCAGATTCCTTTGTACTACAGTACTTTCCAGTTTCTTGCCATTAAGATAATAACTTGCTCTATGATTTTTCCTGCCAAAGTGCATAACCTCACACTTTCCAGTATTGTATCCCATCTGCCAAATCTCTGCCCACTTAGTTAGCCTGTCTATGTCCCTTTGCAGGTTTTTTATGTCCTCCTCACTCACTACTTCCCTTCCCATCTTTGTATCATCTGCAAACTTTGATATGTTACACTCGGTCCCCTCCTCCAAATCATTAATATAGATTGTAAAGAGTTGGGGACCCAGCACTGACCCCTGCGAAACACCACTAGTTACTGATTGCCAGTCTGAGAACGAACCATTTATCCCAACTCTCTGCTTTCTGTTAGATAGCCAATCCTCCACCCATGCCAGAATATTACCCCCAATCCCATGATTTTTTATCTTGAGCAATAATCTTTTGTGTGGCACCTTGTCAAATGCCTTTTGGAAGTCTAAATACACTACATCCACTGGTTCCCCTTTATTCACCCTGTATGTTACTTCCTCAAAGAACTCAAGCAAATTTGTCAAACATGTCTTCCCCTTCATAAAACCATGCTGACTTTGTCCTATTAAATTATGTTTATCCAAATGTCCCATTACTGTCTCCTTAATAATGGACTCTAAAATTTTACCAACCACAGATGTTAGGCTAACAGGTCTATAGTTTCCAGCCTTCTGCCTACTACCCTTTTTAAATAAGGGTGTTACATTAGCAGTTTTCTGTTAAGTATGTGTATTGTATTGAACAATTAACACAAAGACTTAAACGTATAACTCAAACAGGTCTTTACTGGTTGGAGGTAGGGACTATACTGAATACAAGATTACTGCACAGTGCTTATATACCGGTGTGTTCACCCCCGGTATTACGTCTACAGCAGCCTGAGAAAGTAGTACATCTCTTAAGGTGGAACAGGCTTAAGCTCTCTTAAGGTGGAACAGGTTACATACACAACACTCCTCCCTTCTTAGCTTTATAGTCATCCCCCCCATTTAACATAACGTAATAACATATATACATATATAACTTCATGTTTAACGTAACATATCACAGATTCAGTCTCTGCGGAAAACAGTTCACAGATTCAATCTCTGTGGTGTAGTCGGTTCACGTTACTCATTCAATAGTCCTTTCATGGATTTAACAGCTTGAACTTCCGAACTGATTTGGCTCCGTTCGGAGGGACCACGTGTGTGATCTGGTAGAGGTGATAATGGTTCAGATGGGTCATCTTCTGTTTTTACTTTTCCTTTTCTGCTTCTTGGAGACTCTCTGGGCTCCATTGTCAGCTGCCACAGCTGCCAGCTGCATGCGCAGTTCCTCCTTCTCTTCCTCCTGTTTCCGTCGTAGAGCCAGCTTCTCCCGATGTTCCGTAGACTTTTGGTGCTCCTCCATGATTTCTGCACTTTGGGAGTCGAAGTTACAAGCTGGGCAGGACAGGACATCGTAATATTCGGTGTCGTCCACCAGGTCATGGTAATATTCGGTGTCGTCCTGAGCTAGACCAGTGAGAGGGTCGTCTATTTCCTCCATACCCAGCTGGACGTTAGCCAGCTCTTGTTCCAAATCCAGACATCTTTCCTGAAGAGACTTCTTCATGTGTACCTCTGCATCCAGCTTTTTCTGGGCTTTCAGCAAGTCGTTTACTAGTGACCTCATTTGTGATTTTAATACTTCAACTTCCTTTGGAGATTGATTGATTGGACTATGCAATCCCTCTACCGGAGCAGCTGTTTCAGCGGTCTGTTGTTCTACATTGACGTGAGTCAGCGTACTTTTGGCATCCAATGGCTGCTCTGTTGCAGTCGTTTCAGTCTGTGTCGTCACATCAGCCATCTCAATGACTTTTGAGAGCTCCGAACCCTTTTCCTTTGAAGATCGCAGCTCGTGTTCAAGTTTTTCCCATTTCAGAGTCTTGTCCCTCAGCATATGAAGGAGTTGGCTGACCGTTAACTCTTCTGACACCAGATTATGGCACGCACCTTCAGAACCTGAATCAGCTTTGATTCGTTCGGCCTCCTCGCGCAGATGGTTGGTGTGCTCCTGCTCCATTTTCTCCATCAGTTGCTTCTGTTGACTTTCCAGATTTTCCCACTCTGTAACAAAGAACTTTTTTATTTCATTCATCTCTTGCTCAAAACGGCGAATCATTTGTTCTAATTGCTGTTGTAGTTTGAAATGGAGTTGAGTTCGAGCCCAGTGTCCCTCAAAAATGTGCATATCAGTAGACTTGACAGACTCAGAATTCTCTGTTAAACTATGTTGTTGTTGCTCAGTGGAATTCTGTGCTGAAACTTTGTCTTTTGCACATGGGTTGGTCTTACCATCATCAGTTCTAGAGTCTGGGCTGATTATCTGCACCGAGTTCTCACTCTTTATGGCTTTTAGCGAATGCCAGTCCATATTTATGTTTCTAAACCACTCCCGGCCTAGTAGTGGTGGACTTCCCTCCGGTAGCACATATAAGTCCATTATTTGACTTCCTTCGCCCTTGTTGGCCACTGCAACCTTTATTGTCCCGATGGGGTACACTCTCTGCCCCGTGTAGGTTGTCAATATAATCTCCGTATCCTGTAGGGGAATATGTTGGAATAACCTTCTGTAATCTTTCTTATTCATGACCAACAATGCCGATCCAGTGTCCAATTCCATTTTTACTTGGACTCCTTCTATCTGAAGAGTAACCCAAATTGTCTGGAGGTCTGCACCCTTACCAACGTTGAGTACCCTTAAGCTAGCCAGTTCAATACTGCTTAAGCCAGCCAGTTCATTACTGCTAGCGTCTGAATCGGACTCCTGTTCGGCCACCTTGTGTACTTTTGCATATTTTCTTTGCGTTGACTTCTTGTTGCTGGTCTTCTTCCCTGACCTGCATACTCTAGCTATGTGTCCAAGCCTACCACAAGTTCTACATTCTTGGTTTTTAAACCAACACTGGTTCTGATCATGCGTTGTCTTTCCACAACGATAACATTTGCCAGAACTCACACCCAATTTGTGTGCACTGAGCTCCGGTGGCCGTAGCTGCATTACTGCCGTGCCTCTCGCTGCGGCTTCGTGTGCTGCTGCCATAGTGACCGCCTTCTCAAGCATCAGCTCATTCTCCTCGAGCAGTCGCTTTTGTGTATCCTGTTTAAATAAACCACACACAAATTTGTCTCGTAGTGCATCTGTCAGTCCCGTTCCAAACTGGCAATATTTCGCTAATTTACGCAATTCCAGCAAATATTCAGCATTGCTTTCATGCTGTAGCTGCCTTCTGTCATAAAATTTAAATCGTTCCGCTAGCATCAGCGGCGTGGGGTTTAGATGATCTTTCAGGACAGTAACAATCTCATCGAACGTCTTATCCGCCGGTTCATCTGGTGATAACAGGTGTTTCAATTGCCCGTATGTCTTCGCACCCATTAAATTTAATAATGTTAGAGCTTTATCTTGGTCACGAATTTTATTGGCCTTACAATAATTTTTTACTCTTTCAACATATATGGCCCAATCTTCGAGGTCACTATCAAAGGTGCTAATATTCCCGTGTTTAGGCATTGTAGATTTGCAATTTCTCAGATTTTATTTTCTTTACTTGTTATCAAAGATGGCGGCTTCCCGCTCTTGCCGTCGTCCTCCGCCCACAAAATGGCGGTTTTCCCGCGCTTGGCGGTCTTCACCCGTCCCCCGACGCCGTCTCCCTTCAGCCCCCGAGTGCGGCCCTTATCTTCGCCGCGATCGCCCGAGTGCGTCCCTTATCAGCGGATGCGATCGATGGCCCGGCTGCGCCTCGCACTTGAAAGCGGCCCGGCCCTTATCAGTGCTTGCGATCGATGGCCCGGCTGCGCCTCGCACTCCAAAGCCCTTATCTCCCGATCGCGATCGATGGCCCGTGCTGTGCACCGCGGCTCTCGCGCCTTCAATTTCTGCAGCCGCTGCCCTTTCAGCCCGAGTGCGGCCCTTATCGGTGGTTGCGATCGATGGCCCGGCTGCGCCCCTCACTTCAGTGGGGTGGTGTGGTTTGAAACCTCTCTTCAGCCGCCGTGGAATAACTGCCGCAGGGTAAGAACCTGACTCGTCGCCAGTGTTAAGTATGTGTATTGTATTGAACAATTAACACAAAGACTTAAACGTATAACTCAAACAGGTCTTTACTGGTTGGAGGTAGGGACTATACTGAATACAAGATTACTGCACAGTGCTTATATACCGGTGTGTTCACCCCCGGTATTACGTCTACAGCAGCCTGAGAAAGTAGTACATCTCTTAAGGTGGAACAGGCTTAAGCTCTCTTAAGGTGGAACAGGTTACATACACAACATTTTCCAATCTGCCGGGACCTTTGCTGAGTCCAGGGACTTTTGGAAAATTATTACCAATGCATCCACAATCCCAACCGCCACTTCCCGCAAGACCCTAGGATGTAAGCCATCAGGTCCAGGGGATTTATCTGCCTTGAGTCCCATTATTTTACCTTTGCTCCTGGCAAAATGTTAAAGTGGGAAGAAGCATTGGAAGTAATTCCCTGAGTAGCGAAGCAGAATTCAGCAGCCTTTGTGTGGAAGAAGTCTCATTGTTAGACTCTGGTGCCCTTTTCCTGAGAAACACCGCTGTCTGCAGTGGGATTGAAAGCCACAGCAGCAGAAAGCAATGTGGAATGCATCAACGCGGTAGGGTAAAAAGGTAGATTTCTGACTCCCAGATTTTTACTGTGGGAATTGGAAACCTTATCCCCAAGGACAGTGTTAGGATGTGGCAAGTTTTGTGAGGAAAAGAAGTTGGTCTGTGAGCATTGCCATACGGCAATACCTTTGAGGTATTTGTGGTGGCCACTTGTAAATTGAAGATGAGCTGAGCAGGCTTTTTGACGCTGGTTGTAATTGTGTGGATGAAAAGGTAATGTCAGAAGTGGGATTCAAACCCACGCCTCTAGAAAGGAACCAGAAATTAGCAACCTTTGGTAAGGTAAGGATTAACAGTCATTGAGTCTGGCGCCTTAGACCCCTCGGCCATCCTGACAACTGTGCACAAAAACTGTAGAAAAATGTGCTCCAATTTCTGCACTCTTACTGAGCAGCATCACACTCATTCCTCCTGTGCAAACACACAACAAACACACTCCATTCATTCTTCCTGCATGAATTAACCGGCAGTGCCAGTCATTCAGTTCATCATCCCTGCAATGCAACCAACATTCATACGCACATATTTCTCCCAACAACTCGCATTTTGCAAACTAGCGGCTAACATCCTACAATTCTGCTGGCTCAACTTGACAAAAAGCAAGCAGCACAGCTGCCGTTCGAACACGAGCCATTCAAAATTTAACACTCGTTCCAAGCAGGACATTTCAGTCTCTCATTCTCGGGCCTTTGCTTTTCTCACAATACATTCATGTGACAAGTGCTATTTGGAGTCCTGCTCCCCAGAAAATTGCCTGGATCTCCCAACTTTGTGAGGGGAAACAAGGCACTCTGCAGCTATTGCGCCCTTGGCCATAAGCATTAGTCTGAGCATTGCCACCCGAAAGGCACGGCCTAAAAAAGGCATCAACTCTGGCAACTTTTACGCACTGGTGCCTGAATTGCTTGGCTGTGGTGCCTTTGTTTCTGGCAAAATGTTAATGTGGGAAGTAGCATTGGAAGTAATTCCCTGAGTAACGGAGCAGAATTCAGCAGCCTTTGTGTGGAAGAAGTCTCATTCTTTGACTCTGGTGCCCTTTTCCTGAGAAACACCACTGTTTGCAGTGGGATTGAAAGCCACAGCAGCAGAAAGCAATGTGGAATGCATCAACGCGGTAGGGTAAAAAGGTAGATTTCTGACTCCCTGATTTTTAGTGTGGGAATTGGTTGAAAAGAGAAGTGTGATTTGAAACCTTATCCCCAAGGACAGTGTTAGGATGTGGTAAGTTTTCTGAGGAAAAGAAGTTGGTCTGTGAGCGTTGCCTTTAGCTTGTTGGCAAACGGTAATGCCTTTGAGGTATTTGTGGTGGCCACTTGTAAATTGAAGATGAGTTGAGCAGGCTTTTTGACGCTGGTTGTAATTGTGTGGATGAAAAGGGAATGTCAGAAGTGGGATTCGAACCCACGCCCCTAGAAAGGGACCAGAATTCACCAACCATCGGTAAGGTAAGGATTAACAGTCACTTGAGTCTGGTACCTTAGACCACTCGGCCATCCTGACACCTGTGTGCAAAAGCTCTAGAAAAACGTGCTCCAAATTCTGCACTCTTACTGAGCAGCATCACACTCATTCCTCCTGTGCAAACACACAACAAACACACTCCATTCATTCTTCCTGCATGAATTAACCGGCAGTGGCAGTCATTAAGTTCATCATCCCTGCAATGCAACCAACATTCATACGCACATATTTCTCCCAACAACTCGCATTTTGCAAACTAGCGGCTAACATCGTACAATTCTGCTGGCTCAACTTGACAAAACGCAAGCAGCACAGCTGCCGTTCGAACGTGAGCCATTCAAAATCTAACACTCGTTCCAAGCAGGACATTTCAGTCTCTCATTCTCGGGCCTTTACTTTTCTCACAATACATTCATGTGACAAGTGCTATTTGGAGCCCTGCTCCCCAGAAAATTACCTGGATCTCCCAACTTTGTGAGGGGAAACAAGGCACTCTGCAGCTATTGCGCCCTTGGCCATAAGCATTAGTCTGAGCATTGCCACCCGAAAGGCACTGCCTAAAAAAGGCATCAACTCTGGCAACTTTTACACACTGGTGACTGAATTGCTTGGCTGTGGTGCCTTTGTTTCTGGCAAAATGTTAATGTGGGAAGTAGCATTGGAAGTAATTCCCTGAGTAACGGAGCAGAATTCAGCAGCCTTTGTGTGGAAGAAGTCTCATTCTTTGACTCTGGCGCCCTTTTCCCGAGAAACACCACTGTCTGCAGTGGGATTGAAAGCCACAGCAGCAGAAAGCAATGTGGAATGCATCAACGCGGTAGGGTAAAAAGGTAGATTTCTGACTCCCTGATTTTTAGTGTGGGAATTGTTATGTTCATTAATAACTAGTCGTTTTTATTAAGAACTGATAGCTTTTGCTAGACACTTTATTGAGCAGATGTGGACCATGTACAGTATCTGTAGAGGCCTCCATCTTGACTGCTGCATTGTGGGTAGCGTAGTGCATCGTGGGTAGCCCACTCTTATATACATACAGCACCACCTAGTGTACCATTCCAGAATGACAGGTTACTGATCATTACATCCCCCTTTCTTTGAGGTTATACAAAATCAGTATCAATCAATATCAATCAATAACAACATAAACATCTTCAACAGTCAGTACATTTTCAATGTAGCTTTCTTTGTACTCAAAGATTAAGTCTATCAGGCTTTTTTACTTCACGTGTGGATCTTCTCAGCACAGGTAAGTCTGATGTGTTTTCATGAGAGCCTGTATGTGTATTTGTGTTAGATTGTTCTGGTGGTGAGTGACAAGATTCAGCTGCGGCATTGTCATCGATTTGCTCTTCGATAGTCTCTTGTGTTTTTAGGAGGGAACGGTGGTTCCTCTTGAGAATCTGTCCTTCCTCAGTTCTAACAGTGTATGACCTTGGTCCTACTTCCTCAAGAACTGTAGCTTTCCTGTTCCATGCATCTGGATCCTCAATCCTGACAACATCATCCCTTGTCAATGGTTTCAGAGTTTTGGATGACTTGCCCTAGTATCATTTCTGTTTCAGCTTTAACAGTTGAAGTCTCTGTCTCAGTTCTTTACTCTGCTTTTCTTTTGCACAGCAGGGTAGCGTGGTACGCAACATGCGACCCATTAGGAGTTCAGCAGGTGAAGAACCAGAGTCTAAAGGTGAGGCTCGGCAGCTCAGCAGGGCGAGATAAGGATCAGACTTGCTTTCTGTCGCTTTCTTCAGTAGCTGCTTGAGAACTTGAACACCTTTCTCTGCCTTACCATTCGACTGAGCATACAAAGGACTGGATGTGATGTGTTGAAAGTCATAATGTGCTGCAAACTGTTGCCACTCCTTACAGTTGAAGCACGGACCATTGTCGCTAACGGCAATCCTGGGAATTCCATGTCTGGCGAAGATGGATTTCACATGCATTATGACACTGCTTGCTGTGGTGCTTGAGAGCAGCGCCATCTCAGGATAGTTAGAATAGTAGTCAATCACTATTAGATAGTCTTTACCATTTAAATGAAAAAGGTCCATACCAACCTTTTGCCATGGTGCTGTTGGTATGTCAGCTACTATCATTGGTTCCTTTGCTTGTTTGTTTTGGTGTTTCTGACATGTCTCACATTTGCCTATCATGTTCTCAATGTCCTTATTTATGCCAGGCCAATAAACAGTGTCTCTTGCTCTCCTTTTGCATTTTTCAATTCCGAGGTGTCCCTCATGAATCCTTTTGAGCATGTCTTGATGTAGAGCCTGTGGAATTACTATTCTGTTCTGTTTTAGTAATAGTCCACTTGCGACACTAAATTCTGACCTTATGTGAAAATATTTTGGACAGGAACCTTTTGGCCAACCATGATGAATGTTCTCTATTACTGTTTGTAATACTGTATCTTTTACTGTTTCTTCTGCTATTTGCTTTGATTTTGTGTCTTACATGGGCAGCGCAGCAGTGACCATACTCACATGAACATCCATGTCTTCTTCAGTAGAGCTCACATGACTCATTGTGGATGCTCGGGATAGTGCATCTGCTAACACTATGTATTTGCCTGGTGTGTAGATCAGTTCAAAGTCCTCACAAGCTTTGTCACCCAGTAGTGAATCAAGTCCTTCAGCCACAACAGAAAACATGAGATGATGCACTTTGTCTTTGACTGTCACTTTAAGTCTGCATACACCTAAGCTATCTATTTTCTGTCCATTATAGTCCTTCAGTAGTACTGACTTTTTCTGTATTTTGGGCTTTTCTTTCATATTGCTAATGTCACTCATACTGATTAAGTTTGCTTTTGCCCCAGTGTCTAGTTTCAATGTAACTAATGCTCCACTTACTTGCAGTGGGATCATCCATTTGTCCTCTTTTACTGCATTAACTTTATGTTCAGCATTGTTAATTCCTGAGGGCTGCACATTTTCTGTATCCTTTTTGATATTGTCACATGACACTATTCCTACAAAACATGTCTCACTTAAATCAGTGTCCTCAATTACATTAACTCATTGCCCTTTCTTAGTTTTTACTTTTGAAAAGCATTGTTTGGCAAAGTGATTCGTTCCATGACATTTTGTGCACATTTTTCCAAACGCTGGACATTGTTTTAACTGGTGTTTGTAACCACAGTGTTTACAATTAAAAATTCCTTCCTCCGATTGCTTTTCACTTCTGTTCTGCCCATGTTTCTTCCCCTTGTAGGACACAGCACCGACAGCAGCACTTACTGCAATCGCATCATCATTGATTACACTGAAAGCCTTGGCATGCTTTTGAGCTAGCTCGCTAGCTTGGCATATTTTCACAGCAATTTCCAATGTTATTTCGGTTTCTCTCAACAGACATTCCCTGACTTTTTTTATCATGAATACCAAACACAATCTGGTCACGAATCATGGATGCTTTCAGCTCAGAGAAATTACATGTCTGTGCTTTCAGTTTCAGATCAGTCAAAAAGCTATCAAACATCTCATTTTGCTGCTGTGTCCGAGAATGGAAGATGTACCTCTCATAGGTTTCATTCTTTTTGGGAGAACAATGTGTATCAAACTTCTTTAGCACATCGTCTAATTTTTCTCTGTTCTCCTCTGGAGTAAATACAAATGTATTAAATACCTCTATCACCTGTGGGCCTGCAACCATGAGCAGCAACACTATTTTCCTTGCGTCTGGCTTCATACTGTACCCGATGGCAGCAATGTAGAGTTCGAATTGTTGTTTAAAAGCCTGCCAAGTTTAGTTGACATTTCCTGTGAGTTTCAAACGCCCTGGTGGCTTCAAATTCTCCATGTCACGTTGCACAATATTCAGCAGACATTACCAATCCTGGTACCATGTTATGTTCATTAATAACTAGTCATTTTTATTAAGAACAGCTAGCTTTTGCTAGACACTTTATTGAGCACATGTGGACTAGGTACAGTTTCTGTAGAGGCCTCCATCTTGACTGCTGCCTTGTGGGTAGTCTAGTGCATCGTGGGGAGCCCACTCTTATATACATACAGCACCACCTAGTGTACCATTCCAGAATGACAGGTAACTGATCATTACAGGAATTGGTTGAAAAGAGAAGTGTGATTTGAAATCTTATCCCCAAGGACAGTGTTAGGATGTGGCAAGTTTTGTGAGGAAAAGAAGTTGGTCTGGGAGCATTGCCTTTAGCTTGTTGGCAAATGGCAATACCGTTGAGGTATTTGTGGTGGCCACTTGTAAATTGAAGATGAGTTGAGCAGGCTTTTTGACGCTGGTTGTAATTGTGTGGATCAAAAGGTAATATCAGAAGGGGGATTCGAACCCACGCCCCTAAAAAGGGACCAGAATTCACCAACCATCGGTAAGTGTAAGGATTAACAATCCTCTGAGTCTGGTGCTTTAGACCACTCGGCCATCCTGACACCTGTGCGCAAAAGCTCTACAAAAACTTGCTCCAAATTCTGCACTCTTACTGAGCAGCATCACATTCATTCCTCCTGTGCAAACACACAACAAACACACTCCATTCATTCTTCCTGCATGAATTAACCGGCAGTGCCAGTCATTCAGTTCATCATCCCTGCAATGCAACCAACATTCATACGCACATATTTCTCCCAACAACTAGCATTTTGCAAAATAGCGGCTAACATCCTACAATTCTGCTGGCTCAACTTGACAAAACGCAAGCTGCACAGCTGCCGTTCGAACGTGAGCCATTCAAAATCTAACACTCGTTCCAAACAGGACATTTCAGTCTCTCATTCCCGGGCCTTTGCTTTTCTCACAATACATTCATGTGACAAGTGCTATTTGGAGTCCTGCTCCCCAGAAAATTACCTGGATCTCCCAACTTTGTGAGGGGAAACAAGGCACTCTGCAGCTATTGCGCCCTTGGCCATAAGCATTATTCGGAGCATTGCCACCCGAAAGGCACGGCCTAAAAAAGGCATCAACTCTGGCAACTTTTACGCACTGGTGCCTGAATTGCTTGGCTGTGGTGCCTTTGTTTCTGGCAAAATGTTAATGTGGGAAGTAACATTGGAAGTAATTCCCTGAGTAACGGAGCAGAATTCAGCAGCCTTTGTGTGGAAGAAGTCTCATTCTTTGACTCTGGTGCCCTTTTCCTGAGAAACACCACTGTTTGCAGTGGGATTGAAAGCCACAGCAGCAGAAAGCAATGTGGAATGCATCAACGCGGTAGGGTAAAAAGGTAGATTTCTGACTCCCTGATCTTTAGTGTGGGAATTGGTTGAAAAGAGAAGTGTGATTTGAAACCTTATCCCCAAGGACAGTGTTAGGATGTGGTAAGTTTTCTGAGGAAAAGAAGTTGGTCTGTGAGCATTGCCTTTAGCTTGTTGGCAAACGGCAATATCTTTGAGGTATTTGTGGTGGCCACTTGTAAATTGAAGATGAGTTGAGCAGGCTTTTTGACGCTGGTTGCAATTGTGTGGATCAAAAGCTAAAGTCAGAAGTGGGATTCGAACCCACGCCCCTAGAAAGGGACCAGAATTCACCAACCATTGGTAAGGAAAAGAGATTAACAGTCCTTGAAGTCTGGCGCCTTAGGCCACTCGGCCATCCTGACACCTTAGACCACTCGGCCATCCTGACACCTGTGCGCAAAAGCTCTAGAAAAACGTGTTCCAAATTCTGCACTCTTACTGAGCAGCATCACACTCATTCCTCCTGTGCAAACACACAACAAACACACTCCATTCATTCTTCCTGCATGAATTAACCGGCAGTGCCAGTCATTCAGTTCATCATCCCTGCAATGCAACCAACATTCATACGCACATATTTCTCCCAACAACTCGCATTTTGCAAAATAGCGGCTAACATCCTACAATTCTGCTGGCTCAACTTGACAAAACGCAAGCTGCACAGCTGCCGTTCGAACGTGAGCCATTCAAAATCTAACACTCGTTCCAAACAGGACATTTCAGTCTCTCATTCCCGGGCCTTTACTTTTCTCACAATACATTCATGTGACAAGTGCTATTTGGAGTCCTGCTCCCCAGAAAATTACCTGGATCTCCCAACTTTGTGAGGGGAAACAAGGCCCTCTGCAGCTATTGCGCCCTTGGCCATAAGCATTAGTCGGAGCATTGCCACCCGAAAGGCACGGCCTAACAAAGGCATCAACTCTGGCAACTTTTACGCACTGGTGCCTGAATTGCTTGGCTGTGGTGCCTTTGTTTCTGGCAAAATGTTAATGTGGGAAGTAGCATTGGAAGTAATTCCCTGAGTAACGGAGCAGAATTCAGCAGCCTTTGTGTGGAAGAAGTCTCATCCTTTGACTCTGGTGCCCTTTTCCTGAGAAACACCACTGTTTGCAGTGGGATTGAAAGCCACAGCAGCAGAAAGCAATGTGGAATGCATCAACGCGGTAGGGTAAAAAGGTAGATTTCTGACTCCCTGATTTTTAGTGTGGGAATTGGTTGAAAAGAGAAGTGTGATTTGAAACCTTATCCCCAAGGACAGTGTTAGGATGTGGTAAGTTTTCTGAGGAAAAGAAGTTGGTCTGTGAGCGTTGCCTTTAGCTTGTTGGCAAACGGCAATACCTTTGAGGTATTAGTGGTGGCCACTTGTAAATTGAAGATGAGTTGAGCAGGCTTTTTGACGCTGGTTGTAATTGTGTGGATCAAAAGGTAATGTCAGAAGTGGGATTCGAACCCACGCCCCTAGAAAGGGACCAGAATTCACCAACCATCGGTAAAGTAAAGATTCAACAGTCCTTGAATCTGGCGTCTTAGACCACTCGGCCATCCTGACACCTGTGCACAAAAGCTCTAGAAAAACGTGCTCCAAATTCTGCACTCTTACTGAGCAGCATCACACTCATTCCTCCTGTGCAAACACACAACAAACACACTCCATTCATTCTTCCTGCATGAATTAACCGGCAGTGCCAGTCATTCAGTTCATCATCCCTGCAATGCAACCAACATTCATACGCACATATTTCTCCCAACAACTCGCATTTTGCAAAATAGCGGCTAACATCCTACAATTCTGCTGGCTCAACTTGACAAAACGCAAGCAGCACAGCTGCCGTTCGAACGTGAGCCATTCAAAATCTAACACTCGTTCCAAACAGGACATTTCAGTCTCTCATTCCCGGGCCTTTACTTTTCTCACAATACATTCATGTGACAAGTGCGATTTGGAGTCCTGCTCCCCAGAAAATTACCTGGATCTCCCAACTTTGTGAGGGGAAACAAGGCACTCTGCAGCTATTGCGCCCTTGGCCATAAGCATTAGTCTGAGCATTGCCACCCGAAAGGCACGGCCTAAAAAAGGCATCAACTCTGGCAACTTTTACGCACTGGTGCCTGAATTGCTTGGCTGTGGTGCCTTTGTTTCTGGCAAAATGTTAATGTGGGAAGTAGCATTGGAAGTAATTCCCTGAGTAACGGAGCAGAATTCAGCAGCCTTTGTGTGGAAGAAGTCTCATTCCTTGACTCTGGTGCCCTTTTCCTGAGAAACACCACTGTTTGCAGTGGGATTGAAAGCCACAGCAGCAGAAAGCAATGTGGAATGCATCAACGCGGTAGGGTAAAAAGGTAGATTTCTGACTCCCTGATTTTTAGTGTGGGAATTGGTTGAAAAGAGAAGTGTGATTTGAAACCTTATCCCCAAGGACAGTGTTAGGATGTGGTAAGTTTTCTGAGGAAAAGAAGTTGGTCTGTGAGCATTGCCTTTAGCTTGTTGGCAAACGGCAATACCTTTGAGGTATTAGTGGTGGCCACTTGTAAATTGAAGATGAGTTGAGCAGGCTTTTTGACGCTGGTTGTAATTGTGTGGATCAAAAGGTAATGTCAGAAGTGGGATTCGAACCCACGCCCCTAGAAAGGGACCAGAATTCACCAACCATCGGTAAGATAAGGATTAACAGTCCTTGAGTCTGGCGCCTTAGACCACTCGGCCATCCTGACACCTGTGCGCAAAAGCTCTAGAAAAACGTGCTCCAAATTCTGCACTCTTACTGAGCAGCATCACACTCATTCCTCCTGTGCAAACACACAACAAACACACTCCATTCATTCTTCCTGCATGAATTAACCGGCAGTGCCAGTCATTCAGTTCATCATCCCTGCAATGCAACCAACATTCATACGCACATATTTCTCCCAACAACTCGTATTTTGCAAAATAGCGGCTAACATCCTACAATTCTGCTGGCTCAACTTGACAAAACGCAAGCAGCACAGCTGCCGTTCGAACGTGAGCCATTCAAAATCTAACACTCGTTCCAAACAGGACATTTCAGTCTCTCATTCCCGGGCCTTTACTTTTCTCACAATACATTCATGTGACAAGTGCTATTTGGAGTCCTGCTCGCCAGAAAATTACCTGGATCTCCCAACTTTGTGAGGGGAAACAAGGCACTCTGCAGCTATTGCGCCCTTGGCCATAAGCATTAGTCGGAGCATTGCCACCCGAAAGGCACGGCCTAAAAAAGGCATCAACTCTGGCAACTTTTACGCACTGGTGCCTGAATTGCTTGGCTGTGGTGCCTTTGTTTCTGGCAAAATGTTAATGTGGGAAGTAGCATTGGAAGTAATTCCCTGAGTAACGGAGCAGAATTCAGCAGCCTTTGTGTGGAAGAAGTCTCATTCTTTGACTCTGGTGCCCTTTTCCTGAGAAACACCACTGTTTGCAGTGGGATTGAAAGCCACAGCAGCAGAAAGCAATGTGGAATGCATCAACGCGGTAGGGTAAAAAGGTAGATTTCTGACTCCCTGATTTTTAGTGTGGGAATTGGTTGAAAAGAGAAGTGTGATTTGAAACCTTATCCCCAAGGACAGTGTTAGGATGTGGTAAGTTTTCTGAGGAAAAGAAGTTGGTCTGTGAGCGTTGCCTTTAGCTTGTTGGCAAACGGCAATACCTTTGAGGTATTTGTGGTGGCCACTTGTAAATTGAAGATGAGTTGAGCAGGCTTTTTGACGCTGGTTGTAATTGTGTGGATCAAAAGGTAATGTCAGAAGTGGGATTCGAACCCACACCCCTAGAAAGGGACCAGAATTCACCAACCATCGGTAAGGTAAGAATTAACAGTCCTGGAAGTCTGGCGCCTTAGACCACTCGACCATCCTGACACCTGTGCACAAAAGCTCTAGAAAAACGTGCTCCAAATTCTGCACTCTTACTGAGCAGCATCACACTCATTCCTCCTGTGCAAACACACAACAAACACACTCCATTCATTCTTCCTGCATGAATTAACCGGCAGTGCCAGTCATTCAGTTCATCATCCCTGCAATGCAACCAACATTCATACGCACATATTTCTCCCAACAACTCGCATTTTGCAAAATAGCGGCTAACATCCTACAATTCTGCTGGCTCAACTTGACAAAACGCAAGCAGCACAGCTGCCGTTCGAATGTGAGCCATTCAAAATCTAACACTCGTTCCAAACAGGACATTTCAGTCTCTCATTCCCGGGCCTTTGCTTTTCTCACAATACATTCATGTGACAAGTGCTATTTGGAGTCCTGCTCCCCAGAAAATTACCTGGATCTCCCAACTTTGTGAGGGGAAACAAGGCACTCTGCAGCTATTGCGCCCTTGGTCATAAGCATTAGTCGGAGCATTGCCACCCGAAAGGCACTGCCTAAAAAAGGCTTCAACTCTGGCAACTTTTACGCACTGGTGCCTGAATTGCTTGGCTGTGGTGCCTTTGTTTCTGGCAAAATGTTAATGTGGGAAGTAGCATTGGAAGTAATTCCCTGAGTAACGGAGCAGAATTCAGCAGCCTTTGTGTGGAAGAAGTCTCATTCTTTGACTCTGGTGCCCTTTTCCTGAGAAACACCACTGTTTGCAGTGGGATTGAAAGCCACAGCAGCAGAAAGCAATGTGGAATGCATCAACGCGGTAGGGTAAAAAGGTAGATTTCTGACTCCCTGATTTTTAGTGTGGGAATTGGTTGAAAAGAGAAGTGTGATTTGAAACCTTATCCCCAAGGACAGTGTTAGGATGTGGTAAGTTTTCTGAGGAAAAGAAGTTGGTCTGTGAGCGTTGCCTTTAGCTTGTTGGCAAACGGCAATACCTTTGAGGTATTAGTGGTGGCCACTTGTAAATTGAAGATGAGTTGAGCAGGCTTTTTGACGCTGGTTGTAATTGTGTGGATCAAAAGGTAATGTCAGAAGTGGGATTTGAACCCACGCCCCTAGAAAGGGACCAGAATTCACCAACCATCGGTAAGGTAAGGATTAACAGTTCTTGAGTCTAGTGCCTTCGACCACTTGGCCATCCTGACACCTGTGCGCAAAAGCTCTAGAAAAACATGCTCCAAATTCTGCACTCTTACTGAGCAGCATCACACTCATTCCTCCTGTGCAAACACACAACAAACACACTCCATTAATTCTTCCTGCATGAATTAACCGGCAGTGCCAGTCATTCAGTTCATCATCCCTGCAATGCAACCAACATTCATACGCACATATTTCTCCCAACAACTCGCATTTTGCAAAATAGCGGCTAACATCCTACAATTCTGCTGGCTCAACTTGACAAAACGCAAGCAGCACAGCTGCCGTTCGAACGTGAGCCATTCAAAATCTAACACTCGTTCCAAACAGGACATTTCAGTCTCTCATTCCCGGGCCTTTGCTTTTCTCACAATACATTCATGTGACAAGTGCTATTTGGAGTCCTGCTCCCCAGAAAATTACCTGGATCTCCCAACTTTGTGAGGGGAAACAAGGCACTCTGCAGCTATTGCGCCCTTGGCCATAAGCATTAGTCGGAGCATTGCCACCCGAAAGGCATGGCCTAAAAAAGGCATCAACTCTGGCAACTTTTACGCACTGGTGACTGAATTGCTTGGCTGTGGTGCCTTTGTTTCTGGCAAAATGTTAATGTGGGAAGTAGCATTGGAAGTAATTCCCTGAGTAACGGAGCAGAATTCAGCAGCCTTTGTGTGGAAGAAGTCTCATTCTTTGACTCTGGTGCCCTTTTCCTGAGAAACACCACTGTTTGCAGTGGGATTGAAAGCCACAGCAGCAGAAAGCAATGTGGAATGCATCAAGGTAGGGTAAAAAGGTAGATTTCTGACTCCCTGATTTTTGTGTGGGAATTGGTTGAAAAGAGAAGTGTGATTTGAAACCTTATCCCCAAGGACAGTGTTAGGATGTGGTAAGTTTTCTGAGGAAAAGAAGTTGGTCTGTGAGCGTTGCCTTTAGCTTGTTGGCAAACGGCAATATCTTTGAGGTATTTGTGGTGGCCACTTGTAAATTGAAGATGAGTTGAGCAGGCTTTTTGACGCTGGTTGTAATTGTGTGGATCAAAAGGTAATGTCAGAAGTGGGATTTGAACCCACCGCCCCTAGAAAGGGACAAAAATTCACCAACCATCAGTAAGGATTAACAGTCCTTGAGTCTGGCGCCTTAGACCACTCGGCCATCCTGACACCTGTGCTCAAAACCTCTAGAAAAACGTGTTCCAAATTCTGCACTCTTACTGAGCAGCATCACACTCATTCCTCCTGTGCAAACACACAACAAACACACTCCATTCATTCTTCCTGCATGAATTAACCGGCAGTGCCAGTCATTCAGTTCATCATCCCTGCAATGCGACCAACATTCATACGCACATATTTCTCCCAACAACTCGCATTTTGCAAAATAGCGGCTAACATCCTACAATTCTGCTGGCTCAACTTGACAAAACGCAAGCAGCACAGCTGCCGTTCGAACGTGAGCCATTCAAAATCTAACATTCGTTCCAAACAGGACATTTCAGTCTCTCATTCCCGGGCCTTTACTTTTCTCACAATACATTCATGTGACAAGTGCTATTTGGAGTCCTGCTCCCCAGAAAATTACCTGGATCTCCCAACTTTGTGAGGGGAAACAAGGCCCTCTGCAGCTATTGCACCCTTGGCCATAAGCATTATTCGGAGCATTGCCACCCGAAAGGCACGGTCTAACAAAGGCATCAACTCTGGCAACTTTTACGCACTGGTGCCTGAATTGCTTGGCTGTGGTGCCTTTGTTTCTGGCAAAATGTTAATGTGGGAAGTAGCATTGGAAGTAATTCCCTGAGTAACGGAGCAGAATTCAGCAGCCTTTGTGTGGAAGAAGTCTCATTCTTTGACTCTGGTGCCCTTTTCCTGAGAAACACCACTGTTTGCAGTGGGATTGAAAGCCACAGCAGCAGAAAGCAATGTGGAATGCATCAACGCGGTAGGGTAAAAAGGTAGATTTCTGACTCCCTGATTTTTAGTGTGGGAATTGGTTGAAAAGAGAAGTGTGATTTGAAACCTTATCCCCAAGGACAGTGTTAGGATGTGGTAAGTTTTCTGAGGAAAAGAAGTTGGTCTGTGAGCGTTGCCTTTAGCTTGTTGGCAAACGGCAATATCTTTGAGGTATTTGTGGTGGCCACTTGTAAATTGAAGATGAGTTGAGCATGCTTTTTGACGCTGGTTGTAATTGTGTGGATCAAAAGGTAATGTCAGAAGTGGGATTCGAACCCACGCCCCTAGAAAGGGACCAGAATTCACCAACCATCGGTAAGGTAAGGATTAACAGTCCTTGAGTCTGGCGCCTCAGACCACTCGGCCATCCTGACACCTGTGCGCAAAAACTCTAGAAAAACGTCCTCCAAATTCTGCACTGTTACTGAGCAGCATCACACTCATTCCTCCTGTGCAAACACACAACAAACACACTCCATTCATTCTTCCTGCATGAATTAACCGGCAGTGCCAGTCATTCAGTTCATCATCCCTGCAATGCAACCAACATTCATACGCACATATTTCTCCCAACAACTCGCATTTTGCAAAATAGCGGCTAACATCCTACAATTCTGCTGGCTCAACTTGACAAAACGCAAGCAGCACAGCTGCCGTTCGAATGTGAGCCATTCAAAATCTAACACTCGTTCCAAACAGGACATTTCAGTCTCTCATTCCCGGGCCTTTGCTTTTCTCACAATACATTCATGTGACAAGTGCTATTTGGAGTCCTGCTCCCCAGAAAATTACCTGGATCTCCCAACTTTGTGAGGGGAAACAAGGCACTCTGCAGCTATTGCGCCCTTGGCCATAAGCATTAGTCGGAGCATTGCCACCCGAAAGGCACTGCCTAAAAAAGGCTTCAACTCTGGCAACTTTTACGCACTGGTGCCTGAATTGCTTGGCTGTGGTGCCTTTGTTTCTGGCAAAATGTTAATGTGGGAAGTAGCATTGGAAGTAATTCCCTGAGTAACGGAGCAGAATTCAGCAGCCTTTGTGTGGAAGAAGTCTCATTCATTGACTCTGGTGCCCTTTTCCTGAGAAACACCACTGTTTGCAGTGGGATTGAAAGCCACAGCAGCAGAAAGCAATGTGGAATGCATCAACGCGGTAGGGTAAAAAGGTAGATTTCTGACTCCCTGATTTTTAGTGTGGGAATTGGTTGAAAAGAGAAGTGTGATTTGAAACCTTATCCCCAAGGACAGTGTTAGGATGTGGTAAGTTTTCTGAGGAAAAGAAGTTGGTCTGTGAGCGTTGCCTTTAGCTTGTTGGCAAACGGCAATACCTTTGAGGTATTAGTGGTGGCCACTTGTAAATTGAAGATGAGTTGAGCAGGCTTTTTGACGCTGGTTGTAATTGTGTGGATCAAAAGGTAATGTCAGAAGTGGGATTTGAACCCACGCCCCTAGAAAGGGACCAGAATTCACCAACCATCGGTAAGGTAAGGATTAACAGTTCTTGAGTCTAGTGCCTTCGACCACTTGGCCATCCTGACACCTGTGCGCAAAAGCTCTAGAAAAACGTGCTCCAAATTCTGCACTCTTACTGAGCAGCATCACACTCATTCCTCCTGTGCAAACACACAACAAACACACTCCATTCATTCTTCCTGCATGAATTAACCGGCAGTGCCAGTCATTCAGTTCATCATCCCTGCAATGCAACCAACATTCATACGCACATATTTCTCCCAACAACTCGTATTTTGCAAAATAGCGGCTAACATCCTACAATTCTGCTGGCTCAACTTGACAAAACGCAAGCAGCACAGCTGCCGTTCGAACGTGAGCCATTCAAAATCTAACACTCGTTCCAAACAGGACATTTCAGTCTCTCATTCCCGGGCCTTTACTTTTCTCACAATACATTCATGTGACAAGTGCTATTTGGAGTCCTGCTCCCCAGAAAATTACCTGGATCTCCCAACTTTGTGAGGGGAAACAAGGCACTCTGCAGCTATTGCGCCCTTGGCCATAAGCATTAGTCTGAGCATTGCCACCCGAAAGGCACGGCCTAAAAAAGGCATCAACTCTGGCAACTTTTACGCACTGGTGCCTGAATTGCTTGGCTGTGGTGCCTTTGTTTCTGGCAAAATGTTAATGTGGGAAGTAGCATTGGAAGTAATTCCCTGAGTAACGGAGCAGAATTCAGCAGCCTTTGTGTGGAAGAAGTCTCATTCTTTGACTCTGGTGCCCTTTTCCTGAGAAACACCACTGTTTGCAGTGGGATTGAAAGCCACAGCAGCAGAAAGCAATGTGGAATGCATCAAGGTAGGGTAAAAAGGTAGATTTCTGACTCCCTGATTTTTAGTGTGGGAATTGGTTGAAAAGAGAAGTGTGATTTGAAACCTTATCCCCAAGGACAGTGTTAGGATGTGGTAAGTTTTCTGAGGAAAAGAAGTTGGTCTGTGAGCGTTGCCTTTAGCTTGTTGGCAAACGGCAATACCTTTGAGGTATTAGTGGTGGCCACTTGTAAATTGAAGATGAGTTGAGCAGGCTTTTTGACGCTGGTTGTAATTGTGTGGATCAAAAGGTAATGTCAGAAGTGAGATTCGAACCCACGCCCCTAGAAAGGAACCAGAATTCACCAACCATCGGTAAGGTAAGGATTAACAGTCCTTGAGTCTGGCGCCTTAGACCACTCGGCCATCCTGACACCTGTGCATAAAAGCTCTAGAAAAACGTGCTCCAAATTCTGCACTCTTACTGAGCAGCATCACACTCATTCCTCCTGTGCAAACACACAACAAACACACTCCATTCATTCTTCCTGCATGAATTAACCGGCAGTGCCAGTCATTCAGTTCATCATCCCTGCAATGCAACCAACATTCATACGCACATATTTCTCCCAACAACTCGTATTTTGCAAAATAGCGGCTGACATCCTACAATTCTGCTGGCTCAACTTGACAAAACGCAAGCAGCACAGCTGCCGTTCGAACGTGAGCCATTCAAAATCTAACACTCGTTCCAAACAGGACATTTCAGTCTCTCATTCCCGGGCCTTTACTTTTCTCACAATACATTCATGTGACAAGTGCTATTTGGAGTCCTGCTCCCCAGAAAATTACCTGGATCTCCCAACTTTGTGAGGGGAAACAAGGCACTCTGCAGCTATTGCGCCCTTGGCCATAAGCATTAGTCTGAGCATTGCCACCCGAAAGGCACGGCCTAAAAAAGGCATCAACTCTGGCAACTTTTACGCACTGGTGCCTGAATTGCTTGGCTGTGGTGCCTTTGTTTCTGGCAAAATGTTAATGTGGGAAGTAGCATTGGAAGTAATTCCCTGAGTAACGGAGCAGAATTCAGCAGCCTTTGTGTGGAAGAAGTCTCATTCTTTGACTCTGGTGCCCTTTTCCTGAGAAACACCACTGTTTGCAGTGGGATTGAAAGCCACAGCAGCAGAAAGCAATGTGGAATGCATCAAGGTAGGGTAAAAAGGTAGATTTCTGACTCCCTGATTTTTAGTGTGGGAATTGGTTGAAAAGAGAAGTGTGATTTGAAACCTTATCCCCAAGGACAGTGTTAGGATGTGGTAAGTTTTCTGAGGAAAAGAA
Organism: Somniosus microcephalus; assembly: GCF_052327205.1. Taxonomy (NCBI): domain Eukaryota; kingdom Metazoa; phylum Chordata; class Chondrichthyes; order Squaliformes; family Somniosidae; genus Somniosus; species Somniosus microcephalus. The sequence goes on from NC_141005.1 coordinate 72,829,120, forward strand.
GTTGGTCTGTGAGCGTTGCCTTTAGCTTGTTGGCAAACGGCAATACCTTTGAGGTATTAGTGGTGGCCACTTGTAAATTGAAGATGAGTTGAGCAGGCTTTTTGACGCTGGTTGTAATTGTGTGGATCAAAAGGTAATGTCAGAAGTGGGATTCGAACCCACGCCCCTAGAAAGGGACCAGAATTCACCAACCATCGGTAAGGTAAGGATTAACAGTCACTTGAGTCTGGCACCTTAGACCACTCGGCCATCCTGACACCTGTGCACAAAAGCTCTAGAAAAACGTGCTCCAAATTCTGCACTCTTACTGAGCAGCATCACACTCATTCCTCCTGTGCAAACACACAACAAACACACTCCATTCATTCTTCCTGCATGAATTAACCGGCAGTGCCAGTCATTCAGTTCATCATCCCTGCAATGCAACCAACATTCATACGCACATATTTCTCCCAACAACTCGTATTTTGCAAAATAGCGGCTAACATCCTACAATTCTGCTGGCTCAACTTGACAAAACGCAAGCAGCACAGCTGCCGTTCGAACGTGAGCCATTCAAAATCTAACACTCGTTCCAAACAGGACATTTCAGTCTCTCATTCCCGGGCCTTTACTTTTCTCACAATACATTCATGTGACAAGTGCTATTTGGAGTCCTGCTCCCCAGAAAATTACCTGGATCTCCCAACTTTGTGAGGGGAAACAAGGCACTCTGCAGCTATTGCGCCCTTGGCCATAAGCATTAGTCTGAGCATTGCCACCCGAAAGGCACGGCCTAAAAAAGGCATCAACTCTGGCAACTTTTACGCACTGGTGCCTGAATTGCTTGGCTGTGGTGCCTTTGTTTCTGGCAAAATGTTAATGTGGGAAGTAGCATTGGAAGTAATTCCCTGAGTAACGGAGCAGAATTCAGCAGCCTTTGTGTGGAAGAAGTCTCATTCTTTGACTCTGGTGCCCTTTTCCTGAGAAACACCACTGTTTGCAGTGGGATTGAAAGCCACAGCAGCAGAAAGCAATGTGGAATGCATCAAGGTAGGGTAAAAAGGTAGATTTCTGACTCCCTGATTTTTAGTGTGGGAATTGGTTGAAAAGAGAAGTGTGATTTGAAACCTTATCCCCAAGGACAGTGTTAGGATGTGGCAAGTTTTCTGAGGAAAAGAAGTTGGTCTGTGAGCGTTGCCTTTAGCTTGTTGGCGAACGGCAATACCTTTGAGGTACTAGTGGTGGCCACTTGTAAATTGAAGATGAGTTGAGCAGGCTTTTTGACGCTGGTTGTAATTGTGTGGATCAAAAGGTAATGTCAGAAGTGGGATTCGAACCCACGCCCCTAGAAAGGGACCAGAATTCACCAACCATCGGTAAGGTAAGGATTAACAGTCCTTGAGTCTGGCGCCTTAGACCACGCGGCCATCCTGACACCTGTGCACAAAAGCTCTAGAAAAACGTGCTCCAAATTCTGCACTCTTACTGAGCAGCATCACACTCATTCCTCCTGTGCAAACACACAACAAACACACTCCATTCATTCTTCCTGCATGAATTAACCGGCAGTGCCAGTCATTCAGTTCATCATCCCTGCAATGCAACCAACATTCATACGCACATATTTCTCCCAACAACTCGTATTTTGCAAAATAGCAGCTAACATCCTACAATTCTGCTGGCTCAACTTGACAAAACGCAAGCAGCACAGCTGCCGTTCGAACGTGAGCCATTCAAAATCTAACACTCGTTCCAAACAGGACATTTCAGTCTCTCATTCCCGGGCCTTTACTTTTCTCACAATACATTCATGTGACAAGTGCTATTTGGAGTCCTGCTCCCCAGAAAATTACCTGGATCTCCCAATTTTGTGAGGGGAAACAAGGCACTCTGCAGCTATTGCGCCCTTGGCCATAAGCATTAGTCTGAGCATTGCCACCCGAAAGGCACGGCCTAAAAAAGGCATCAACTCTGGCAACTTTTACGCACTGGTGCCTGAATTGCTTGGCTGTGGTGCCTTTGTTTCTGGCAAAATGTTAATGTGGGAAGTAGCATTGGAAGTAATTCCCTGAGTAACGGAGCAGAATTCAGCAGCCTTTGTGTGGAAGAAGTCTCATTCTTTGACTCTGGTGCCCTTTTCCTGAGAAACACCACTGTTTGCAGTGGGATTGAAAGCCACAGCAGCAGAAAGCAGTGTGGAATGCATCAAGGTAGGGTAAAAAGGTAGATTTCTGACTCCCTGATTTTTAGTGTGGGAATTGGTTGAAAAGAGAAGTGTGATTTGAAACCTTATCCCCAAGGACAGTGTTAGGATGTGGTAAGTTTTCTGAGGAAAAGAAGTTGGTCTGTGAGCGTTGCCTTTAGCTTGTTGGCAAACGGCAATACCTTTGAGGTATTAGTGGTGGCCACTTGTAAATTGAAGATGAGTTGAGCAGGCTTTTTGACGCTGGTTGTAATTGTGTGGATCAAAAGGTAATGTCAGACGTGGGATTCGAACCCACGCCCCTAGAAAGGGACCAGAATTCACCAACCATCGGTAAGGTAAGGATTAACAGTCCTTGAGTCTGGCGCCTTAGACCACTCGGCCATCCTGACACCTGTGCACAAAAGCTCTAGAAAAACGTGCTCCAAATTCTGCACTCTTACTGAGCAGCATCACACTCATTCCTCCTGTGCAAACACACAACAAACACACTCCATTCATTCTTCCTGCATGAATTAACCGGCAGTGCCAGTCATTCAGTTCATCATCCCTGCAATGCAACCAACATTCATACGCACATATTTCTCCCAACAACTCGTATTTTGCAAAATAGCGGCTAACATCCTACAATTCTGCTGGCTCAACTTGACAAAACGCAAGCAGCACAGCTGCCGTTCGAACGTGAGCCATTCAAAATCTAACACTCGTTCCAAACAGGACATTTCAGTCTCTCATTCCCGGGCCTTTACTTTTCTCACAATACATTCATGTGACAAGTGCTATTTGGAGTCCTGCTCCCCAGAAAATTACCTGGATCTCCCAACTTTGTGAGGGGAAACAAGGCACTCTGCAGCTATTGCGCCCTTGGCCATAAGCATTAGTCTGAGCATTGCCACCCGAAAGGCACGGCCTAAAAAAGGCATCAACTCTGGCAACTTTTACGCACTGGTGCCTGAATTGCTTGGCTGTGGTGCCTTTGTTTCTGGCAAAATGTTAATGTGGGAAGTAGCATTGGAAGTAATTCCCTGAGTAACGGAGCAGAATTCAGCAGCCTTTGTGTGGAAGAAGTCTCATTCTTTGACTCTGGTGCCCTTTTCCTGAGAAACACCACTGTTTGCAGTGGGATTGAAAGCCACAGCAGCAGAAAGCAATGTGGAATGCATCAAGGTAGGGTAAAAAGGTAGATTTCTGACTCCCTGATTTTTAGTGTGGGAATTGGTTGAAAAGAGAAGTGTGATTTGAAACCTTATCCCCAAGGACAGTGTTAGGATGTGGTAAGTTTTCTGAGGAAAAGAAGTTGGTCTGTGAGCGTTGCCTTTAGCTTGTTGGCAAACGGCAATACCTTTGAGGTATTAGTGGTGGCCACTTGTAAATTGAAGATGAGTTGAGCAGGCTTTTTGACGCTGGTTGCAATTGTGTGGATCAAAAGGTAATGTCAGAAGTGGGATTCGAACCCACGCCCCTAGAAAGGGACCAGAATTCACCAACCATCAGTAAGGTAAAGATTAACAGTCCTTGAATCTGGCGCCTTAGACCACTCGGCCATCCTGACACCTGTGCACTAAAGCTCTAGAAAAACGTGCTCCAAATTCTGCACTCTTACTGAGCAGCATCACACTCATTCCTCCTGTGCAAACACACAACAAACACACTCCATTCATTCTTCCTGCATGAATTAACCAGCAGTGCCAGTCATTCAGTTCATCATCCCTGCAATGCAACCAACATTCATACGCACATATTTCTCCCAACAACTCGCATTTCGCAAAATAGCGGCTAACATCCTACAATTCTGCTGGCTCAACTTGACAAAACGCAAGCAGCACAGCTGCCGTTCGAACGTGAGCCATTCAAAATCTAACACTCGTTCCAAACAGGACATTTCAGTCTCTCATTCCCGGGCCTTTACTTTTCTCACAATACATTCATGTGACAAGTGCTATTTGGAGGCCTGCTCCCCAGAAAATTACCTGGATCTCCCAACTTTGTGAGGGGAAACAAGGCACTCTGCAGCTATTGCGCCCTTGGCCATAAGCATTAGTCTGAGCATTGCCACCCGAAAGGCACGGCCTAAAAAAGGCATCAACTCTGGCAACTTTTAAGCACTGGTGCCTGAATTGCTTGGCTGTGGTGCCTTTGTTTCTGGCAAAATGTTAATGTGGGAGGTAGCATTGGAAGTAATTCCCTGAGTAACGGAGCAGAATTCAGCAGCCTTTGTGTGGAAGAAGTCTCATTCTTTGACTCTGGTGCCCTTTTCCTGAGAAACACCACTGTTTGCAGTGGGATTGAAAGCCACAGCAGCAGAAAGCAGTGTGGAATGCATCAAGGTAGGGTAAAAAGGTAGATTTCTGACTCCCTGATTTTTAGTGTGGGAATTGGTTGAAAAGAGAAGTGTGATTTGAAACCTTATCCCCAAGGACAGTGTTAGGATGTGGTAAGTTTTCTGAGGAAAAGAAGTTGGTCTGTGAGCGTTGCCTTTAGCTTGTTGGCAAACGGCAATACCTTTGAGGTATTAGTGGTGGCCACTTGTAAATTGAAGATGAGTTGAGCAGGCTTTTTGACGCTGGTTGTAATTGTGTGGATCAAAAGGTAATGTCAGAAGTGGGATTCGAACCCACGCCCCTAGAAAGGGACCAGAATTCACCAACCATCGGTAAGGTAAGGATTAACAGTCCTTGAGTCTGGCGCCTTAGACCACTTGGCCATCCTGACACCTGTGCTCAAAAGCTCTAGAAAAACGTGCTCCAAATTCTGCACTCTTACTGAGCAGCATCACACTCATTCCTCCTGTGCAAACACACAACAAACACACTCCATTCATTCTTCCTGCATGAATTAACCGGCAGTGCCAGTCATTCAGTTCATCATCCCTGCAATGCAACCAACATTCATACGCACATATTTCTCCCAACAACTCGTATTTTGCAAAATAGCAGCTAACATCCTACAATTCTGCTGGCTCAACTTGACAAAACGCAAGCAGCACAGCTGCCGTTCGAACGTGAGCCATTCAAAATCTAACACTCGTTCCAAACAGGACATTTCAGTCTCTCATTCCCGGGCCTTTACTTTTCTCACAATACATTCATGTGACAAGTGCTATTTGGAGTCCTGCTCCCCAGAAAATTACCTGGATCTCCCAATTTTGTGAGGGGAAACAAGGCACTCTGCAGCTATTGCGCCCTTGGCCATAAGCATTAGTCTGAGCATTGCCACCCGAAAGGCACGGCCTAAAAAAGGCATCAACTCTGGCAACTTTTACGCACTGGTGCCTGAATTGCTTGGCTGTGGTGCCTTTGTTTCTGGCAAAATGTTAATGTGGGAAGTAGCATTGGAAGTAATTCCCTGAGTAACGGAGCAGAATTCAGCAGCCTTTGTGTGGAAGAAGTCTCATTCTTTGACTCTGGTGCCCTTTTCCTGAGAAACACCACTGTTTGCAGTGGGATTGAAAGCCACAGCAGCAGAAAGCAATGTGGAATGCATCAAGGTAGGGTAAAAAGGTAGATTTCTGACTCCCTGATTTTTAGTGTGGGAATTGGTTGAAAAGAGAAGTGTGATTTGAAACCTTATCCCCAAGGACAGTGTTAGGATGTGGCAAGTTTTCTGAGGAAAAGAAGTTGGTCTGTGAGCGTTGCCTTTAGCTTGTTGGCAAACGGCAATAACTTTGAGGTATTAGTGGTGGCCACTTGTAAATTGAAGATGAGTTGAGCAGGCTTTTTGACGCTGGTTGCAATTGTGTGGATCAAAAGGTAATGTCAGAAGTGGGATTCGAACCCACGCCCCTAGAAAGGGACCAGAATTCACCAACCATCGGTAAGGTAAGGATTAACAGTCCTTGAGTCTGGCGCCTTAGACCACTCGGCCATCCTGACACCTGTGCACAAAAGCTCTAGAAAAACGTGCTCCAAATTCTGCACTCTTACTGAGCAGCATCACACTCATTCCTCCTGTGCAAACACACAACAAACACACTCCATTCATTCTTCCTGCATGAATTAACCGGCAGTGCCAGTCATTCAGTTCATCATCCCTGCAATGCAACCAACATTCATACGCACATATTTCTCCCAACAACTCGCATTTCGCAAAATAGCGGCTAACATCCTACAATTCTGCTGGCTCAACTTGACAAAACGCAAGCAGCACAGCTGCCGTTCGAACGTGAGCCATTCAAAATCTAACACTCGTTCCAAACAGGACATTTCAGTCTCTCATTCCCGGGCCTTTACTTTTCTCACAATACATTCATGTGACAAGTGCTATTTGGAGGCCTGCTCCCCAGAAAATTACCTGGATCTCCCAACTTTGTGAGGGGAAACAAGGCACTCTGCAGCTATTGCGCCCTTGGCCATAAGCATTAGTCTGAGCATTGCCACCCGAAAGGCACGGCCTAAAAAAGGCATCAACTCTGGCAACTTTTACGCACTGGTGCCTGAATTGCTTGGCTGTGGTGCCTTTGTTTCTGGCAAAATGTTAATGTGGGAAGTAGCATTGGAAGTAATTCCCTGAGTAACGGAGCAGAATTCAGCAGCCTTTGTGTGGAAGAAGTCTCATTCTTTGACTCTGGTGCCCTTTTCCTGAGAAACACCACTGTTTGCAGTGGGATTGAAAGCCACAGCAGCAGAAAGCAGTGTGGAATGCATCAAGGTAGGGTAAAAAGGTAGATTTCTGACTCCCTGATTTTTAGTGTGGGAATTGGTTGAAAAGAGAAGTGTGATTTGAAACCTTATCCCCAAGGACAGTGTTAGGATGTGGTAAGTTTTCTGAGGAAAAGAAGTTGGTCTGTGAGCGTTGCCTTTAGCTTGTTGGCAAACGGCAATACCTTTGAGGTATTAGTGGTGGCCACTTGTAAATTGAAGATGAGTTGAGCAGGCTTTTTGACGCTGGTTGTAATTGTGTGGATCAAAAGGTAATGTCAGACGTGGGATTCGAACCCACGCCCGTAGAAAGGGACCAGAATTCACCAACCATCGGTAAGGTAAGGATTAACAGTCCTTGAGTCTGGCGCCTTAGACCACTCGGCCATCCTGACACCTCTGCACAAAAGCTTGAGAAAAACGTGCTCCAAATTCTGCACTCTTACTGAGCAGCATCACACTCATTCCTCCTGTGCAAACACACAACAAACACACTCCATTCATTCTTCCTGCATGAATTAACCGGCAGTGCCAGTCATTCAGTTCATCATCCCTGCAATGCAACCAACATTCATACGCACATATTTCTCCCAACAACTCGTATTTTGCAAAATAGCAGCTAACATCCTACAATTCTGCTGGCTCAACTTGACAAAACGCAAGCAGCACAGCTGCCGTTCGAACGTGAGCCATTCAAAATCTAACACTCGTTCCAAACAGGACATTTCAGTCTCTCATTCCCGGGCCTTTACTTTTCTCACAATACATTCATGTGACAAGTGCTATTTGGAGTCCTGCTCCCCAGAAAATTACCTGGATCTCCCAATTTTGTGAGGGGAAACAAGGCACTCTGCAGCTATTGCGCCCTTGGCCATAAGCATTAGTCTGAGCATTGCCACCCGAAAGGCACGGCCTAAAAAAGGCATCAACTCTGGCAACTTTTACGCACTGGTGCCTGAATTGCTTGGCTGTGGTGCCTTTGTTTCTGGCAAAATGTTAATGTGGGAAGTAGCATTGGAAGTAATTCCCTGAGTAACGGAGCAGAATTCAGCAGCCTTTGTGTGGAAGAAGTCTCATTCTTTGACTCTGGTGCCCTTTTCCTGAGAAACACCACTGTTTGCAGTGGGATTGAAAGCCACAGCAGCAGAAAGCAATGTGGAATGCATCAAGGTAGGGTAAAAAGGTAGATTTCTGACTCCCTGATTTTTAGTGTGGGAATTGGTTGAAAAGAGAAGTGTGATTTGAAACCTTATCCCCAAGGACAGTGTTAGGATGTGGCAAGTTTTCTGAGGAAAAGAAGTTGGTCTGTGAGCGTTGCCTTTAGCTTGTTGGCAAACGGCAATACCTTTGAGGTATTAGTGGTGGCCACTTGTAAATTGAAGATGAGTTGAGCAGGCTTTTTGACGCTGGTTGTAATTGTGTGGATCAAAAGGTAATGTCAGAAGTGGGATTCGAACCCACGCCCCTAGAAAGGGACCAGAATTCACCAACTATCGGTAAGGTAAGGATTAACAGTCACTTGAGTCTGGCACCTTAGACCACTCGGCCATCCTGACACCTGTGCACAAAAGCTTTAGAAAAACGTGCTCCAAATTCTGCACTCTTACTGAGCAGCATCACACTCATTCCTCCTGTGCAAACACACAACAAACACACTCCATTCATTCTTCCTGCATGAATTAACCGGCAGTGCCAGTCATTCAGTTCATCATCCCTGCAATGCAACCAACATTCATACGCACATATTTCTCCCAACAACTCGTATTTTGCAAAATAGCGGCTAACATCCTACAATTCTGCTGGCTCAACTTGACAAAACGCAAGCAGCACAGCTGCCGTTCGAACGTGAGCCATTCAAAATCTAACACTCGTTCCAAACAGGACATTTCAGTCTCTCATTCCCGGGCCTTTACTTTTCTCACAATACATTCATGTGACAAGTGCTATTTGGAGTCCTGCTCCCCAGAAAATTACCTGGATCTCCCAATTTTGTGAGGGGAAACAAGGCACTCTGCAGCTATTGCGCCCTTGGCCATAAGCATTAGTCTGAGCATTGCCACCCGAAAGGCACGGCCTAAAAAAGGCATCAACTCTGGCAACTTTTACGCACTGGTGCCTGAATTGCTTGGCTGTGGTGCCTTTGTTTCTGGCAAAATGTTAATGTGGGAAGTAGCATTGGAAGTAATTCCCTGAGTAACGGAGCAGAATTCAGCAGCCTTTGTGTGGAAGAAGTCTCATTCTTTGACTCTGGTGCCCTTTTCCTGAGAAACACCACTGTTTGCAGTGGGATTGAAAGCCACAGCAGCAGAAAGCAATGTGGAATGCATCAAGGTAGGGTAAAAAGGTAGATTTCTGACTCCCTGATTTTTAGTGTGGGAATTGGTTGAAAAGAGAAGTGTGATTTGAAACCTTATCCCCAAGGACAGTGTTAGGATGTGGCAAGTTTTCTGAGGAAAAGAAGTTGGTCTGTGAGCGTTGCCTTTAGCTTGTTGGCAAACGGCAATACCTTTGAGGTATTAGTGGTGGCCACTTGTAAATTGAAGATGAGTTGAGCAGGCTTTTTGACGCTGGTTGTAATTGTGTGGATCAAAAGGTAATGTCAGAAGTGGGATTCAAACCCACGCCCCTAGGAAGGGACCAGAATTCACCAACCATCGGTAAGAGTAAGGATTAACAGTCCTTGAGTCTGGCGCCTTAGACCACTCGGCCATCCTGACACCTGTGCACAAAAGCTTTAGAAAAACGTGCTCCAAATTCTGCACTCTTACTGAGCAGCATCACACTCATTCCTCCTGTGCAAACACACAACAAACACACTCCATTCATTCTTCCTGCATGAATTAACCGGCAGTGCCAGTCATTCAGTTCATCATCCCTGCAATGCAACCAACATTCATACGCACATATTTCTCCCAACAACTCGTATTTTGTAAAATAGCGGCTAACATCCTACAATTCTGCTGGCTCAACTTGACAAAACGCAAGCAGCACAGCTGCCGTTCGAACGTGAGCCATTCAAAATCTAACACTCGTTCCAAACAGGACATTTCAGTCTCTCATTCCCGGGCCTTTACTTTTCTCACAATACATTCATGTGACAAGTGCTATTTGGAGTCCTGCTCCCCAGAAAATTACCTGGATCTCCCAACTTTGTGAGGGGAAACAAGGCACTCTGCAGCTATTGCGCCCTTGGCCATAAGCATTAGTCTGAGCATTGCCACCCGAAAGGCACGGCCTAAAAAAGGCATCAACTCTGGCAACTTTTACGCACTGGTGCCTGAATTGCTTGGCTGTGGTGCCTTTGTTTCTGGCAAAATGTTAATGTGGGAAGTAGCATTGGAAGTAATTCCCTGAGTAACGGAGCAGAATTCAGCAGCCTTTGTGTGGAAGAAGTCTCATTCTTTGACTCTGGTGCCCTTTTCCTGAGAAACACCACTGTTTGCAGTGGGATTGAAAGCCACAGCAGCAGAAAGCAATGTGGAATGCATCAAGGTAGGGTAAAAAGGTAGATTTCTGACTCCCTGATTTTTAGTGTGGGAATTGGTTGAAAAGAGAAGTGTGATTTGAAACCTTATCCCCAAGGACAGTGTTAGGATGTGGTAAGTTTTCTGAGGAAAAGAAGTTGGTCTGTGAGCGTTGCCTTTAGCTTGTTGGCAAACGGCAATACCTTTGAGGTATTAGTGGTGGCCACTTGTAAATTGAAGATGAGTTGAGCAGGCTTTTTGACGCTGGTTGTAATTGTGTGGATCAAAAGGTAATGTCAGACGTGGGATTCGAACCCACGCCCCTAGAAAGGGACCAGAATTCACCAACCATCGGTAAGGTAAGGATTAACAGTCCTTGAGTCTGGCGCCTTAGACCACTCGGCCATCCTGACACCTGTGCACAAAAGCTCTAGAAAAACGTGCTCCAAATTCTGCACTCTTACTGAGCAGCATCACACTCATTCCTCCTGTGCAAACACACAACAAACACACTCCATTCATTCTTCCTGCATGAATTAACCGGCAGTGCCAGTCATTCAGTTCATCATCCCTGCAATGCAACCAACATTCATACGCACATATTTCTCCCAACAACTCGTATTTTGCAAAATAGCAGCTAACATCCTACAATTCTGCTGGCTCAACTTGACAAAACGCAAGCAGCACAGCTGCCGTTCGAACGTGAGCCATTCAAAATCTAACACTCGTTCCAAACAGGACATTTCAGTCTCTCATTCCCGGGCCTTTACTTTTCTCACAATACATTCATGTGACAAGTGCTATTTGGAGTCCTGCTCCCCAGAAAATTACCTGGATCTCCCAATTTTGTGAGGGGAAACAAGGCACTCTGCAGCTATTGCGCCCTTGGCCATAAGCATTAGTCTGAGCATTGCCACCCGAAAGGCACGGCCTAAAAAAGGCATCAACTCTGGCAACTTTTACGCACTGGTGCCTGAATTGCTTGGCTGTGGTGCCTTTGTTTCTGGCAAAATGTTAATGTGGGAAGTAGCATTGGAAGTAATTCCCTGAGTAACGGAGCAGAATTCAGCAGCCTTTGTGTGGAAGAAGTCTCATTCTTTGACTCTGGTGCCCTTTTCCTGAGAAACACCACTGTTTGCAGTGGGATTGAAAGCCACAGCAGCAGAAAGCAATGTGGAATGCATCAAGGTAGGGTAAAAAGGTAGATTTCTGACTCCCTGATTTTTAGTGTGGGAATTGGTTGAAAAGAGAAGTGTGATTTGAAACCTTATCCCCAAGGACAGTGTTAGGATGTGGCAAGTTTTCTGAGGAAAAGAAGTTGGTCTGTGAGCGTTGCCTTTAGCTTGTTGGCAAACGGCAATACCTTTGAGGTATTAGTGGTGGCCACTTGTAAATTGAAGATGAGTTGAGCAGGCTTTTTGACGCTGGTTGTAATTGTGTGGATCAAAAGGTAATGTCAGAAGTGGGATTCGAACCCACGCCCCTAGAAAGGGACCAGAATTCACCAACCATCGGTAAGGTAAGGATTAACAGTCCTTGAGTCTGGCGCCTTAGACCACTCGGCCATCCTGACACCTGTGCACAAAAGCTCTAGAAAAACGTGCTCCAAATTCTGCACTCTTACTGAGCAGCATCACACTCATTCCTCCTGTGCAAACACACAACAAACACACTCCATTCATTCTTCCTGCATGAATTAACCGGCAGTGCCAGTCATTCAGTTCATCATCCCTGCAATGCAACCAACATTCATACGCACATATTTCTCCCAACAACTCGTATTTTGCAAAATAGCAGCTAACATCCTACAATTCTGCTGGCTCAACTTGACAAAACGCAAGCAGCACAGCTGCCGTTCGAACGTGAGCCATTCAAAATCTAACACTCGTTCCAAACAGGACATTTCAGTCTCTCATTCCCGGGCCTTTACTTTTCTCACAATACATTCATGTGACAAGTGCTATTTGGAGTCCTGCTCCCCAGAAAATTACCTGGATCTCCCAATTTTGTGAGGGGAAACAAGGCACTCTGCAGCTATTGCGCCCTTGGCCATAAGCATTAGTCTGAGCATTGCCACCCGAAAGGCACTTTTTTAGGCATCAACTCTGGCAACTTTTACGCACTGGTGCCTGAATTGCTTGGCTGTGGTGCCTTTGTTTCTGGCAAAATGTTAATGTGGGAAGTAGCATTGGAAGTAATTCCCTGAGTAACGGAGCAGAATTCAGCAGCCTTTGTGTGGAAGAAGTCTCATTCTTTGACTCTGGTGCCCTTTTCCTGAGAAACACCACTGTTTGCAGTGGGATTGAAAGCCACAGCAGCAGAAAGCAATGTGGAATGCATCAAGGTAGGGTAAAAAGGTAGATTTCTGACTCCCTGATTTTTAGTGTGGGAATTGGTTGAAAAGAGAAGTGTGATTTGAAACCTTATCCCCAAGGACAGTGTTAGGATGTGGTAAGTTTTCTGAGGAAAAGAAGTTGGTCTGTGAGCGTTGCCTTTAGCTTGTTGGCAAACGGCAATACCTTTGAGGTATTAGTGGCGGCCACTTGTAAATTGAAGATGAGTTGAGCAGGCTTTTTGACGCTGGTTGTAATTGTGTGGATCAAAAGGTAATGTCAGAAGTGGGATTCGAACCCACGCCCCTAGAAAGGGACCAGAATTCACCAACCATCGGTAAGGTAAGGATTAACAGTCCTTGAGTCTGGCGCCTTAGACCACTCGGCCATCCTGACACCTGTGCACAAAAGCTCTAGAAAAACGTGCTCCAAATTCTGCACTCTTACTGAGCAGCATCACACTCATTCCTCCTGTGCAAACACACAACAAACACACTCCATTCATTCTTCCTGCATGAATTAACCGGCAGTGCCAGTCATTCAGTTCATCATCCCTGCAATGCAACCAACATTCATACGCACATATTTCTCCCAACAACTCGTATTTTGCAAAATAGCAGCTAACATCCTACAATTCTGCTGGCTCAACTTGACAAAACGCAAGCAGCACAGCTGCCGTTCGAACGTGAGCCATTCAAAATCTAACACTCGTTCCAAACAGGACATTTCAGTCTCTCATTCCCGGGCCTTTACTTTTCTCACAATACATTCATGTGACAAGTGCTATTTGGAGTCCTGCTCCCCAGAAAATTACCTGGATCTCCCAATTTTGTGAGGGGAAACAAGGCACTCTGCAGCTATTGCGCCCTTGGCCATAAGCATTAGTCTGAGCATTGCCACCCGAAAGGCACGGCCTAAAAAAGGCATCAACTCTGGCAACTTTTACGCACTGGTGCCTGAATTGCTTGGCTGTGGTGCCTTTGTTTCTGGCAAAATGTTAATGTGGGAAGTAGCATTGGAAGTAATTCCCTGAGTAACGGAGCAGAATTCAGCAGCCTTTGTGTGGAAGAAGTCTCATTCTTTGACTCTGGTGCCCTTTTCCTGAGAAACACCACTGTTTGCAGTGGGATTGAAAGCCACAGCAGCAGAAAGCAATGTGGAATGCATCAAGGTAGGGTAAAAAGGTAGATTTCTGACTCCCTGATTTTTAGTGTGGGAATTGGTTGAAAAGAGAAGTGTGATTTGAAACCTTATCCCCAAGGACAGTGTTAGGATGTGGCAAGTTTTCTGAGGAAAAGAAGTTGGTCTGTGAGCGTTGCCTTTAGCTTGTTGGCAAACGGCAATATCTTTGAGGTATTAGTGGTGGCCACTTGTAAATTGAAGATGAGTTGAGCAGGCTTTTTGACGCTGGTTGTAATTGTGTGGATCAAAAGGTAATGTCAGAAGTGGGATTCGAACCCACACCCCTAGAAAGGGACCAGAATTCACCAACCATCGGTAAGGTAAGGATTAACAGTCACTTGAGTCTGGCGCCTTAGACCACTCGGCCATCCTGACACCTGTGCACAAAAACTCTAGAAAAACGTGCTCCAAATTCTGCACTCTTACTGAGCAGCATCACACTCATTCCTCCTGTGCAAACACACAACAAACACACTCCATTCATTCTTCCTGCATGAATTAACCGGCAGTGCCAGTCATTCAGTTCATCATCCCTGCAATGCAACCAACATTCATACGCACATATTTCTCCCAACAACTCGTATTTTGCAAAATAGCAGCTAACATCCTACAATTCTGCTGGCTCAACTTGACAAAACGCAAGCAGCACAGCTGCCGTTCGAACGTGAGCCATTCAAAATCTAACACTCGTTCCAAACAGGACATTTCAGTCTCTCATTCCCGGGCCTTTACTTTTCTCACAATACATTCATGTGACAAGTGCTATTTGGAGTCCTGCTCCCCAGAAAATTACCTGGATCTCCCAATTTTGTGAGGGGAAACAAGGCACTCTGCAGCTATTGCGCCCTTGGCCATAAGCATTAGTCTGAGCATTGCCACCCGAAAGGCACGGCCTAAAAAAGGCATCAACTCTGGCAACTTTTACGCACTGGTGCCTGAATTGCTTGGCTGTGGTGCCTTTGTTTCTGGCAAAATGTTAATGTGGGAAGTAGCATTGGAAGTAATTCCCTGAGTAACGGAGCAGAATTCAGCAGCCTTTGTGTGGAAGAAGTCTCATTCTTTGACTCTGGTGCCCTTTTCCTGAGAAACACCACTGTTTGCAGTGGGATTGAAAGCCACAGCAGCAGAAAGCAATGTGGAATGCATCAAGGTAGGGTAAAAAGGTAGATTTCTGACTCCCTGATTTTTAGTGTGGGAATTGGTTGAAAAGAGAAGTGTGATTTGAAACCTTATCCCCAAGGACAGTGTTAGGATGTGGTAAGTTTTCTGAGGAAAAGAAGTTGGTCTGTGAGCGTTGCCTTTAGCTTGTTGGCAAACGGCAATACCTTTGAGGTATTAGTGGCGGCCACTTGTAAATTGAAGATGAGTTGAGCAGGCTTTTTGACGCTGGTTGTAATTGTGTGGATCAAAAGGTAATGTCAGAAGTGGGATTCGAACCCACGCCCATAGAAAGGGACCAGAATTCACCAACCATCGGTAAGGTAAGGATTAACAGTCCTTGAGTCTGGCGCCTTAGACCACTCGGCCATCCTGACACCTGTGCACAAAAGCTCTAGAAAAACGTGCTCCAAATTCTGCACTCTTACTGAGCAGCATCACACTCATTCCTCCTGTGCAAACACACAACAAACACACTCCATTCATTCTTCCTGCATGAATTAACCGGCAGTGCCAGTCATTCAGTTCATCATCCCTGCAATGCAACCAACATTCATACGCACATATTTCTCCCAACAACTCGTATTTTGCAAAATAGCAGCTAACATCCTACAATTCTGCTGGCTCAACTTGACAAAACGCAAGCAGCACAGCTGCCGTTCGAACGTGAGCCATTCAAAATCTAACACTCGTTCCAAACAGGACATTTCAGTCTCTCATTCCCGGGCCTTTACTTTTCTCACAATACATTCATGTGACAAGTGCTATTTGGAGTCCTGCTCCCCAGAAAATTACCTGGATCTCCCAATTTTGTGAGGGGAAACAAGGCACTCTGCAGCTATTGCGCCCTTGGCCATAAGCATTAGTCTGAGCATTGCCACCCGAAAGGCACGGCCTAAAAAAGGCATCAACTCTGGCAACTTTTACGCACTGGTGCCTGAATTGCTTGGCTGTGGTGCCTTTGTTTCTGGCAAAATGTTAATGTGGGAAGTAGCATTGGAAGTAATTCCCTGAGTAACGGAGCAGAATTCAGCAGCCTTTGTGTGGAAGAAGTCTCATTCTTTGACTCTGGTGCCCTTTTCCTGAGAAACACCACTGTTTGCAGTGGGATTGAAAGCCACAGCAGCAGAAAGCAATGTGGAATGCATCAAGGTAGGGTAAAAAGGTAGATTTCTGACTCCCTGATTTTTAGTGTGGGAATTGGTTGAAAAGAGAAGTGTGATTTGAAACCTTATCCCCAAGGACAGTGTTAGGATGTGGCAAGTTTTCTGAGGAAAAGAAGTTGGTCTGTGAGCGTTGCCTTTAGCTTGTTGGCAAACGGCAATACCTTTGAGGTATTAGTGGTGGCCACTTGTAAATTGAAGATGAGTTGAGCAGGCTTTTTGACGCTGGTTGTAATTGTGTGGATCAAAAGGTAATGTCAGAAGTGGGATTCGAACCCACGCCCCTAGAAAGGGACCAGAATTCACCAACCATCGGTAAGGTAAGGATTAACAGTCCTTGAGTCTGGCGCCTTAGACCACTCGGCCATCCTGACACCTGTGCACAAAAGCTCTAGAAAAACGTGCTCCAAATTCTGCACTCTTACTGAGCAGCATCACACTCATTCCTCCTGTGCAAACACACAACAAACACACTCCATTCATTCTTCCTGCATGAATTAACCGGCAGTGCCAGTCATTCAGTTCATCATCCCTGCAATGCAACCAACATTCATACGCACATATTTCTCCCAACAACTCGTATTTTGCAAAATAGCAGCTAACATCCTACAATTCTGCTGGCTCAACTTGACAAAACGCAAGCAGCACAGCTGCCGTTCGAACGTGAGCCATTCAAAATCTAACACTCGTTCCAAACAGGACATTTCAGTCTCTCATTCCCGGGCCTTTACTTTTCTCACAATACATTCATGTGACAAGTGCTATTTGGAGTCCTGCTCCCCAGAAAATTACCTGGATCTCCCAATTTTGTGAGGGGAAACAAGGCACTCTGCAGCTATTGCGCCCTTGGCCATAAGCATTAGTCTGAGCATTGCCACCCGAAAGGCACGGCCTAAAAAAGGCATCAACTCTGGCAACTTTTACGCACTGGTGCCTGAATTGCTTGGCTGTGGTGCCTTTGTTTCTGGCAAAATGTTAATGTGGGAAGTAGCATTGGAAGTAATTCCCTGAGTAACGGAGCAGAATTCAGCAGCCTTTGTGTGGAAGAAGTCTCATTCTTTGACTCTGGTGCCCTTTTCCTGAGAAACACCACTGTTTGCAGTGGGATTGAAAGCCACAGCAGCAGAAAGCAATGTGGAATGCATCAAGGTAGGGTAAAAAGGTAGATTTCTGACTCCCTGATTTTTAGTGTGGGAATTGGTTGAAAAGAGAAGTGTGATTTGAAACCTTATCCCCAAGGACAGTGTTAGGATGTGGTAAGTTTTCTGAGGAAAAGAAGTTGGTCTGTGAGCGTTGCCTTTAGCTTGTTGGCAAACGGCAATACCTTTGAGGTATTAGTGGCGGCCACTTGTAAATTGAAGATGAGTTGAGCAGGCTTTTTGACGCTGGTTGTAATTGTGTGGATCAAAAGGTAATGTCAGAAGTGGGATTCGAACCCACGCCCCTAGAAAGGGACCAGAATTCACCAACCATCGGTAAGGTAAGGATTAACAGTCCTTGAGTCTGGCGCCTTAGACCACTCGGCCATCCTGACACCTGTGCACAAAAGCTCTAGAAAAACGTGCTCCAAATTCTGCACTCTTACTGAGCAGCATCACACTCATTCCTCCTGTGCAAACACACAACAAACACACTCCATTCATTCTTCCTGCATGAATTAACCGGCAGTGCCAGTCATTCAGTTCATCATCCCTGCAATGCAACCAACATTCATACGCACATATTTCTCCCAACAACTCGTATTTTGCAAAATAGCAGCTAACATCCTACAATTCTGCTGGCTCAACTTGACAAAACGCAAGCAGCACAGCTGCCGTTCGAACGTGAGCCATTCAAAATCTAACACTCGTTCCAAACAGGACATTTCAGTCTCTCATTCCCGGGCCTTTACTTTTCTCACAATACATTCATGTGACAAGTGCTATTTGGAGTCCTGCTCCCCAGAAAATTACCTGGATCTCCCAATTTTGTGAGGGGAAACAAGGCACTCTGCAGCTATTGCGCCCTTGGCCATAAGCATTAGTCTGAGCATTGCCACCCGAAAGGCACGGCCTAAAAAAGGCATCAACTCTGGCAACTTTTACGCACTGGTGCCTGAATTGCTTGGCTGTGGTGCCTTTGTTTCTGGCAAAATGTTAATGTGGGAAGTAGCATTGGAAGTAATTCCCTGAGTAACGGAGCAGAATTCAGCAGCCTTTGTGTGGAAGAAGTCTCATTCTTTGACTCTGGTGCCCTTTTCCTGAGAAACACCACTGTTTGCAGTGGGATTGAAAGCCACAGCAGCAGAAAGCAATGTGGAATGCATCAAGGTAGGGTAAAAAGGTAGATTTCTGACTCCCTGATTTTTAGTGTGGGAATTGGTTGAAAAGAGAAGTGTGATTTGAAACCTTATCCCCAAGGACAGTGTTAGGATGTGGCAAGTTTTCTGAGGAAAAGAAGTTGGTCTGTGAGCGTTGCCTTTAGCTTGTTGGCAAACGGCAATATCTTTGAGGTATTAGTGGTGGCCACTTGTAAATTGAAGATGAGTTGAGCAGGCTTTTTGACGCTGGTTGTAATTGTGTGGATCAAAAGGTAATGTCAGAAGTGGGATTCGAACCCACACCCCTAGAAAGGGACCAGAATTCACCAACCATCGGTAAGGTAAGGATTAACAGTCACTTGAGTCTGGCGCCTTAGACCACTCGGCCATCCTGACACCTGTGCACAAAAGCTCTAGAAAAACGTGCTCCAAATTCTGCACTCTTACTGAGCAGCATCACACTCATTCCTCCTGTGCAAACACACAACAAACACACTCCATTCATTCTTCCTGCATGAATTAACCGGCAGTGCCAGTCATTCAGTTCATCATCCCTGCAATGCAACCAACATTCATACGCACATATTTCTCCCAACAACTCGTATTTTGCAAAATAGCAGCTAACATCCTACAATTCTGCTGGCTCAACTTGACAAAACGCAAGCAGCACAGCTGCCGTTCGAACGTGAGCCATTCAAAATCTAACACTCGTTCCAAACAGGACATTTCAGTCTCTCATTCCCGGGCCTTTACTTTTCTCACAATACATTCATGTGACAAGTGCTATTTGGAGTCCTGCTCCCCAGAAAATTACCTGGATCTCCCAATTTTGTGAGGGGAAACAAGGCACTCTGCAGCTATTGCGCCCTTGGCCATAAGCATTAGTCTGAGCATTGCCACCCGAAAGGCACGGCCTAAAAAAGGCATCAACTCTGGCAACTTTTACGCACTGGTGCCTGAATTGCTTGGCTGTGGTGCCTTTGTTTCTGGCAAAATGTTAATGTGGGAAGTAGCATTGGAAGTAATTCCCTGAGTAACGGAGCAGAATTCAGCAGCCTTTGTGTGGAAGAAGTCTCATTCTTTGACTCTGGTGCCCTTTTCCTGAGAAACACCACTGTTTGCAGTGGGATTGAAAGCCACAGCAGCAGAAAGCAATGTGGAATGCATCAAGGTAGGGTAAAAAGGTAGATTTCTGACTCCCTGATTTTTAGTGTGGGAATTGGTTGAAAAGAGAAGTGTGATTTGAAACCTTATCCCCAAGGACAGTGTTAGGATGTGGTAAGTTTTCTGAGGAAAAGAAGTTGGTCTGTGAGCGTTGCCTTTAGCTTGTTGGCAAACGGCAATACCTTTGAGGTATTAGTGGCGGCCACTTGTAAATTGAAGATGAGTTGAGCAGGCTTTTTGACGCTGGTTGTAATTGTGTGGATCAAAAGGTAATGTCAGAAGTGGGATTCGAACCCACGCCCCTAGAAAGGGACCAGAATTCACCAACCATCGGTAAGGTAAGGATTAACAGTCCTTGAGTCTGGCGCCTTAGACCACTCGGCCATCCTGACACCTGTGCACAAAAGCTCTAGAAAAACGTGCTCCAAATTCTGCACTCTTACTGAGCAGCATCACACTCATTCCTCCTGTGCAAACACACAACAAACACACTCCATTCATTCTTCCTGCATGAATTAACCGGCAGTGCCAGTCATTCAGTTCATCATCCCTGCAATGCAACCAACATTCATACGCACATATTTCTCCCAACAACTCGTATTTTGCAAAATAGCAGCTAACATCCTACAATTCTGCTGGCTCAACTTGACAAAACGCAAGCAGCACAGCTGCCGTTCGAACGTGAGCCATTCAAAATCTAACACTCGTTCCAAACAGGACATTTCAGTCTCTCATTCCCGGGCCTTTACTTTTCTCACAATACATTCATGTGACAAGTGCTATTTGGAGTCCTGCTCCCCAGAAAATTACCTGGATCTCCCAATTTTGTGAGGGGAAACAAGGCACTCTGCAGCTATTGCGCCCTTGGCCATAAGCATTAGTCTGAGCATTGCCACCCGAAAGGCACGGCCTAAAAAAGGCATCAACTCTGGCAACTTTTACGCACTGGTGCCTGAATTGCTTGGCTGTGGTGCCTTTGTTTCTGGCAAAATGTTAATGTGGGAAGTAGCATTGGAAGTAATTCCCTGAGTAACGGAGCAGAATTCAGCAGCCTTTGTGTGGAAGAAGTCTCATTCTTTGACTCTGGTGCCCTTTTCCTGAGAAACACCACTGTTTGCAGTGGGATTGAAAGCCACAGCAGCAGAAAGCAATGTGGAATGCATCAAGGTAGGGTAAAAAGGTAGATTTCTGACTCCCTGATTTTTAGTGTGGGAATTGGTTGAAAAGAGAAGTGTGATTTGAAACCTTATCCCCAAGGACAGTGTTAGGATGTGGCAAGTTTTCTGAGGAAAAGAAGTTGGTCTGTGAGCGTTGCCTTTAGCTTGTTGGCAAACGGCAATATCTTTGAGGTATTAGTGGTGGCCACTTGTAAATTGAAGATGAGTTGAGCAGGCTTTTTGACGCTGGTTGTAATTGTGTGGATCAAAAGGTAATGTCAGAAGTGGGATTCGAACCCACGCCCCTAGAAAGGGACCAGAATTCACCAACCATCGGTAAGGTAAGGATTAACAGTCACTTGAGTCTGGCGCCTTAGACCACTCGGCCATCCTGACACCTGTGCACAAAAGCTCTAGAAAAACGTGCTCCAAATTCTGCACTCTTACTGAGCAGCATCACACTCATTCCTCCTGTGCAAACACACAACAAACACACTCCATTCATTCTTCCTGCATGAATTAACCGGCAGTGCCAGTCATTCAGTTCATCATCCCTGCAATGCAACCAACATTCATACGCACATATTTCTCCCAACAACTCGTATTTTGCAAAATAGCAGCTAACATCCTACAATTCTGCTGGCTCAACTTGACAAAACGCAAGCAGCACAGCTGCCGTTCGAACGTGAGCCATTCAAAATCTAACACTCGTTCCAAACAGGACATTTCAGTCTCTCATTCCCGGGCCTTTACTTTTCTCACAATACATTCATGTGACAAGTGCTATTTGGAGTCCTGCTCCCCAGAAAATTACCTGGATCTCCCAATTTTGTGAGGGGAAACAAGGCACTCTGCAGCTATTGCGCCCTTGGCCATAAGCATTAGTCTGAGCATTGCCACCCGAAAGGCACGGCCTAAAAAAGGCATCAACTCTGGCAACTTTTACGCACTGGTGCCTGAATTGCTTGGCTGTGGTGCCTTTGTTTCTGGCAAAATGTTAATGTGGGAAGTAGCATTGGAAGTAATTCCCTGAGTAACGGAGCAGAATTCAGCAGCCTTTGTGTGGAAGAAGTCTCATTCTTTGACTCTGGTGCCCTTTTCCTGAGAAACACCACTGTTTGCAGTGGGATTGAAAGCCACAGCAGCAGAAAGGAATGTGGAATGCATCAAGGTAGGGTAAAAAGGTAGATTTCTGACGCCCTGATTTTTAGTGTGGGAATTGGTTGAAAAGAGAAGTGTGATTTGAAACCTTATCCCCAAGGACAGTGTTAGGATGTGGTAAGTTTTCTGAGGAAAAGAAGTTGGTCTGTGAGCGTTGCCTTTAGCTTGTTGGCAAACGGCAATACCTTTGAGGTATTAGTGGCGGCCACTTGTAAATTGAAGATGAGTTGAGCAGGCTTTTTGACGCTGGTTGTAATTGTGTGGATCAAAAGGTAATGTCAGACGTGGGATTCGAACCCACGCCCCTAGAAAGGGACCAGAATTCACCAACCATCAGTAAGGTAAGGATTAACAGTCCTTGAGTCTGGCGCCTTAGACCACTCGGCCATCCTGACACCTGTGCACAAAAGCTCTAGAAAAACGTGCTCCAAATTCTGCACTCTTACTGAGCAGCATCACACTCATTCCTCCTGTGCAAACACACAACAAACACACTCCATTCATTCTTCCTGCATGAATTAACCGGCAGTGCCAGTCATTCAGTTCATCATCCCTGCAATGCAACCAACATTCATACGCACATATTTCTCCCAACAACTCGTATTTTGCAAAATAGCAGCTAACATCCTACAATGCTGCTGGCTCAACTTGACAAAACGCAAGCAGCACAGCTGCCGTTCGAACGTGAGCCATTCAAAATCTAACACTCGTTCCAAACAGGACATTTCAGTCTCTCATTCCCGGGCCTTTACTTTTCTCACAATACATTCATGTGACAAGTGCTATTTGGAGTCCTGCTCCCCAGAAAATTACCTGGATCTCCCAATTTTGTGAGGGGAAACAAGGCACTCTGCAGCTATTGCGCCCTTGGCCATAAGCATTAGTCTGAGCATTGCCACCCGAAAGGCACGGCCTAAAAAAGGCATCAACTCTGGCAACTTTTACGCACTGGTGCCTGAATTGCTTGGCTGTGGTGCCTTTGTTTCTGGCAAAATGTTAATGTGGGAAGTAGCATTGGAAGTAATTCCCTGAGTAACGGAGCAGAATTCAGCAGCCTTTGTGTGGAAGAAGTCTCATTCTTTGACTCTGGTGCCCTTTTCCTGAGAAACACCACTGTTTGCAGTGGGATTGAAAGCCACAGCAGCAGAAAGCAATGTGGAATGCATCAAGGTAGGGTAAAAAGGTAGATTTCTGACTCCCTGATTTTTAGTGTGGGAATTGGTTGAAAAGAGAAGTGTGATTTGAAACCTTATCCCCAAGGACAGTGTTAGGATGTGGTAAGTTTTCTGAGGAAAAGAAGTTGGTCTGTGAGCGTTGCCTTTAGCTTGTTGGCAAACGGCAATACCTTTGAGGTATTAGTGGCGGCCACTTGTAAATTGAAGATGAGTTGAGCAGGCTTTTTGACGCTGGTTGTAATTGTGTGGATCAAAAGGTAATGTCAGACGTGGGATTCGAACCCACGCCCCTAGAAAGGGACCAGAATTCACCAACCATCGGTAAGGTAAGGATTAACAGTCACTTGAGTCTGGCGCCTTAGACCACTCGGCCATCCTGACACCTGTGCACAAAAGCTCTAGAAAAACGTGCTCCAAATTCTGCACTCTTACTGAGCAGCATCACACTCATTCCTCCTGTGCAAACACACAACAAACACACTCCATTCATTCTTCCTGCATGAATTAACCGGCAGTGCCAGTCATTCAGTTCATCATCCCTGCAATGCAACCAACATTCATACGCACATATTTCTCCCAACAACTCGTATTTTGCAAAATAGCAGCTAACATCCTACAATTCTGCTGGCTCAACTTGACAAAACGCAAGCAGCACAGCTGCCGTTCGAACGTGAGCCATTCAAAATCTAACACTCGTTCCAAACAGGACATTTCAGTCTCTCATTCCCGGGCCTTTACTTTTCTCACAATACATTCATGTGACAAGTGCTATTTGGAGTCCTGCTCCCCAGAAAATTACCTGGATCTCCCAATTTTGTGAGGGGAAACAAGGCACTCTGCAGCTATTGCGCCCTTGGCCATAAGCATTAGTCTGAGCATTGCCACCCGAAAGGCACGGCCTAAAAAAGGCATCAACTCTGGCAACTTTTACGCACTGGTGCCTGAATTGCTTGGCTGTGGTGCCTTTGTTTCTGGCAAAATGTTAATGTGGGAAGTAGCATTGGAAGTAATTCCCTGAGTAACGGAGCAGAATTCAGCAGCCTTTGTGTGGAAGAAGTCTCATTCTTTGACTCTGGTGCCCTTTTCCTGAGAAACACCACTGTTTGCAGTGGGATTGAAAGCCACAGCAGCAGAAAGCAATGTGGAATGCATCAAGGTAGGGTAAAAAGGTAGATTTCTGACTCCCTGATTTTTAGTGTGGGAATTGGTTGAAAAGAGAAGTGTGATTTGAAACCTTATCCCCAAGGACAGTGTTAGGATGTGGTAAGTTTTCTGAGGAAAAGAAGTTGGTCTGTGAGCGTTGCCTTTAGCTTGTTGGCAAACGGCAATACCTTTGAGGTATTAGTGGCGGCCACTTGTAAATTGAAGATGAGTTGAGCAGGCTTTTTGACGCTGGTTGTAATTGTGTGGATCAAAAGGTAATGTCAGAAGTGGGATTCGAACCCACGCCCCTAGAAAGGGACCAGAATTCACCAACCATCGGTAAGGTAAGGATTAACAGTCCTTGAGTCTGGCGCCTTAGACCACTCGGCCATCCTGACACCTGTGCACAAAAGCTCTAGAAAAACGTGCTCCAAATTCTGCACTCTTACTGAGCAGCATCACACTCATTCCTCCTGTGCAAACACACAACAAACACACTCCATTCATTCTTCCTGCATGAATTAACCGGCAGTGCCAGTCATTCAGTTCATCATCCCTGCAATGCAACCAACATTCATACGCACATATTTCTCCCAACAACTCGTATTTTGCAAAATAGCAGCTAACATCCTACAATTCTGCTGGCTCAACTTGACAAAACGCAAGCAGCACAGCTGCCGTTCGAACGTGAGCCATTCAAAATCTAACACTCGTTCCAAACAGGACATTTCAGTCTCTCATTCCCGGGCCTTTACTTTTCTCACAATACATTCATGTGACAAGTGCTATTTGGAGTCCTGCTCCCCAGAAAATTACCTGGATCTCCCAATTTTGTGAGGGGAAACAAGGCACTCTGCAGCTATTGCGCCCTTGGCCATAAGCATTAGTCTGAGCATTGCCACCCGAAAGGCACGGCCTAAAAAAGGCATCAACTCTGGCAACTTTTACGCACTGGTGCCTGAATTGCTTGGCTGTGGTGCCTTTGTTTCTGGCAAAATGTTAATGTGGGAAGTAGCATTGGAAGTAATTCCCTGAGTAACGGAGCAGAATTCAGCAGCCTTTGTGTGGAAGAAGTCTCATTCTTTGACTCTGGTGCCCTTTTCCTGAGAAACACCACTGTTTGCAGTGGGATTGAAAGCCACAGCAGCAGAAAGCAATGTGGAATGCATCAAGGTAGGGTAAAAAGGTAGATTTCTGACTCCCTGATTTTTAGTGTGGGAATTGGTTGAAAAGAGAAGTGTGATTTGAAACCTTATCCCCAAGGACAGTGTTAGGATGTGGCAAGTTTTCTGAGGAAAAGAAGTTGGTCTGTGAGCGTTGCCTTTAGCTTGTTGGCAAACGGCAATATCTTTGAGGTATTAGTGGTGGCCACTTGTAAATTGAAGATGAGTTGAGCAGGCTTTTTGACGCTGGTTGTAATTGTGTGGATCAAAAGGTAATGTCAGAAGTGGGATTCGAACCCACGCCCCTAGAAAGGGACCAGAATTCACCAACCATCGGTAAGGTAAGGATTAACAGTCACTTGAGTCTGGCGCCTTAGACCACTCGGCCATCCTGACACCTGTGCACAAAAGCTCTAGAAAAACGTGCTCCAAATTCTGCACTCTTACTGAGCAGCATCACACTCATTCCTCCTGTGCAAACACACAACAAACACACTCCATTCATTCTTCCTGCATGAATTAACCGGCAGTGCCAGTCATTCAGTTCATCATCCCTGCAATGCAACCAACATTCATACGCACATATTTCTCCCAACAACTCGTATTTTGCAAAATAGCAGCTAACATCCTACAATTCTGCTGGCTCAACTTGACAAAACGCAAGCAGCACAGCTGCCGTTCGAACGTGAGCCATTCAAAATCTAACACTCGTTCCAAACAGGACATTTCAGTCTCTCATTCCCGGGCCTTTACTTTTCTCACAATACATTCATGTGACAAGTGCTATTTGGAGTCCTGCTCCCCAGAAAATTACCTGGATCTCCCAATTTTGTGAGGGGAAACAAGGCACTCTGCAGCTATTGCGCCCTTGGCCATAAGCATTAGTCTGAGCATTGCCACCCGAAAGGCACGGCCTAAAAAAGGCATCAACTCTGGCAACTTTTACGCACTGGTGCCTGAATTGCTTGGCTGTGGTGCCTTTGTTTCTGGCAAAATGTTAATGTGGGAAGTAGCATTGGAAGTAATTCCCTGAGTAACGGAGCAGAATTCAGCAGCCTTTGTGTGGAAGAAGTCTCATTCTTTGACTCTGGTGCCCTTTTCCTGAGAAACACCACTGTTTGCAGTGGGATTGAAAGCCACAGCAGCAGAAAGGAATGTGGAATGCATCAAGGTAGGGTAAAAAGGTAGATTTCTGACGCCCTGATTTTTAGTGTGGGAATTGGTTGAAAAGAGAAGTGTGATTTGAAACCTTATCCCCAAGGACAGTGTTAGGATGTGGTAAGTTTTCTGAGGAAAAGAAGTTGGTCTGTGAGCGTTGCCTTTAGCTTGTTGGCAAACGGCAATACCTTTGAGGTATTAGTGGCGGCCACTTGTAAATTGAAGATGAGTTGAGCAGGCTTTTTGACGCTGGTTGTAATTGTGTGGATCAAAAGGTAATGTCAGACGTGGGATTCGAACCCACGCCCCTAGAAAGGGACCAGAATTCACCAACCATCAGTAAGGTAAGGATTAACAGTCCTTGAGTCTGGCGCCTTAGACCACTCGGCCATCCTGACACCTGTGCACAAAAGCTCTAGAAAAACGTGCTCCAAATTCTGCACTCTTACTGAGCAGCATCACACTCATTCCTCCTGTGCAAACACACAACAAACACACTCCATTCATTCTTCCTGCATGAATTAACCGGCAGTGCCAGTCATTCAGTTCATCATCCCTGCAATGCAACCAACATTCATACGCACATATTTCTCCCAACAACTCGTATTTTGCAAAATAGCAGCTAACATCCTACAATGCTGCTGGCTCAACTTGACAAAACGCAAGCAGCACAGCTGCCGTTCGAACGTGAGCCATTCAAAATCTAACACTCGTTCCAAACAGGACATTTCAGTCTCTCATTCCCGGGCCTTTACTTTTCTCACAATACATTCATGTGACAAGTGCTATTTGGAGTCCTGCTCCCCAGAAAATTACCTGGATCTCCCAATTTTGTGAGGGGAAACAAGGCACTCTGCAGCTATTGCGCCCTTGGCCATAAGCATTAGTCTGAGCATTGCCACCCGAAAGGCACGGCCTAAAAAAGGCATCAACTCTGGCAACTTTTACGCACTGGTGCCTGAATTGCTTGGCTGTGGTGCCTTTGTTTCTGGCAAAATGTTAATGTGGGAAGTAGCATTGGAAGTAATTCCCTGAGTAACGGAGCAGAATTCAGCAGCCTTTGTGTGGAAGAAGTCTCATTCTTTGACTCTGGTGCCCTTTTCCTGAGAAACACCACTGTTTGCAGTGGGATTGAAAGCCACAGCAGCAGAAAGCAATGTGGAATGCATCAAGGTAGGGTAAAAAGGTAGATTTCTGACTCCCTGATTTTTAGTGTGGGAATTGGTTGAAAAGAGAAGTGTGATTTGAAACCTTATCCCCAAGGACAGTGTTAGGATGTGGTAAGTTTTCTGAGGAAAAGAAGTTGGTCTGTGAGCGTTGCCTTTAGCTTGTTGGCAAACGGCAATACCTTTGAGGTATTAGTGGCGGCCACTTGTAAATTGAAGATGAGTTGAGCAGGCTTTTTGACGCTGGTTGTAATTGTGTGGATCAAAAGGTAATGTCAGACGTGGGATTCGAACCCACGCCCCTAGAAAGGGACCAGAATTCACCAACCATCGGTAAGGTAAGGATTAACAGTCCTTGAGTCTGGCGCCTTAGACCACTCGGCCATCCTGACACCTGTGCACAAAAGCTCTAGAAAAACGTGCTCCAAATTCTGCACTCTTACTGAGCAGCATCACACTCATTCCTCCTGTGCAAACACACAACAAACACACTCCATTCATTCTTCCTGCATGAATTAACCGGCAGTGCCAGTCATTCAGTTCATCATCCCTGCAATGCAACCAACATTCATACGCACATATTTCTCCCAACAACTCGTATTTTGCAAAATAGCAGCTAACATCCTACAATTCTGCTGGCTCAACTTGACAAAACGCAAGCAGCACAGCTGCCGTTCGAACGTGAGCCATTCAAAATCTAACACTCGTTCCAAACAGGACATTTCAGTCTCTCATTCCCGGGCCTTTACTTTTCTCACAATACATTCATGTGACAAGTGCTATTTGGAGTCCTGCTCCCCAGAAAATTACCTGGATC
Organism: Somniosus microcephalus; assembly: GCF_052327205.1. NCBI lineage: Eukaryota > Metazoa > Chordata > Chondrichthyes > Squaliformes > Somniosidae > Somniosus > Somniosus microcephalus. Next base: position 72,857,645 of record NC_141005.1, read on the forward strand.
TCCCAATTTTGTGAGGGGAAACAAGGCACTCTGCAGCTATTGCGCCCTTGGCCATAAGCATTAGTCTGAGCATTGCCACCCGAAAGGCACGGCCTAAAAAAGGCATCAACTCTGGCAACTTTTACGCACTGGTGCCTGAATTGCTTGGCTGTGGTGCCTTTGTTTCTGGCAAAATGTTAATGTGGGAAGTAGCATTGGAAGTAATTCCCTGAGTAACGGAGCAGAATTCAGCAGCCTTTGTGTGGAAGAAGTCTCATTCTTTGACTCTGGTGCCCTTTTCCTGAGAAACACCACTGTTTGCAGTGGGATTGAAAGCCACAGCAGCAGAAAGCAATGTGGAATGCATCAAGGTAGGGTAAAAAGGTAGATTTCTGACTCCCTGATTTTTAGTGTGGGAATTGGTTGAAAAGAGAAGTGTGATTTGAAACCTTATCCCCAAGGACAGTGTTAGGATGTGGTAAGTTTTCTGAGGAAAAGAAGTTGGTCTGTGAGCGTTGCCTTTAGCTTGTTGGCAAACGGCAATACCTTTGAGGTATTAGTGGCGGCCACTTGTAAATTGAAGATGAGTTGAGCAGGCTTTTTGACGCTGGTTGTAATTGTGTGGATCAAAAGGTAATGTCAGAAGTGGGATTCGAACCCACGCCCCTAGAAAGGGACCAGAATTCACCAACCATCGGTAAGGTAAGGATTAACAGTCCTTGAGTCTGGCGCCTTAGACCACTCGGCCATCCTGACACCTGTGCACAAAGGCTCTAGAAAAACGTGCTCCAAATTCTGCACTCTTACTGAGCAGCATCACACTCATTCCTCCTGTGCAAACACACAACAAACACACTCCATTCATTCTTCCTGCATGAATTAACCGGCAGTGCCAGTCATTCAGTTCATCATCCCTGCAATGCAACCAACATTCATACGCACATATTTCTCCCAACAACTCGTATTTTGCAAAATAGCAGCTAACATCCTACAATTCTGCTGGCTCAACTTGACAAAACGCAAGCAGCACAGCTGCCGTTCGAACGTGAGCCATTCAAAATCTAACACTCGTTCCAAACAGGACATTTCAGTCTCTCATTCCCGGGCCTTTACTTTTCTCACAATACATTCATGTGACAAGTGCTATTTGGAGTCCTGCTCCCCAGAAAATTACCTGGATCTCCCAACTTTGTGAGGGGAAACAAGGCACTCTGCAGCTATTGCGCCCTTGGCCATAAGCATTAGTCTGAGCATTGCCACCCGAAAGGCACGGCCTAAAAAAGGCATCAACTCTGGCAACTTTTACGCACTGGTGCCTGAATTGCTTGGCTGTGGTGCCTTTGTTTCTGGCAAAATGTTAATGTGGGAAGTAGCATTGGAAGTAATTCCCTGAGTAACGGAGCAGAATTCAGCAGCCTTTGTGTGGAAGAAGTCTCATTCTTTGACTCTGGTGCCCTTTTCCTGAGAAACACCACTGTTTGCAGTGGGATTGAAAGCCACAGCAGCAGAAAGCAATGTGGAATGCATCAAGGTAGGGTAAAAAGGTAGATTTCTGACTCCCTGATTTTTAGTGTGGGAATTGGTTGAAAAGAGAAGTGTGATTTGAAACCTTATCCCCAAGGACAGTGTTAGGATGTGGTAAGTTTTCTGAGGAAAAGAAGTTGGTCTGTGAGCGTTGCCTTTAGCTTGTTGGCAAACGGCAATACCTTTGAGGTATTAGTGGCGGCCACTTGTAAATTGAAGATGAGTTGAGCAGGCTTTTTGACGCTGGTTGTAATTGTGTGGATCAAAAGGTAATGTCAGAAGTGGGATTCGAACCCACACCCCTAGAAAGGGACCAGAATTCACCAACCATCGGTAAGGTAAGGATTAACAGTCCTTGAGTCTGGCGCCTTAGACCACTCGGCCATCCTGACACCTGTGCACAAAAGCTCTAGAAAAACGTGCTCCAAATTCTGCACTCTTACTGAGCAGCATCACACTCATTCCTCCTGTGCAAACACACAACAAACACACTCCATTCATTCTTCCTGCATGAATTAACCGGCAGTGCCAGTCATTCAGTTCATCATCCCTGCAATGCAACCAACATTCATACGCACATATTTCTCCCAACAACTCGTATTTTGCAAAATAGCAGCTAACATCCTACAATTCTGCTGGCTCAACTTGACAAAACGCAAGCAGCACAGCTGCCGTTCGAACGTGAGCCATTCAAAATCTAACACTCGTTCCAAACAGGACATTTCAGTCTCTCATTCCCGGGCCTTTACTTTTCTCACAATACATTCATGTGACAAGTGCTATTTGGAGTCCTGCTCCCCAGAAAATTACCTGGATCTCCCAATTTTGTGAGGGGAAACAAGGCACTCTGCAGCTATTGCGCCCTTGGCCATAAGCATTAGTCTGAGCATTGCCACCCGAAAGGCACGGCCTAAAAAAGGCATCAACTCTGGCAACTTTTACGCACTGGTGCCTGAATTGCTTGGCTGTGGTGCCTTTGTTTCTGGCAAAATGTTAATGTGGGAAGTAGCATTGGAAGTAATTCCCTGAGTAACGGAGCAGAATTCAGCAGCCTTTGTGTGGAAGAAGTCTCATTCTTTGACTCTGGTGCCCTTTTCCTGAGAAACACCACTGTTTGCAGTGGGATTGAAAGCCACAGCAGCAGAAAGCAATGTGGAATGCATCAAGGTAGGGTAAAAAGGTAGATTTCTGACTCCCTGATTTTTAGTGTGGGAATTGGTTGAAAAGAGAAGTGTGATTTGAAACCTTATCCCCAAGGACAGTGTTAGGATGTGGCAAGTTTTCTGAGGAAAAGAAGTTGGTCTGTGAGCGTTGCCTTTAGCTTGTTGGCAAACGGCAATACCTTTGAGGTATTAGTGGTGGCCACTTGTAAATTGAAGATGAGTTGAGCAGGCTTTTTGACGCTGGTTGTAATTGTGTGGATCAAAAGGTAATGTCAGAAGTGGGATTCGAACCCACGCCCCTAGAAAGGGACCAGAATTCACCAACCATCGGTAAGGTAAGGATTAACAGTCACTTGAGTCTGGCACCTTAGACCACTCGGCCATCCTGACACCTGTGCACAAAAGCTCTAGAAAAACGTGCTCCAAATTCTGCACTCTTACTGAGCAGCATCACACTCATTCCTCCTGTGCAAACACACAACAAACACACTCCATTCATTCTTCCTGCATGAATTAACCGGCAGTGCCAGTCATTCAGTTCATCATCCCTGCAATGCAACCAACATTCATACGCACATATTTCTCCCAACAACTCGTATTTTGCAAAATAGCGGCTAACATCCTACAATTCTGCTGGCTCAACTTGACAAAACGCAAGCAGCACAGCTGCCGTTCGAACGTGAGCCATTCAAAATCTAACACTCGTTCCAAACAGGACATTTCAGTCTCTCATTCCCGGGCCTTTACTTTTCTCACAATACATTCATGTGACAAGTGCTATTTGGAGTCCTGCTCCCCAGAAAATTACCTGGATCTCCCAACTTTGTGAGGGGAAACAAGGCACTCTGCAGCTATTGCGCCCTTGGCCATAAGCATTAGTCTGAGCATTGCCACCCGAAAGGCACGGCCTAAAAAAGGCATCAACTCTGGCAACTTTTACGCACTGGTGCCTGAATTGCTTGGCTGTGGTGCCTTTGTTTCTGGCAAAATGTTAATGTGGGAAGTAGCATTGGAAGTAATTCCCTGAGTAACGGAGCAGAATTCAGCAGCCTTTGTGTGGAAGAAGTCTCATTCTTTGACTCTGGTGCCCTTTTCCTGAGAAACACCACTGTTTGCAGTGGGATTGAAAGCCACAGCAGCAGAAAGCAATGTGGAATGCATCAAGGTAGGGTAAAAAGGTAGATTTCTGACTCCCTGATTTTTAGTGTGGGAATTGGTTGAAAAGAGAAGTGTGATTTGAAACCTTATCCCCAAGGACAGTGTTAGGATGTGGCAAGTTTTCTGAGGAAAAGAAGTTGGTCTGTGAGCGTTGCCTTTAGCTTGTTGGCGAACGGCAATACCTTTGAGGTACTAGTGGTGGCCACTTGTAAATTGAAGATGAGTTGAGCAGGCTTTTTGACGCTGGTTGTAATTGTGTGGATCAAAAGGTAATGTCAGAAGTGGGATTCGAACCCACGCCCCTAGAAAGGGACCAGAATTCACCAACCATCGGTAAGGTAAGGATTAACAGTCTTTGAGTCTGGCGCCTTAGACCACTCGGCCATCCTGACACCTGTGCACAAAAGCTCTAGAAAAACGTGCTCCAAATTCTGCACTCTTACTGAGCAGCATCACACTCATTCCTCCTGTGCAAACACACAACAAACACACTCCATTCATTCTTCCTGCATGAATTAACCGGCAGTGCCAGTCATTCAGTTCATCATCCCTGCAATGCAACCAACATTCATACGCACATATTTCTCCCAACAACTCGTATTTTGCAAAATAGCAGCTAACATCCTACAATTCTGCTGGCTCAACTTGACAAAACGCAAGCAGCACAGCTGCCGTTCGAACGTGAGCCATTCAAAATCTAACACTCGTTCCAAACAGGACATTTCAGTCTCTCATTCCCGGGCCTTTACTTTTCTCACAATACATTCATGTGACAAGTGCTATTTGGAGTCCTGCTCCCCAGAAAATTACCTGGATCTCCCAATTTTGTGAGGGGAAACAAGGCACTCTGCAGCTATTGCGCCCTTGGCCATAAGCATTAGTCTGAGCATTGCCACCCGAAAGGCACGGCCTAAAAAAGGCATCAACTCTGGCAACTTTTACGCACTGGTGCCTGAATTGCTTGGCTGTGGTGCCTTTGTTTCTGGCAAAATGTTAATGTGGGAAGTAGCATTGGAAGTAATTCCCTGAGTAACGGAGCAGAATTCAGCAGCCTTTGTGTGGAAGAAGTCTCATTCTTTGACTCTGGTGCCCTTTTCCTGAGAAACACCACTGTTTGCAGTGGGATTGAAAGCCACAGCAGCAGAAAGCAATGTGGAATGCATCAAGGTAGGGTAAAAAGGTAGATTTCTGACTCCCTGATTTTTAGTGTGGGAATTGGTTGAAAAGAGAAGTGTGATTTGAAACCTTATCCCCAAGGACAGTGTTAGGATGTGGTAAGTTTTCTGAGGAAAAGAAGTTGGTCTGTGAGCGTTGCCTTTAGCTTGTTGGCAAACGGCAATACCTTTGAGGTATTAGTGGTGGCCACTTGTAAATTGAAGATGAGTTGAGCAGGCTTTTTGACGCTGGTTGTAATTGTGTGGATCAAAAGGTAATGTCAGAAGTGGGATTCGAACCCACGCCCCTAGAAAGGGACCAGAATTCACCAACCATCGGTAAGGTAAGGATTAACAGTCCTTGAGTCTGGCGCCTTAGACCACTCGGCCATCCTGACACCTGTGCACAAAAGCTCTAGAAAAACGTGCTCCAAATTCTGCACTCTTACTGAGCAGCATCACACTCATTCCTCCTGTGCAAACACACAACAAACACACTCCATTCATTCTTCCTGCATGAATTAACCGGCAGTGCCAGTCATTCAGTTCATCATCCCTGCAATGCAACCAACATTCATACGCACATATTTCTCCCAACAACTCGTATTTTGCAAAATAGCGGCTGACATCCTACAATTCTGCTGGCTCAACTTGACAAAACGCAAGCAGCACAGCTGCCGTTCGAACGTGAGCCATTCAAAATCTAACACTCGTTCCAAACAGGACATTTCAGTCTCTCATTCCCGGGCCTTTACTTTTCTCACAATACATTCATGTGACAAGTGCTATTTGGAGTCCTGCTCCCCAGAAAATTACCTGGATCTCCCAACTTTGTGAGGGGAAACAAGGCACTCTGCAGCTATTGCGCCCTTGGCCATAAGCATTAGTCTGAGCATTGCCACCCGAAAGGCACGGCCTAAAAAAGGCATCAACTCTGGCAACTTTTACGCACTGGTGCCTGAATTGCTTGGCTGTGGTGCCTTTGTTTCTGGCAAAATGTTAATGTGGGAAGTAGCATTGGAAGTAATTCCCTGAGTAACGGAGCAGAATTCAGCAGCCTTTGTGTGGAAGAAGTCTCATTCTTTGACTCTGGTGCCCTTTTCCTGAGAAACACCACTGTTTGCAGTGGGATTGAAAGCCACAGCAGCAGAAAGCAATGTGGAATGCATCAAGGTAGGGTAAAAAGGTAGATTTCTGACTCCCTGATTTTTAGTGTGGGAATTGGTTGAAAAGAGAAGTGTGATTTGAAACCTTATCCCCAAGGACAGTGTTAGGATGTGGTAAGTTTTCTGAGGAAAAGAAGTTGGTCTGTGAGCGTTGCCTTTAGCTTGTTGGCAAACGGCAATACCTTTGAGGTATTAGTGGTGGCCACTTGTAAATTGAAGATGAGTTGAGCAGGCTTTTTGACGCTGGTTGTAATTGTGTGGATCAAAAGGTAATGTCAGAAGTGGGATTCGAACCCACGCCCCTAGAAAGGGACCAGAATTCACCAACCATCGGTAAGGTAAGGATTATCAGTCCTTGAGTCTGGCGCCTTAGACCACTCGGCCATCCTGACACCTGTGCACAAAAGCTCTAGAAAAACGTGCTCCAAATTCTGCACTCTTACTGAGCAGCATCACACTCATTCCTCCTGTGCAAACACACAACAAACACACTCCATTCATTCTTCCTGCATGAATTAACCGGCAGTGCCAGTCATTCAGTTCATCATCCCTGCAATGCAACCAACATTCATACGCACATATTTCTCCCAACAACTCGTATTTTGCAAAATAGCGGCTGACATCCTACAATTCTGCTGGCTCAACTTGACAAAACGCAAGCAGCACAGCTGCCGTTCGAACGTGAGCCATTCAAAATCTAACACTCGTTCCAAACAGGACATTTCAGTCTCTCATTCCCGGGCCTTTACTTTTCTCACAATACATTCATGTGACAAGTGCTATTTGGAGTCCTGCTCCCCAGAAAATTACCTGGATCTCCCAACTTTGTGAGGGGAAACAAGGCACTCTGCAGCTATTGCGCCCTTGGCCATAAGCATTAGTCTGAGCATTGCCACCCGAAAGGCACGGCCTAAAAAAGGCATCAACTCTGGCAACTTTTACGCACTGGTGCCTGAATTGCTTGGCTGTGGTGCCTTTGTTTCTGGCAAAATGTTAATGTGGGAAGTAGCATTGGAAGTAATTCCCTGAGTAACGGAGCAGAATTCAGCAGCCTTTGTGTGGAAGAAGTCTCATTCTTTGACTCTGGTGCCCTTTTCCTGAGAAACACCACTGTTTGCAGTGGGATTGAAAGCCACAGCAGCAGAAAGCAATGTGGAATGCATCAAGGTAGGGTAAAAAGGTAGATTTCTGACTCCCTGATTTTTAGTGTGGGAATTGGTTGAAAAGAGAAGTGTGATTTGAAACCTTATCCCCAAGGACAGTGTTAGGATGTGGTAAGTTTTCTGAGGAAAAGAAGTTGGTCTGTGAGCGTTGCCTTTAGCTTGTTGGCAAACGGCAATACCTTTGAGGTATTAGTGGTGGCCACTTGTAAATTGAAGATGAGTTGAGCAGGCTTTTTGACGCTGGTTGTAATTGTGTGGATCAAAAGGTAATGTCAGAAGTGGGATTCGAACCCACGCCCCTAGAAAGGGACCAGAATTCACCAACCATCGGTAAGTGTAAGGATTAACAGTCCTTGAGTCTGGCGCCTTAGACCACTCGGCCATCCTGACACCTGTGCACAAAAGCTCTAGAAAAACGTGCTCCAAATTCTGCACTCTTACTGAGCAGCATCACACTCATTCCTCCTGTGCAAACACACAACAAACACACTCCATTCATTCTTCCTGCATGAATTAACCGGCAGTGCCAGTCATTCAGTTCATCATCCCTGCAATGCAACCAACATTCATACGCACATATTTCTCCCAACAACTCGTATTTTGCAAAATAGCGGCTGACATCCTACAATTCTGCTGGCTCAACTTGACAAAACGCAAGCAGCACAGCTGCCGTTCGAACGTGAGCCATTCAAAATCTAACACTCGTTCCAAACAGGACATTTCAGTCTCTCATTCCCGGGCCTTTACTTTTCTCACAATACATTCATGTGACAAGTGCTATTTGGAGTCCTGCTCCCCAGAAAATTACCTGGATCTCCCAACTTTGTGAGGGGAAACAAGGCACTCTGCAGCTATTGCGCCCTTGGCCATAAGCATTAGTCTGAGCATTGCCACCCGAAAGGCACGGCCTAAAAAAGGCATCAACTCTGGCAACTTTTACGCACTGGTGCCTGAATTGCTTGGCTGTGGTGCCTTTGTTTCTGGCAAAATGTTAATGTGGGAAGTAGCATTGGAAGTAATTCCCTGAGTAACGGAGCAGAATTCAGCAGCCTTTGTGTGGAAGAAGTCTCATTCTTTGACTCTGGTGCCCTTTTCCTGAGAAACACCACTGTTTGCAGTGGGATTGAAAGCCACAGCAGCAGAAAGCAATGTGGAATGCATCAAGGTAGGGTAAAAAGGTAGATTTCTGACTCCCTGATTTTTAGTGTGGGAATTGGTTGAAAAGAGAAGTGTGATTTGAAACCTTATCCCCAAGGACAGTGTTAGGATGTGGTAAGTTTTCTGAGGAAAAGAAGTTGGTCTGTGAGCGTTGCCTTTAGCTTGTTGGCAAACGGCAATACCTTTGAGGTATTAGTGGTGGCCACTTGTAAATTGAAGATGAGTTGAGCAGGCTTTTTGACGCTGGTTGTAATTGTGTGGATCAAAAGGTAATGTCAGAAGTGGGATTCGAACCCACGCCCCTAGAAAGGGACCAGAATTCACCAACCATCGGTAAGGTAAGGATTAACAGTCCTTGAGTCTGGCGCCTTAGACCACTCGGCCATCCTGACACCTGTGCACAAAAGCTCTAGAAAAACGTGCTCCAAATTCTGCACTCTTACTGAGCAGCATCACACTCATTCCTCCTGTGCAAACACACAACAAACACACTCCATTCATTCTTCCTGCATGAATTAACCGGCAGTGCCAGTCATTCAGTTCATCATCCCTGCAATGCAACCAACATTCATACGCACATATTTCTCCCAACAACTCGTATTTTGCAAAATAGCGGCTGACATCCTACAATTCTGCTGGCTCAACTTGACAAAACGCAAGCAGCACAGCTGCCGTTCGAACGTGAGCCATTCAAAATCTAACACTCGTTCCAAACAGGACATTTCAGTCTCTCATTCCCGGGCCTTTACTTTTCTCACAATACATTCATGTGACAAGTGCTATTTGGAGTCCTGCTCCCCAGAAAATTACCTGGATCTCCCAACTTTGTGAGGGGAAACAAGGCACTCTGCAGCTATTGCGCCCTTGGCCATAAGCATTAGTCTGAGCATTGCCACCCGAAAGGCACGGCCTAAAAAAGGCATCAACTCTGGCAACTTTTACGCACTGGTGCCTGAATTGCTTGGCTGTGGTGCCTTTGTTTCTGGCAAAATGTTAATGTGGGAAGTAGCATTGGAAGTAATTCCCTGAGTAACGGAGCAGAATTCAGCAGCCTTTGTGTGGAAGAAGTCTCATTCTTTGACTCTGGTGCCCTTTTCCTGAGAAACACCACTGTTTGCAGTGGGATTGAAAGCCACAGCAGCAGAAAGCAATGTGGAATGCATCAAGGTAGGGTAAAAAGGTAGATTTCTGACTCCCTGATTTTTAGTGTGGGAATTGGTTGAAAAGAGAAGTGTGATTTGAAACCTTATCCCCAAGGACAGTGTTAGGATGTGGTAAGTTTTCTGAGGAAAAGAAGTTGGTCTGTGAGCGTTGCCTTTAGCTTGTTGGCAAACGGCAATACCTTTGAGGTATTAGTGGTGGCCACTTGTAAATTGAAGATGAGTTGAGCAGGCTTTTTGACGCTGGTTGTAATTGTGTGGATCAAAAGGTAATGTCAGAAGTGGGATTCGAACCCACGCCCCTAGAAAGGGACCAGAATTCACCAACCATCGGTAAGGTAAGGATTAACAGTCCTTGAGTCTGGCGCCTTAGACCACTCGGCCATCCTGACACCTGTGCACAAAAGCTCTAGAAAAACGTGCTCCAAATTCTGCACTCTTACTGAGCAGCATCACACTCATTCCTCCTGTGCAAACACACAACAAACACACTCCATTCATTCTTCCTGCATGAATTAACCGGCAGTGCCAGTCATTCAGTTCATCATCCCTGCAATGCAACCAACATTCATACGCACATATTTCTCCCAACAACTCGTATTTTGCAAAATAGCGGCTGACATCCTACAATTCTGCTGGCTCAACTTGACAAAACGCAAGCAGCACAGCTGCCGTTCGAACGTGAGCCATTCAAAATCTAACACTCGTTCCAAACAGGACATTTCAGTCTCTCATTCCCGGGCCTTTACTTTTCTCACAATACATTCATGTGACAAGTGCTATTTGGAGTCCTGCTCCCCAGAAAATTACCTGGATCTCCCAACTTTGTGAGGGGAAACAAGGCACTCTGCAGCTATTGCGCCCTTGGCCATAAGCATTAGTCTGAGCATTGCCACCCGAAAGGCACGGCCTAAAAAAGGCATCAACTCTGGCAACTTTTACGCACTGGTGCCTGAATTGCTTGGCTGTGGTGCCTTTGTTTCTGGCAAAATGTTAATGTGGGAAGTAGCATTGGAAGTAATTCCCTGAGTAACGGAGCAGAATTCAGCAGCCTTTGTGTGGAAGAAGTCTCATTCTTTGACTCTGGTGCCCTTTTCCTGAGAAACACCACTGTTTGCAGTGGGATTGAAAGCCACAGCAGCAGAAAGCAATGTGGAATGCATCAAGGTAGGGTAAAAAGGTAGATTTCTGACTCCCTGATTTTTAGTGTGGGAATTGGTTGAAAAGAGAAGTGTGATTTGAAACCTTATCCCCAAGGACAGTGTTAGGATGTGGTAAGTTTTCTGAGGAAAAGAAGTTGGTCTGTGAGCGTTGCCTTTAGCTTGTTGGCAAACGGCAATACCTTTGAGGTATTAGTGGTGGCCACTTGTAAATTGAAGATGAGTTGAGCAGGCTTTTTGACGCTGGTTGTAATTGTGTGGATCAAAAGGTAATGTCAGAAGTGGGATTCGAACCCACGCCCCTAGAAAGGGACCAGAATTCACCAACCATCGGTAAGGTAAGGATTAACAGTCCTTGAGTCTGGCGCCTTAGACCACTCGGCCATCCTGACACCTGTGCACAAAAGCTCTAGAAAAACGTGCTCCAAATTCTGCACTCTTACTGAGCAGCATCACACTCATTCCTCCTGTGCAAACACACAACAAACACACTCCATTCATTCTTCCTGCATGAATTAACCGGCAGTGCCAGTCATTCAGTTCATCATCCCTGCAATGCAACCAACATTCATACGCACATATTTCTCCCAACAACTCGTATTTTGCAAAATAGCGGCTGACATCCTACAATTCTGCTGGCTCAACTTGACAAAACGCAAGCAGCACAGCTGCCGTTCGAACGTGAGCCATTCAAAATCTAACACTCGTTCCAAACAGGACATTTCAGTCTCTCATTCCCGGGCCTTTACTTTTCTCACAATACATTCATGTGACAAGTGCTATTTGGAGTCCTGCTCCCCAGAAAATTACCTGGATCTCCCAACTTTGTGAGGGGAAACAAGGCACTCTGCAGCTATTGCGCCCTTGGCCATAAGCATTAGTCTGAGCATTGCCACCCGAAAGGCACGGCCTAAAAAAGGCATCAACTCTGGCAACTTTTACGCACTGGTGCCTGAATTGCTTGGCTGTGGTGCCTTTGTTTCTGGCAAAATGTTAATGTGGGAAGTAGCATTGGAAGTAATTCCCTGAGTAACGGAGCAGAATTCAGCAGCCTTTGTGTGGAAGAAGTCTCATTCTTTGACTCTGGTGCCCTTTTCCTGAGAAACACCACTGTTTGTAGTGGGATTGAAAGCCACAGCAGCAGAAAGCAATGTGGAATGCATCAAGGTAGGGTAAAAAGGTAGATTTCTGACTCCCTGATTTTTAGTGTGGGAATTGGTTGAAAAGAGAAGTGTGATTTGAAACCTTATCCCCAAGGACAGTGTTAGGATGTGGTAAGTTTTCTGAGGAAAAGAAGTTGGTCTGTGAGCGTTGCCTTTAGCTTGTTGGCAAACGGCAATACCTTTGAGGTATTAGTGGTGGCCACTTGTAAATTGAAGATGAGTTGAGCAGGCTTTTTGACGCTAGTTGTAATTGTGTGGATCAAAAGGTAATGTCAGAAGTGGGATTCGAACCCACGCCCCTAGAAAGGGACCAGAATTCACCAACCATCGGTAAGGTAAGGATTAACAGTCCTTGAGTCTGGTGCCTTAGACCACTCGGCCATCCTGACACCTGTGCACAAAAGCTCTAGAAAAACGTGCTCCAAATTCTGCACTCTTACTGAGCAGCATCACACTCATTCCTCCTGTGCAAACACACAACAAACACACTCCATTCATTCTTCCTGCATGAATTAACCGGCAGTGCCAGTCATTCAGTTCATCATCCCTGCAATGCAACCAACATTCATACGCACATATTTCTCCCAACAACTCGTATTTTGCAAAATAGCGGCTGACATCCTACAATTCTGCTGGCTCAACTTGACAAAACGCAAGCAGCACAGCTGCCGTTCGAACGTGAGCCATTCAAAATCTAACACTCGTTCCAAACAGGACATTTCAGTCTCTCATTCCCGGGCCTTTACTTTTCTCACAATACATTCATGTGACAAGTGCTATTTGGAGTCCTGCTCCCCAGAAAATTACCTGGATCTCCCAACTTTGTGAGGGGAAACAAGGCACTCTGCAGCTATTGCGCCCTTGGCCATAAGCATTAGTCTGAGCATTGCCACCCGAAAGGCACGGCCTAAAAAAGGCATCAACTCTGGCAACTTTTACGCACTGGTGCCTGAATTGCTTGGCTGTGGTGCCTTTGTTTCTGGCAAAATGTTAATGTGGGAAGTAGCATTGGAAGTAATTCCCTGAGTAACGGAGCAGAATTCAGCAGCCTTTGTGTGGAAGAAGTCTCATTCTTTGACTCTGGTGCCCTTTTCCTGAGAAACACCACTGTTTGCAGTGGGATTGAAAGCCACAGCAGCAGAAAGCAATGTGGAATGCATCAAGGTAGGGTAAAAAGGTAGATTTCTGACTCCCTGATTTTTAGTGTGGGAATTGGTTGAAAAGAGAAGTGTGATTTGAAACCTTATCCCCAAGGACAGTGTTAGGATGTGGTAAGTTTTCTGAGGAAAAGAAGTTGGTCTGTGAGCGTTGCCTTTAGCTTGTTGGCAAACGGCAATACCTTTGAGGTATTAGTGGCGGCCACTTGTAAATTGAAGATGAGTTGAGCAGGCTTTTTGACGCTGGTTGCAATTGTGTGGATCAAAAGGTAATGTCAGAAGTGGGATTCGAACCCACGCCCCTAGAAAGGGACCAGAATTCACCAACCATCGGTAAGGTAAGGATTAACAGTCCTTGAGTCTGGCGCCTTAGACCACTCGGCCATCCTGACACCTGTGCACAAAAGCTCTAGAAAAACGTGCTCCAAATTCTGCACTCTTACTGAGCAGCATCACACTCATTCCTCCTGTGCAAACACACAACAAACACACTCCATTCATTCTTCCTGCATGAATTAACCGGCAGTGCCAGTCATTCAGTTCATCATCCCTGCAATGCAACCAACATTCATATGCACATATTTCTCCCAACAACTCGTATTTTGCAAAATAGCGGCTGACATCCTACAATTCTGCTGGCTCAACTTGACAAAACGCAAGCAGCACAGCTGCCGTTCGAACGTGAGCCATTCAAAATCTAACACTCGTTCCAAACAGGACATTTCAGTCTCTCATTCCCGGGCCTTTACTTTTCTCACAATACATTCATGTGACAAGTGCTATTTGGAGTCCTGCTCCCCAGAAAATTACCTGGATCTCCCAACTTTGTGAGGGGAAACAAGGCACTCTGCAGCTATTGCGCCCTTGGCCATAAGCATTAGTCTGAGCATTGCCACCCGAAAGGCACGGCCTAAAAAAGGCATCAACTCTGGCAACTTTTACGCACTGGTGCCTGAATTGCTTGGCTGTGGTGCCTTTGTTTCTGGCAAAATGTTAATGTGGGAAGTAGCATTGGAAGTAATTCCCTGAGTAACGGAGCAGAATTCAGCAGCCTTTGTGTGGAAGAAGTCTCATTCTTTGACTCTGGTGCCCTTTTCCTGAGAAACACCACTGTTTGCAGTGGGATTGAAAGCCACAGCAGCAGAAAGCAATGTGGAATGCATCAAGGTAGGGTAAAAAGGTAGATTTCTGACTCCCTGATTTTTAGTGTGGGAATTGGTTGAAAAGAGAAGTGTGATTTGAAACCTTATCCCCAAGGACAGTGTTAGGATGTGGTAAGTTTTCTGAGGAAAAGAAGTTGGTCTGTGAGCGTTGCCTTTAGCTTGTTGGCAAACGGCAATACCTTTGAGGTATTAGTGGTGGCCACTTGTAAATTGAAGATGAGTTGAGCAGGCTTTTTGACGCTGGTTGTAATTGTGTGGATCAAAAGGTAATGTTAGAAGTGGGATTCGAACCCACGCCCCTAGAAAGGGACCAGAATTCACCAACCATCGGTAAGGTAAAGATTAACAGTCCTTGAGTCTGGCGCCTTAGACCACTCGGCCATCCTGACACCTGTGCACAAAAGCTCTAGAAAAACGTGCTCCAAATTCTGCACTCTTACTGAGCAGCATCACACTCATTCCTCCTGTGCAAACACACAACAAACACACTCCATTCATTCTTCCTGCATGAATTAACCGGCAGTGCCAGTCATTCAGTTCATCATCCCTGCAATGCAACCAACATTCATACGCACATATTTCTCCCAACAACTCGTATTTTGCAAAATAGCGGCTGACATCCTACAATTCTGCTGGCTCAACTTGACAAAACGCAAGCAGCACAGCTGCCGTTCGAACGTGAGCCATTCAAAATCTAACACTCGTTCCAAACAGGACATTTCAGTCTCTCATTCCCGGGCCTTTACTTTTCTCACAATACATTCATGTGACAAGTGCTATTTGGAGTCCTGCTCCCCAGAAAATTACCTGGATCTCCCAACTTTGTGAGGGGAAACAAGGCACTCTGCAGCTATTGCGCCCTTGGCCATAAGCATTAGTCTGAGCATTGCCACCCGAAAGGCACGGCCTAAAAAAGGCATCAACTCTGGCAACATTTACGCACTGGTGCCTGAATTGCTTGGCTGTGGTGCCTTTGTTTCTGGCAAAATGTTAATGTGGGAAGTAGCATTGGAAGTAATTCCCTGAGTAACGGAGCAGAATTCAGCAGCCTTTGTGTGGAAGAAGTCTCATTCTTTGACTCTGGTGCCCTTTTCCTGAGAAACACCACTGTTTGCAGTGGGATTGAAAGCCACAGCAGCAGAAAGCAATGTGGAATGCATCAAGGTAGGGTAAAAAGGTAGATTTCTGACTCCCTGATTTTTAGTGTGGGAATTGGTTGAAAAGAGAAGTGTGATTTGAAACCTTATCCCCAAGGACAGTGTTAGGATGTGGTAAGTTTTCTGAGGAAAAGAAGTTGGTCTGTGAGCGTTGCCTTTAGCTTGTTGGCAAACGGCAATACCTTTGAGGTATTAGTGGTGGCCACTTGTAAATTGAAGATGAGTTGAGCAGGCTTTTTGACGCTGGTTGTAATTGTGTGGATCAAAAGGTAATGTCAGAAGTGGGATTCGAACCCACGCCCCTAGAAAGGGACCAGAATTCACCAACCATCGGTAAGGTAAGGATTAACAGTCCTTGAGTCTGGCGCCTTAGACCACTCGGCCATCCTGACACCTGTGCACAAAAGCTCTAGAAAAACGTGCTCCAAATTCTGCACTCTTACTGAGCAGCATCACACTCATTCCTCCTGTGCAAACACACAACAAACACACTCCATTCATTCTTCCTGCATGAATTAACCGGCAGTGCCAGTCATTCAGTTCATCATCCCTGCAATGCAACCAACATTCATACGCACATATTTCTCCCAACAACTCGTATTTTGCAAAATAGCGGCTGACATCCTACAATTCTGCTGGCTCAACTTGACAAAACGCAAGCAGCACAGCTGCCGTTCGAACGTGAGCCATTCAAAATCTAACACTCGTTCCAAACAGGACATTTCAGTCTCTCATTCCCGGGCCTTTACTTTTCTCACAATACATTCATGTGACAAGTGCTATTTGGAGTCCTGCTCCCCAGAAAATTACCTGGATCTCCCAACTTTGTGAGGGGAAACAAGGCACTCTGCAGCTATTGCGCCCTTGGCCATAAGCATTAGTCTGAGCATTGCCACCCGAAAGGCACGGCCTAAAAAAGGCATCAACTCTGGCAACTTTTACGCACTGGTGCCTGAATTGCTTGGCTGTGGTGCCTTTGTTTCTGGCAAAATGTTAATGTGGGAAGTAGCATTGGAAGTAATTCCCTGAGTAACGGAGCAGAATTCAGCAGCCTTTGTGTGGAAGAAGTCTCATTCTTTGACTCTGGTGCCCTTTTCCTGAGAAACACCACTGTTTGCAGTGGGATTGAAAGCCACAGCAGCAGAAAGCAATGTGGAATGCATCAAGGTAGGGTAAAAAGGTAGATTTCTGACTCCCTGATTTTTAGTGTGGGAATTGGTTGAAAAGAGAAGTGTGATTTGAAACCTTATCCCCAAGGACAGTGTTAGGATGTGGTAAGTTTTCTGAGGAAAAGAAGTTGGTCTGTGAGCGTTGCCTTTAGCTTGTTGGCAAACGGCAATACCTTTGAGGTATTAGTGGTGGCCACTTGTAAATTGAAGATGAGTTGAGCAGGCTTTTTGACGCTGGTTGTAATTGTGTGGATCAAAAGGTAATGTCAGAAGTGGGATTCGAACCCACGCCCCTAGAAAGGGACCAGAATTCACCAACCATCGGTAAGGTAAGGATTAACAGTCCTTGAGTCTGGCGCCTTAGACCACTCGGCCATCCTGACACCTGTGTACAAAAGCACTAGAAAAACGTGCTCCAAATTCTGCACTCTTACTGAGCAGCATCACACTCATTCCTCCTGTGCAAACACACAACAAACACACTCCATTCATTCTTCCTGCATGAATTAACCGGCAGTGCCAGTCATTCAGTTCATCATCCCTGCAATGCAACCAACATTCATACGCACATATTTCTCCCAACAACTCGTATTTTGCAAAATAGCGGCTGACATCCTACAATTCTGCTGGCTCAACTTGACAAAACGCAAGCAGCACAGCTGCCGTTCGAACGTGAGCCATTCAAAATCTAACACTCGTTCCAAACAGGACATTTCAGTCTCTCATTCCCGGGCCTTTACTTTTCTCACAATACATTCATGTGACAAGTGCTATTTGGAGTCCTGCTCCCCAGAAAATTACCTGGATCTCCCAACTTTGTGAGGGGAAACAAGGCACTCTGCAGCTATTGCGCCCTTGGCCATAAGCATTAGTCTGAGCATTGCCACCCGAAAGGCACGGCCTAAAAAAGGCATCAACTCTGGCAACTTTTACGCACTGGTGCCTGAATTGCTTGGCTGTGGTGCCTTTGTTTCTGGCAAAATGTTAATGTGGGAAGTAGCATTGGAAGTAATTCCCTGAGTAACGGAGCAGAATTCAGCAGCCTTTGTGTGGAAGAAGTCTCATTCTTTGACTCTGGTGCCCTTTTCCTGAGAAACACCACTGTTTGCAGTGGGATTGAAAGCCACAGCAGCAGAAAGCAATGTGGAATGCATCAAGGTAGGGTAAAAAGGTAGATTTCTGACTCCCTGATTTTTAGTGTGGGAATTGGTTGAAAAGAGAAGTGTGATTTGAAACCTTATCCCCAAGGACAGTGTTAGGATGTGGTAAGTTTTCTGAGGAAAAGAAGTTGGTCTGTGAGCGTTGCCTTTAGCTTGTTGGCAAACGGCAATACCTTTGAGGTATTAGTGGTGGCCACTTGTAAATTGAAGATGAGTTGAGCAGGCTTTTTGACGCTGGTTGTAATTGTGTGGATCAAAAGGTAATGTCAGAAGTGGGATTCGAACCCACGCCCCTAGAAAGGGACCAGAATTCACCAACCATCGGTAAGGTAAGGATTAACAGTCCTTGAGTCTGGCGCCTTAGACCACTCGGCCATCCTGACACCTGCACACAAAAGCTCTAGAAAAACGTGCTCCAAATTCTGCACTCTTACTGAGCAGCATCACACTCATTCCTCCTGTGCAAACACACAACAAACACACTCCATTCATTCTTCCTGCATGAATTAACCGGCAGTGCCAGTCATTCAGTTCATCATCCCTGCAATGCAACCAACATTCATACGCACATATTTCTCCCAACAACTCGTATTTTGCAAAATAGCGGCTGACATCCTACAATTCTGCTGGCTCAACTTGACAAAACGCAAGCAGCACAGCTGCCGTTCGAACGTGAGCCATTCAAAATCTAACACTCGTTCCAAACAGGACATTTCAGTCTCTCATTCCCGGGCCTTTACTTTTCTCACAATACATTCATGTGACAAGTGCTATTTGGAGTCCTGCTCCCCAGAAAATTACCTGGATCTCCCAACTTTGTGAGGGGAAACAAGGCACTCTGCAGCTATTGCGCCCTTGGCCATAAGCATTAGTCTGAGCATTGCCACCCGAAAGGCACGGCCTAAAAAAGGCATCAACTCTGGCAACTTTTACGCACTGGTGCCTGAATTGCTTGGCTGTGGTGCCTTTGTTTCTGGCAAAATGTTAATGTGGGAAGTAGCATTGGAAGTAATTCCCTGAGTAACGGAGCAGAATTCAGCAGCCTTTGTGTGGAAGAAGTCTCATTCTTTGACTCTGGTGCCCTTTTCCTGAGAAACACCACTGTTTGCAGTGGGATTGAAAGCCACAGCAGCAGAAAGCAATGTGGAATGCATCAAGGTAGGGTAAAAAGGTAGATTTCTGACTCCCTGATTTTTAGTGTGGGAATTGGTTGAAAAGAGAAGTGTGATTTGAAACCTTATCCCCAAGGACAGTGTTAGGATGTGGTAAGTTTTCTGAGGAAAAGAAGTTGGTCTGTGAGCGTTGCCTTTAGCTTGTTGGCAAACGGCAATACCTTTGAGGTATTAGTGGTGGCCACTTGTAAATTGAAGATGAGTTGAGCAGGCTTTTTGACGCTGGTTGTAATTGTGTGGATCAAAAGGTAATGTCAGAAGTGGGATTCGAACCCACGCCCCTAGAAAGGGACCAGAATTCACCAACCATCGGTAAGGTAAGGATTAACAGTCCTTGAGTCTGGCGCCTTAGACCACTCGGCCATCCTGACACCTGTGCACAAAAGCTCTAGAAAAACGTGCTCCAAATTCTGCACTCTTACTGAGCAGCATCACACTCATTCCTCCTGTGCAAACACACAACAAACACACTCCATTCATTCTTCCTGCATGAATTAACCGGCAGTGCCAGTCATTCAGTTCATCATCCCTGCAATGCAACCAACATTCATACGCACATATTTCTCCCAACAACTCGTATTTTGCAAAATAGCGGCTGACATCCTACAATTCTGCTGGCTCAACTTGACAAAACGCAAGCAGCACAGCTGCCGTTCGAACGTGAGCCATTCAAAATCTAACACTCGTTCCAAACAGGACATTTCAGTCTCTCATTCCCGGGCCTTTACTTTTCTCACAATACATTCATGTGACAAGTGCTATTTGGAGTCCTGCTCCCCAGAAAATTACCTGGATCTCCCAACTTTGTGAGGGGAAACAAGGCACTCTGCAGCTATTGCGCCCTTGGCCATAAGCATTAGTCTGAGCATTGCCACCCGAAAGGCACGGCCTAAAAAAGGCATCAACTCTGGCAACTTTTACGCACTGGTGCCTGAATTGCTTGGCTGTGGTGCCTTTGTTTCTGGCAAAATGTTAATGTGGGAAGTAGCATTGGAAGTAATTCCCTGAGTAACGGAGCAGAATTCAGCAGCCTTTGTGTGGAAGAAATCTCATTCTTTGACTCTGGTGCCCTTTTCCTGAGAAACACCACTGTTTGCAGTGGGATTGAAAGCCACAGCAGCAGAAAGCAATGTGGAATGCATCAAGGTAGGGTAAAAAGGTAGATTTCTGACTCCCTGATTTTTAGTGTGGGAATTGGTTGAAAAGAGAAGTGTGATTTGAAACCTTATCCCCAAGGACAGTGTTAGGATGTGGTAAGTTTTCTGAGGAAAAGAAGTTGGTCTGTGAGCGTTGCCTTTAGCTTGTTGGCAAACGGCAATACCTTTGAGGTATTAGTGGTGGCCACTTGTAAATTGAAGATGAGTTGAGCAGGCTTTTTGACGCTGGTTGTAATTGTGTGGATCAAAAGGTAATGTCAGAAGTGGGATTCGAACCCACGCCCCTAGAAAGGGACCAGAATTCACCAACCATCGGTAAGGTAAGGATTAACAGTCCTTGAGTCTGGCGCCTTAGACCACTCGGCCATCCTGACACCTGTGCACAAAAGCTCTAGAAAAACGTGCTCCAAATTCTGCACTCTTACTGAGCAGCATCACACTCATTCCTCCTGTGCAAACACACAACAAACACACTCCATTCATTCTTCCTGCATGAATTAACCGGCAGTGCCAGTCATTCAGTTCATCATCCCTGCAATGCAACCAACATTCATACGCACATATTTCTCCCAACAACTCGTATTTTGCAAAATAGCGGCTGACATCCTACAATTCTGCTGGCTCAACTTGACAAAACGCAAGCAGCACAGCTGCCGTTCGAACGTGAGCCATTCAAAATCTAACACTCGTTCCAAACAGGACATTTCAGTCTCTCATTCCCGGGCCTTTACTTTTCTCACAATACATTCATGTGACAAGTGCTATTTGGAGTCCTGCTCCCCAGAAAATTACCTGGATCTCCCAACTTTGTGAGGGGAAACAAGGCACTCTGCAGCTATTGCGCCCTTGGCCATAAGCATTAGTCTGAGCATTGCCACCCGAAAGGCACGGCCTAAAAAAGGCATCAACTCTGGCAACTTTTACGCACTGGTGCCTGAATTGCTTGGCTGTGGTGCCTTTGTTTCTGGCAAAATGTTAATGTGGGAAGTAGCATTGGAAGTAATTCCCTGAGTAACGGAGCAGAATTCAGCAGCCTTTGTGTGGAAGAAGTCTCATTCTTTGACTCTGGTGCCCTTTTCCTGAGAAACACCACTGTTTGCAGTGGGATTGAAAGCCACAGCAGCAGAAAGCAATGTGGAATGCATCAAGGTAGGGTAAAAAGGTAGATTTCTGACTCCCTGATTTTTAGTGTGGGAATTGGTTGAAAAGAGAAGTGTGATTTGAAACCTTATCCCCAAGGACAGTGTTAGGATGTGGTAAGTTTTCTGAGGAAAAGAAGTTGGTCTGTGAGCGTTGCCTTTAGCTTGTTGGCAAACGGCAATACCTTTGAGGTATTAGTGGTGGCCACTTGTAAATTGAAGATGAGTTGAGCAGGCTTTTTGACGCTGGTTGTAATTGTGTGGATCAAAAGGTAATGTCAGAAGTGGGATTCGAACCCACGCCCCTAGAAAGGGACCAGAATTCACCAACCATCGGTAAGGTAAGGATTAACAGTCCTTGAGTCTGGCGCCTTAGACCACTCGGCCATCCTGACACCTGTGCACAAAAGCTCTAGAAAAACGTGCTCCAAATTCTGCACTCTTACTGAGCAGCATCACACTCATTCCTCCTGTGCAAACACACAACAAACACACTCCATTCATTCTTCCTGCATGAATTAACCGGCAGTGCCAGTCATTCAGTTCATCATCCCTGCAATGCAACCAACATTCATACGCACATATTTCTCCCAACAACTCGTATTTTGCAAAATAGCGGCTGACATCCTA
Organism: Somniosus microcephalus; assembly: GCF_052327205.1. NCBI lineage: Eukaryota > Metazoa > Chordata > Chondrichthyes > Squaliformes > Somniosidae > Somniosus > Somniosus microcephalus. The sequence goes on from NC_141005.1 coordinate 72,879,497, forward strand.
CAATTCTGCTGGCTCAACTTGACAAAACGCAAGCAGCACAGCTGCCGTTCGAACGTGAGCCATTCAAAATCTAACACTCGTTCCAAACAGGACATTTCAGTCTCTCATTCCCGGGCCTTTACTTTTCTCACAATACATTCATGTGACAAGTGCTATTTGGAGTCCTGCTCCCCAGAAAATTACCTGGATCTCCCAACTTTGTGAGGGGAAACAAGGCACTCTGCAGCTATTGCGCCCTTGGCCATAAGCATTAGTCTGAGCATTGCCACCCGAAAGGCACGGCCTAAAAAAGGCATCAACTCTGGCAACTTTTACGCACTGGTGCCTGAATTGCTTGGCTGTGGTGCCTTTGTTTCTGGCAAAATGTTAATGTGGGAAGTAGCATTGGAAGTAATTCCCTGAGTAACGGAGCAGAATTCAGCAGCCTTTGTGTGGAAGAAGTCTCATTCTTTGACTCTGGTGCCCTTTTCCTGAGAAACACCACTGTTTGCAGTGGGATTGAAAGCCACAGCAGCAGAAAGCAATGTGGAATGCATCAAGGTAGGGTAAAAAGGTAGATTTCTGACTCCCTGATTTTTAGTGTGGGAATTGGTTGAAAAGAGAAGTGTGATTTGAAACCTTATCCCCAAGGACAGTGTTAGGATGTGGTAAGTTTTCTGAGGAAAAGAAGTTGGTCTGTGAGCGTTGCCTTTAGCTTGTTGGCAAACGGCAATACCTTTGAGGTATTAGTGGTGGCCACTTGTAAATTGAAGATGAGTTGAGCAGGCTTTTTGACGCTGGTTGTAATTGTGTGGATCAAAAGGTAATGTCAGAAGTGGGATTCGAACCCACGCCCCTAGAAAGGGACCAGAATTCACCAACCATCGGTAAGGTAAGGATTAACAGTCCTTGAGTCTGGCGCCTTAGACCACTCGGCCATCCTGACACCTGTGTACAAAAGCACTAGAAAAACGTGCTCCAAATTCTGCACTCTTACTGAGCAGCATCACACTCATTCCTCCTGTGCAAACACACAACAAACACACTCCATTCATTCTTCCTGCATGAATTAACCGGCAGTGCCAGTCATTCAGTTCATCATCCCTGCAATGCAACCAACATTCATACGCACATATTTCTCCCAACAACTCGTATTTTGCAAAATAGCGGCTAACATCCTACAATTCTGCTGGCTCAACTTGACAAAACGCAAGCAGCACAGCTGCCGTTCGAACGTGAGCCATTCAAAATCTAACACTCGTTCCAAACAGGACATTTCAGTCTCTCATTCCCGGGCCTTTACTTTTCTCACAATACATTCATGTGACAAGTGCTATTTGGAGTCCTGCTCCCCAGAAAATTACCTGGATCTCCCAACTTTGTGAGGGGAAACAAGGCACTCTGCAGCTATTGCGCCCTTGGCCATAAGCATTAGTCTGAGCATTGCCACCCGAAAGGCACGGCCTAAAAAAGGCATCAACTCTGGCAACTTTTACGCACTGGTGCCTGAATTGCTTGGCTGTGGTGCCTTTGTTTCTGGCAAAATGTTAATGTGGGAAGTAGCATTGGAAGTAATTCCCTGAGTAACGGAGCAGAATTCAGCAGCCTTTGTGTGGAAGAAGTCTCATTCTTTGACTCTGGTGCCCTTTTCCTGAGAAACACCACTGTTTGCAGTGGGATTGAAAGCCACAGCAGCAGAAAGCAATGTGGAATGCATCAAGGTAGGGTAAAAAGGTAGATTTCTGACTCCCTGATTTTTAGTGTGGGAATTGGTTGAAAAGAGAAGTGTGATTTGAAACCTTATCCCCAAGGACAGTGTTAGGATGTGGTAAGTTTTCTGAGGAAAAGAAGTTGGTCTGTGAGCGTTGCCTTTAGCTTGTTGGCAAACGGCAATACCTTTGAGGTATTAGTGGTGGCCACTTGTAAATTGAAGATGAGTTGAGCAGGCTTTTTGACGCTGGTTGTAATTGTGTGGATCAAAAGGCAATGTCAGAAGTGGGATTCGAACCCACGCCCCTAGAATGGGACCAGAATTCACCAACCATCGGTAAGGTAAGGATTAACAGTTCTTGAGTCTGGCGCCTTAGACCACTCGGCCATCCTGACACCTGTGCACAAAAGCACTAGAAAAACGTGCTCCAAATTCTGCACTCTTACTGAGCAGCATCACACTCATTCCTCCTGTGCAAACACACAACAAACACACTCCATTCATTCTTCCTGCATGAATTAACCGGCAGTGCCAGTCATTCAGTTCATCATCCCTGCAATGCAACCAACATTCATACGCACATATTTCTCCCAACAACTCGTATTTTGCAAAATAGCGGCTAACATCCTACAATTCTGCTGGCTCAACTTGACAAAACGCAAGCAGCACAGCTGCCGTTCGAACGTGAGCCATTCAAAATCTAACACTCGTTCCAAACAGGACATTTCAGTCTCTCATTCCCGGGCCTTTACTTTTCTCACAATACATTCATGTGACAAGTGCTATTTGGAGTCCTGCTCCCCAGAAAATTACCTGGATCTCCCAACTTTGTGAGGGGAAACAAGGCACTCTGCAGCGCCCTTGGCCATAAGCATTAGTCTGAGCATTGCCACCCGAAAGGCACGGCCTAAAAAAGGCATCAACTCTGGCAACTTTTACGCACTGGTGCCTGAATTGCTTGGCTGTGGTGCCTTTGTTTCTGGCAAAATGTTAATGTGGGAAGTAGCATTGGAAGTAATTCCCTGAGTAACGGAGCAGAATTCAGCAGCCTTTGTGTGGAAGAAGTCTCATTCTTTGACTCTGGTGCCCTTTTCCTGAGAAACACCACTGTTTGCAGTGGGATTGAAAGCCACAGCAGCAGAAAGCAATGTGGAATGCATCAAGGTAGGGTAAAAAGGTAGATTTCTGACTCCCTGATTTTTAGTGTGGGAATTGGTTGAAAAGAGAAGTGTGATTTGAAACCTTATCCCCAAGGACAGTGTTAGGATGTGGTAAGTTTTCTGAGGAAAAGAAGTTGGTCTGTGAGCGTTGCCTTTAGCTTGTTGGCAAACGGCAATACCTTTGAGGTATTAGTGGTGGCCACTTGTAAATTGAAGATGAGTTGAGAAGGCTTTTTGACGCTGGTTGTAATTGTGTGGATCAAAAGGTAATGTCAGAAGTGGGATTCGAACCCACGCCCCTAGAAAGGGACCAGAATTCACCAACCATCGGTAAGGTAAGGATTAACAGTCCTTGAGTCTGAGCGCCTTAGACCACTCGGCCATCCTGACACCTGTGTACAAAAGCACTAGAAAAACGTGCTCCAAATTCTGCACTCTTACTGAGCAGCATCACACTCATTCCTCCTGTGCAAACACACAACAAACACACTCCATTCATTCTTCCTGCATGAATTAACCGGCAGTGCCAGTCATTCAGTTCATCATCCCTGCAATGCAACCAACATTCATACGCACATATTTCTCCCAACAACTCGTATTTTGCAAAATAGCGGCTGACATCCTACAATTCTGCTGGCTCAACTTGACAAAACGCAAGCAGCACAGCTGCCGTTCGAACGTGAGCCATTCAAAATCTAACACTCGTTCCAAACAGGACATTTCAGTCTCTCATTCCCGGGCCTTTACTTTTCTCACAATACATTCATGTGACAAGTGCTATTTGGAGTCCTGCTCCCCAGAAAATTACCTGGATCTCCCAACTTTGTGAGGGGAAACAAGGCACTCTGCAGCTATTGCGCCCTTGGCCATAAGCATTAGTCTGAGCATTGCCACCCGAAAGGCACGGCCTAAAAAAGGCATCAACTCTGGCAACTTTTACGCACTGGTGCCTGAATTGCTTGGCTGTGGTGCCTTTGTTTCTGGCAAAATGTTAATGTGGGAAGTAGCATTGGAAGTAATTCCCTGAGTAACGGAGCAGAATTCAGCAGCCTTTGTGTGGAAGAAGTCTCATTCTTTGACTCTGGTGCCCTTTTCCTGAGAAACACCACTGTTTGCAGTGGGATTGAAAGCCACAGCAGCAGAAAGCAATGTGGAATGCATCAAGGTAGGGTAAAAAGGTAGATTTCTGACTCCCTGATTTTTAGTGTGGGAATTGGTTGAAAAGAGAAGTGTGATTTGAAACCTTATCCCCAAGGACAGTGTTAGGATGTGGTAAGTTTTCTGAGGAAAAGAAGTTGGTCTGTGAGCGTTGCCTTTAGCTTGTTGGCAAACGGCAATACCTTTGAGGTATTAGTGGTGGCCACTTGTAAATTGAAGATGAGTTGAGCAGGCTTTTTGACGCTGGTTGTAATTGTGTGGATCAAAAGGTAATGTCAGAAGTGGGATTCGAACCCACGCCCCTAGAAAGGGACCAGAATTCACCAACCATCGGTAAGGTAAGGATTAACAGTCCTTGAGTCTGGCGCCTTAGACCACTCGGCCATCCTGACACCTGTGCACAAAAGCACTAGAAAAACGTGCTCCAAATTCTGCACTCTTACTGAGCAGCATCACACTCATTCCTCCTGTGCAAACACACAACAAACACACTCCATTCATTCTTCCTGCATGAATTAACCGGCAGTGCCAGTCATTCAGTTCATCATCCCTGCAATGCAACCAACATTCATACGCACATATTTCTCCCAACAACTCGTATTTTGCAAAATAGCGGCTAACATCCTACAATTCTGCTGGCTCAACTTGACAAAACGCAAGCAGCACAGCTGCCGTTCGAACGTGAGCCATTCAAAATCTAACACTCGTTCCAAACAGGACATTTCAGTCTCTCATTCCCGGGCCTTTACTTTTCTCACAATACATTCATGTGACAAGTGCTATTTGGAGTCCTGCTCCCCAGAAAATTACCTGGATCTCCCAACTTTGTGAGGGGAAACAAGGCACTCTGCAGCTATTGCGCCCTTGGCCATAAGCATTAGTCTGAGCATTGCCACCCGAAAGGCACGGCCTAAAAAAGGCATCAACTCTGGCAACTTTTACGCACTGGTGCCTGAATTGCTTGGCTGTGGTGCCTTTGTTTCTGGCAAAATGTTAATGTGGGAAGTAGCATTGGAAGTAATTCCCTGAGTAACGGAGCAGAATTCAGCAGCCTTTGTGTGGAAGAAGTCTCATTCTTTGACTCTGGTGCCCTTTTCCTGAGAAACACCACTGTTTGCAGTGGGATTGAAAGCCACAGCAGCAGAAAGCAATGTGGAATGCATCAAGGTAGGGTAAAAAGGTAGATTTCTGACTCCCTGATTTTTAGTGTGGGAATTGGTTGAAAAGAGAAGTGTGATTTGAAACCTTATCCCCAAGGACAGTGTTAGGATGTGGTAAGTTTTCTGAGGAAAAGAAGTTGGTCTGTGAGCGTTGCCTTTAGCTTGTTGGCAAACGGCAATACCTTTGAGGTATTAGTGGTGGCCACTTGTAAATTGAAGATGAGTTGAGCAGGCTTTTTGACGCTGGTTGTAATTGTGTGGATCAAAAGGTAATGTCAGAAGTGGGATTCGAACCCACGCCCCTAGAAAGGGACCAGAATTCACCAACCATCGGTAAGGTAAGGATTAACAGTCCTTGAGTCTGGCGCCTTAGACCACTCGGCCATCCTGACACCTGTGCACAAAACCTCTAGAAAAACGTGCTCCAAATTCTGCACTCTTACTGAGCAGCATCACACTCATTCCTCCTGTGCAAACACACAACAAACACACTCCATTCATTCTTCCTGCATGAATTAACCGGCAGTGCCAGTCATTCAGTTCATCATCCCTGCAATGCAACCAACATTCATACGCACATATTTCTCCCAACAACTCGTATTTTGCAAAATAGCGGCTAACATCCTACAATTCTGCTGGCTCAACTTGACAAAACGCAAGCAGCACAGCTGCCGTTCGAACGTGAGCCATTCAAAATCTAACACTCGTTCCAAACAGGACATTTCAGTCTCTCATTCCCGGGCCTTTACTTTTCTCACAATACATTCATGTGACAAGTGCTATTTGGAGTCCTGCTCCCCAGAAAATTACCTGGATCTCCCAACTTTGTGAGGGGAAACAAGGCACTCTGCAGCTATTGCGCCCTTGGCCATAAGCATTAGTCTGAGCATTGCCACCCGAAAGGCACGGCCTAAAAAAGGCATCAACTCTGGCAACTTTTACGCACTGGTGCCTGAATTGCTTGGCTGTGGTGCCTTTGTTTCTGGCAAAATGTTAATGTGGGAAGTAGCATTGGAAGTAATTCCCTGAGTAACGGAGCAGAATTCAGCAGCCTTTGTGTGGAAGAAGTCTCATTCTTTGACTCTGGTGCCCTTTTCCTGAGAAACACCACTGTTTGCAGTGGGATTGAAAGCCACAGCAGCAGAAAGCAATGTGGAATGCATCAAGGTAGGGTAAAAAGGTAGATTTCTGACTCCCTGATTTTTAGTGTGGGAATTGGTTGAAAAGAGAAGTGTGATTTGAAACCTTATCCCCAAGGACAGTGTTAGGATGTGGTAAGTTTTCTGAGGAAAAGAAGTTGGTCTGTGAGCGTTGCCTTTAGCTTGTTGGCAAACGGCAATACCTTTGAGGTATTAGTGGTGGCCACTTGTAAATTGAAGATGAGTTGAGCAGGCTTTTTGACGCTGGTTGTAATTGTGTGGATCAAAAGGTAATGTCAGAAGTGGGATTCGAACCCACGCCCCTAGAAAGGAACCAGAATTCACCAACCATCGGTAAGGTAAGGATTAACAGTCCTTGAGTCTGGCGCCTTAGACCACTCGGCCATCCTGACACCTGTGCACAAAAGCACTAGAAAAACGTGCTCCAAATTCTGCACTCTTACTGAGCAGCATCACACTCATTCCTCCTGTGCAAACACACAACAAACACACTCCATTCATTCTTCCTGCATGAATTAACCGGCAGTGCCAGTCATTCAGTTCATCATCCCTGCAATGCAACCAACATTCATACGCACATATTTCTCCCAACAACTCGTATTTTGCAAAATAGCGGCTAACATCCTACAATTCTGCTGGCTCAACTTGACAAAACGCAAGCAGCACAGCTGCCGTTCGAACGTGAGCCATTCAAAATCTAACACTCGTTCCAAACAGGACATTTCAGTCTCTCATTCCCGGGCCTTTACTTTTCTCACAATACATTCATGTGACAAGTGCTATTTGGAGTCCTGCTCCCCAGAAAATTACCTGGATCTCCCAACTTTGTGAGGGGAAACAAGGCACTCTGCAGCTATTGCGCCCTTGGCCATAAGCATTAGTCTGAGCATTGCCACCCGAAAGGCACGGCCTAAAAAAGGCATCAACTCTGGCAACTTTTACGCACTGGTGCCTGAATTGCTTGGCTGTGGTGCCTTTGTTTCTGGCAAAATGTTAATGTGGGAAGTAGCATTGGAAGTAATTCCCTGAGTAACGGAGCAGAATTCAGCAGCCTTTGTGTGGAAGAAGTCTCATTCTTTGACTCTGGTGCCCTTTTCCTGAGAAACACCACTGTTTGCAGTGGGATTGAAAGCCACAGCAGCAGAAAGCAATGTGGAATGCATCAAGGTAGGGTAAAAAGGTAGATTTCTGACTCCCTGATTTTTAGTGTGGGAATTGGTTGAAAAGAGAAGTGTGATTTGAAACCTTATCCCCAAGGACAGTGTTAGGATGTGGTAAGTTTTCTGAGGAAAAGAAGTTGGTCTGTGAGCGTTGCCTTTAGCTTGTTGGCAAACGGCAATACCTTTGAGGTATTAGTGGTGGCCACTTGTAAATTGAAGATGAGTTGAGCAGGCTTTTTGACGCTGGTTGTAATTGTGTGGATCAAAAGGTAATGTCAGAAGTGGGATTCGAACCCACGCCCCTAGAAAGGGACCAGAATTCACCAACCATCGGTAAGGTAAGGATTAACAGTCCTTGAGTCTGGCGCCTTAGACCACTCGGCCATCCTGACACCTGTGCACAAAACCTCTAGAAAAACGTGCTCCAAATTCTGCACTCTTACTGAGCAGCATCACACTCATTCCTCCTGTGCAAACACACAACAAACACACTCCATTCATTCTTCCTGCATGAATTAACCGGCAGTGCCAGTCATTCAGTTCATCATCCCTGCAATGCAACCAACATTCATACGCACATATTTCTCCCAACAACTCGTATTTTGCAAAATAGCGGCTAACATCCTACAATTCTGCTGGCTCAACTTGACAAAACGCAAGCAGCACAGCTGCCGTTCGAACGTGAGCCATTCAAAATCTAACACTCGTTCCAAACAGGACATTTCAGTCTCTCATTCCCGGGCCTTTACTTTTCTCACAATACATTCATGTGACAAGTGCTATTTGGAGTCCTGCTCCCCAGAAAATTACCTGGATCTCCCAACTTTGTGAGGGGAAACAAGGCACTCTGCAGCTATTGCGCCCTTGGCCATAAGCATTAGTCTGAGCATTGCCACCCGAAAGGCACGGCCTAAAAAAGGCATCAACTCTGGCAACTTTTACGCACTGGTGCCTGAATTGCTTGGCTGTGGTGCCTTTGTTTCTGGCAAAATGTTAATGTGGGAAGTAGCATTGGAAGTAATTCCCTGAGTAACGGAGCAGAATTCAGCAGCCTTTGTGTGGAAGAAGTCTCATTCTTTGACTCTGGTGCCCTTTTCCTGAGAAACACCACTGTTTGCAGTGGGATTGAAAGCCACAGCAGCAGAAAGCAATGTGGAATGCATCAAGGTAGGGTAAAAAGGTAGATTTCTGACTCCCTGATTTTTAGTGTGGGAATTGGTTGAAAAGAGAAGTGTGATTTGAAACCTTATCCCCAAGGACAGTGTTAGGATGTGGTAAGTTTTCTGAGGAAAAGAAGTTGGTCTGTGAGCGTTGCCTTTAGCTTGTTGGCAAACGGCAATACCTTTGAGGTATTAGTGGTGGCCACTTGTAAATTGAAGATGAGTTGAGCAGGCTTTTTGACGCTGGTTGTAATTGTGTGGATCAAAAGGTAATGTCAGAAGTGGGATTCGAACCCACGCCCCTAGAAAGGGACCAGAATTCACCAACCATCGGTAAGGTAAAGATTAACAGTCCTTGAGTCTGGCACCTTAGACCACTCGGCCATCCTGACACCTGTGCACAAAAGCTCTAGAAAAACGTGCTCCAAATTCTGCACTCTTACTGAGCTGCATCACACTCATTCCTCCTGTGCATACACACAACAAACACACTCCATTCATTCTTCCTGCATGAATTAACCGGCAGTGCCAGTCATTCAGTTCATCATCCCTGCAATGCAACCAACATTCATACGCACATATTTCTCCCAACAACTCGTATTTTGCAAAATAGCGGCTAACATCCTACAATTCTGCTTGCTCAACTTGACAAAACGCAAGCAGCAGAGCTGCCGTTCGAACGTGAGCCATTCAAAATCTAACACTCGTTCCAAACAGGACATTTCAGTCTCTCATTCCCGGGCCTTTACTTTTCTCACAATACATTCATGTGACAAGTGCTATTTGGAGTCCTGCTCCCCAGAAAATTACCTGGATCTCCCAATTTTGTGAGGGGAAACAAGGCACTCTGCAGCTATTGCGCCCTTGGCCATAAGCATTAGTCTGAGCATTGCCACCCGAAAGGCACGGCCTAAAAAAGGCATCAACTCTGGCAACTTTTACGCACTGGTGCCTGAATTGCTTGGCTGTGGTGCCTTTGTTTCTGGCAAAATGTTAATGTGGGAAGTAGCATTGGAAGTAATTCCCTGAGTAACGGAGCAGAATTCAGCAGCCTTTGTGTGGAAGAAGTCTCATTCTTTGACTCTGGTGCCCTTTTCCTGAGAAACACCACTGTTTGCAGTGGGATTGAAAGCCACAGCAGCAGAAAGCAATGTGGAATGCATCAAGGTAGGGTAAAAAGGTAGATTTCTGACTCCCTGATTTTTAGTGTGGGAATTGGTTGAAAAGAGAAGTGTGATTTGAAACCTTATCCCCAAGGACAGTGTTAGGATGTGGTAAGTTTTCTGAGGAAAAGAAGTTGGTCTGTGAGCGTTGCCTTTAGCTTGTTGGCAAACGGCAATACCTTTGAGGTATTAGTGGTGGCCACTTGTAAATTGAAGATGAGTTGAGCAGGCTTTTTGACGCTGGTTGTAATTGTGTGGATCAAAAGGTAATGTCAGAAGTGGGATTCGAACCCACGCCCCTAGAAAGGGACCAGAATTCACCAACCATCGGTAAGGTAAGTATTAACAGTCCTTGAGTCTGGCGCCTTAGACCACTCGGCCATCCTGACACCTGTGTACAAAAGCACTAGAAAAACGTGCTCCAAATTCTGCACTCTTACTGAGCAGCATCACACTCATTCCTCCTGTGCAAACACACAACAAACACACTCCATTCATTCTTCCTGCATGAATTAACCGGCAGTGCCAGTCATTCAGTTCATCATCCCTGCAATGCAACCAACATTCATACGCACATATTTCTCCCAACAACTCGTATTTTGCAAAATAGCGGCTAACATCCTACAATTCTGCTGGCTCAACTTGACAAAACGCAAGCAGCACAGCTGCCGTTCGAACGTGAGCCATTCAAAATCTAACACTCGTTCCAAACAGGACATTTCAGTCTCTCATTCCCGGGCCTTTACTTTTCTCACAATACATTCATGTGACAAGTGCTATTTGGAGTCCTGCTCCCCAGAAAATTACCTGGATCTCCCAATTTTGTGAGGGGAAACAAGGCACTCTGCAGCTATTGCGCCCTTGGCCATAAGCATTAGTCTGAGCATTGCCACCCGAAAGGCACGGCCTAAAAAAGGCATCAACTCTGGCAACTTTTACGCACTGGTGCCTGAATTGCTTGGCTGTGGTGCCTTTGTTTCTGGCAAAATGTTAATGTGGGAAGTAGCATTGGAAGTAATTCCCTGAGTAACGGAGCAGAATTCAGCAGCCTTTGTGTGGAAGAAGTCTCATTCTTTGACTCTGGTGCCCTTTTCCTGAGAAACACCACTGTTTGCAGTGGGATTGAAAGCCACAGCAGCAGAAAGCAATGTGGAATGCATCAAGGTAGGGTAAAAAGGTAGATTTCTGACTCCCTGATTTTTAGTGTGGGAATTGGTTGAAAAGAGAAGTGTGATTTGAAACCTTATCCCCAAGGACAGTGTTAGGATGTGGTAAGTTTTCTGAGGAAAAGAAGTTGGTCTGTGAGCGTTGCCTTTAGCTTGTTGGCAAACGGCAATACCTTTGAGGTATTAGTGGTGGCCACTTGTAAATTGAAGATGAGTTGAGCAGGCTTTTTGACGCTGGTTGTAATTGTGTGGATCAAAAGGTAATGTCAGAAGTGGGATTCGAACCCACACCCCTAGAAAGGGACCAGAATTCACCAATCATCGGTAAGGTAAGGATTAACAGTCCTTGAGTCTGGCGCCTTAGACCACTCGGCCATCCTGACACCTGTGCACAAAAGCTCTAGAAAAACGTGCTCCAAATTCTGCACTCTTACTGAGCAGCATCACACTCATTCCTCCTGTGCAAACACACAACAAACACACTCCATTCATTCTTCCTGCATGAATTAACCGGCAGTGCCAGTCATTCAGTTCATCATCCCTGCAATGCAACCAACATTTATACGCACATATTTCTCCCAACAACTCGTATTTTGCAAAATAGCGGCTCACATCCTACAATTCTGCTGGCTCAACTTGACAAAACGCAAGCAGCACAGCTGCCGTTCGAACGTGAGCCATTCAAAATCTAACACTCGTTCCAAACAGGACATTTCAGTCTCTCATTCCCGGGCCTTTACTTTTCTCACAATACATTCATGTGACAAGTGCTATTTGGAGTCCTGCTCCCCAGAAAATTACCTGGATCTCCCAATTTTGTGAGGGGAAACAAGGCACTCTGCAGCTATTGCGCCCTTGGCCATAAGCATTAGTCTGAGCATTGCCACCCGAAAGGCACGGCCTAAAAAAGGCATCAACTCTGGCAACTTTTACGCACTGGTGCCTGAATTGCTTGGCTGTGGTGCCTTTGTTTCTGGCAAAATGTTAATGTGGGAAGTAGCATTGGAAGTAATTCCCTGAGTAACGGAGCAGAATTCAGCAGCCTTTGTGTGGAAGAAGTCTCATTCTTTGACTCTGGTGCCCTTTTCCTGAGAAACACCACTGTTTGCAGTGGGATTGAAAGCCACAGCAGCAGAAAGCAATGTGGAATGCATCAAGGTAGGGTAAAAAGGTAGATTTCTGACTCCCTGATTTTTAGTGTGGGAATTGGTTGAAAAGAGAAGTGTGATTTGAAACCTTATCCCCAAGGACAGTGTTAGGATGTGGTAAGTTTTCTGAGGAAAAGAAGTTGGTCTGTGAGCGTTGCCTTTAGCTTGTTGGCAAACGGCAATACCTTTGAGGTATTAGTGGCGGCCACTTGTAAATTGAAGATGAGTTGAGCAGGCTTTTTGACGCTGGTTGTAATTGTGTGGATCAAAAGGTAATGTCAGAAGTGGGATTCGAACCCACGCCCCTAGAAAGGGACCAGAATTCACCAACCATCGGTAAGGTAAGGATTAACAGTCCTTGAGTCTGGCGCCTTAGACCACTCGGCCATCCTGACACCTGTGCACAAAAGCTCTAGAAAAACGTGCTCCAAATTCTGCACTCTTACTGAGCAGCATCACACTCATTCCACCTGTGCAAACACACAACAAACACACTCCATTCATTCTTCCTGCATGAATTAACCGGCAGTGCCAGTCATTCAGTTCATCATCCCTGCAATGCAACCAACATTCATACGCACATATTTCTCCCAACAACTCGTATTTTGCAAAATAGCGGCTAACATCCTACAATTCTGCTGGCTCAACTTGACAAAATGCAAGCAGCACAGCTGCCGTTCGAACGTGAGCCATTCAAAATCTAACACTCGTTCCAAACAGGACATTTCAGTCTCTCATTCCCGGGCCTTTACTTTTCTCACAATACATTCATGTGACAAGTGCTATTTGGAGTCCTGCTCCCCAGAAAATTACCTGGATCTCCCAATTTTGTGAGGGGAAACAAGGCACTCTGCAGCTATTGCGCCCTTGGCCATAAGCATTAGTCTGAGCATTGCCACCCGAAAGGCACGGCCTAAAAAAGGCATCAACTCTGGCAACTTTTACGCACTGGTGCCTGAATTGCTTGGCTGTGGTGCCTTTGTTTCTGGCAAAATGTTAATGTGGGAAGTAGCATTGGAAGTAATTCCCTGAGTAACGGAGCAGAATTCAGCAGCCTTTGTGTGGAAGAAGTCTCATTCCTTGACTCTGGTGCCCTTTTCCTGAGAAACACCACTGTTTGCAGTGGGATTGAAAGCCACAGCAGCAGAAAGCAATGTGGAATGCATCAACGCGGTAGGGTAAAAAGGTAGATTTCTGACTCCCTGATTTTTAGTGTGGGAATTGGTTGAAAAGAGAAGTGTGATTTGAAACCTTATCCCCAAGGACAGTGTTAGGATGTGGTAAGTTTTCTAAGGAAAAGAAGTTGGTCTGTGAGCGTTGCCTTTAGCTTGTTGGCAAACGGCAATACCTTTGAGGTATTAGTGGTGGCCACTTGTAAATTGAAGATGAGTTGAGCAGGCTTTTTGACGCTGGTTGTAATTGTGTGGATCAAAAGGTAATGTCAGAAGTGGGATTCGAACCCACGCCCCTAGAAAGGGACCAGAATTCACCAACCATTGGTAAGGTAAGGATTAACAGTCTTATGAGTCTGCCACCTTAGACCACTCGGCCATCGTGACACCTGTACACAAAAGCTCTAGAAAAACGTGCTCCAAATTCTGCACTCTTACTGAGCAGCATCACACTCATTCCTCCTGTGCAAACACACAACAAACACACTCCATTCATTCTTCCTGCATGAATTAACCGGCAGTGCCAGTCATTCAGTTCATCATCCCTGCAATGCAACCAACATTTATACGCACATATTTCTCCCAACAACTCGTATTTTGCAAAATAGCAGCTAACATCCTACAATTCTGCTGGCTCAACTTGACAAAACGCAAGCAGCACAGCTGCCGTTCGAACGTGAGCCATTCAAAATCTAACACTCGTTCCAAACAGGACATTTCAGTCTCTCATTCCCGGGCCTCTCCTTTTCTCACAATACATTCATGTGACAAGTGCTATTTGGAGTCCTGCTCCCCAGAAAATTACCTGGATCTCCCAACTTTGTGAGGGGAAACAAGGCACTCTGCAGCTATTGCGCCCTTGGCCATAAGCATTAGTCTGAGCATTGCCACCCGAAAGGCACGGCCTAAAAAAGGCATCAACTCTGGCAACTTTTACGCACTGGTGCCTGAATTGCTTGGCTGTGGTGCCTTTGTTTCTGGCAAAATGTTAATGTGGGAAGTAGCATTGGAAGTAATTCCCTGAGTAACGGAGCAGAATTCAGCAGCCTTTGTGTGGAAGAAGTCTCATTCTTTGACTCTGGTGCCCTTTTCCTGAGAAACACCACTGTTTGCAGTGAGATTGAAAGCCACAGCAGCAGAAAGCAATGTGGAATGCATCAAGGTAGGGTAAAAAGGTAGATTTCTGACTCCCTGATTTTTAGTGTGGGAATTGGTTGAAAAGAGAAGTGTGATTTGAAACCTTATCCCCAAGGACAGTGTTAGGATGTGGTAAGTTTTCTGAGGAAAAGAAGTTGGTCTGTGAGCGTTGCCTTTAGCTTGTTGGCAAACGGCAATACCTTTGAGGTATTAGTGGCGGCCACTTGTAAATTGAAGATGAGTTGAGCAGGCTTTTTGACGCTGGTTGTAATTGTGTGGATCAAAAGGTAATGTCAGAAGTGGGATTCGAACCCACGCCCCTAGAAAGGGACCAGACTTCACCAACCATCGGTAAGGTAAGGATTAACAGTCCTTGAGTCTGGTGCCTTAGACCACTCGGCCATCCTGACACCTGTGCACAAAAGCTCTAGAAAAACATGCTCCAAATTCTGCACTCTTACTGAGCAGCATCACACTCATTCCTCCTGTGCAAACACACAACAAACACACTCCATTCATTCTTCCTGCATGAATTAACCGGCAGTGCCAGTCATTCAGTTCATCATCCCTGCAATGCAACCAACATTCATACGCACATATTTCTCCCAACAACTCGTATTTTGCAAAATAGCGGCTAACATCCTACAATTCTGCTGGCTCAACTTGACAAAACGCAAGCAGCACAGCTGCCGTTCGAACGTGAGCCATTCAAAATCTAACACTCGTTCCAAACAGGACATTTCAGTCTCTCATTCCCGGGCCTTTACTTTTCTCACAGTACATTCATGTGACAAGTGCTATTTGGAGTCCTGCTCCCCAGAAAATTACCTGGATCTCCCAACTTTGTGAGGGGAAACAAGGCACTCTGCAGCTATTGCGCCCTTGGCCATAAGCATTAGTCTGAGCATTGCCACCCGAAAGGCACGGCCTAAAAAAGGCATCAACTCTGGCAACTTTTACGCACTGGTGCCTGAATTGCTTGGCTGTGGTGCCTTTGTTTCTGGCAAAATGTTAATGTGGGAAGTAGCATTGGAAGTAATTCCCTGAGTAACGGAGCAGAATTCAGCAGCCTTTGTGTGGAAGAAGTCTCATTCTTTGACTCTGGTGCCCTTTTCCTGAGAAACACCACTGTTTGCAGTGGGATTGAAAGCCACAGCAGCAGAAAGCAATGTGGAATGCATCAAGGTAGGGTAAAAAGGTAGATTTCTGACTCCCTGATTTTTAGTGTGGGAATTGGTTGAAAAGAGAAGTGTGATTTGAAACCTTATCCCCAAGGACAGTGTTAGGATGTGGTAAGTTTTCTGAGGAAAAGAAGTTGGTCTGTGAGCGTTGCCTTTAGCTTGTTGGCAAACGGCAATACCTTTGAGGTATTAGTGGCGGCCACTTGTAAATTGAAGATGAGTTGAGCAGGCTTTTTGACGCTGGTTGTAATTGTGTGGATCAAAAGGTAATGTCAGAAGTGGGATTCGAACCCACGCCCCTAGAAAGGGACCAGAATTCACCAACCATCGGTAAGGTAAGGATTAACAGTCCTTGAGTCTGGCGCCTTAGACCACTCGGCCATCCTGACACCTGTGCACAAAAGCTCTAGAAAAACGTGCTCCAAATTCTGCACTCTTACTGAGCAGCATCACACTCATTCCTCCTGTGCAAACACACAACAAACACACTCCATTCATTCTTCCTGCATGAATTAACCGGCAGTGCCAGTCATTCAGTTCATCATCCCTGCAATGCAACCAACATTCATACGCACATATTTCTCCCAACAACTCGTATTTTGCAAAATAGCGGCTGACATCCTACAATTCTGCTGGCTCAACTTGACAAAACGCAAGCAGCACAGCTGCCGTTCGAACGTGAGCCATTCAAAATCTAACACTCGTTCCAAACAGGACATTTCAGTCTCTCATTCCCGGGCCTTTACTTTTCTCACAATACATTCATGTGACAAGTGCTATTTGGAGTCCTGCTCCCCAGAAAATTACCTGGATCTCCCAACTTTGTGAGGGGAAACAAGGCACTCTGCAGCTATTGCGCCCTTGGCCATAAGCATTAGTCTGAGCATTGCCACCCGAAAGGCACGGCCTAAAAAAGGCATCAACTCTGGCAACTTTTACGCACTGGTGCCTGAATTGCTTGGCTGTGGTGCCTTTGTTTCTGGCAAAATGTTAATGTGGGAAGTAGCATTGGAAGTAATTCCCTGAGTAACGGAGCAGAATTCAGCAGCCTTTGTGTGGAAGAAGTCTCATTCTTTGACTCTGGTGCCCTTTTCCTGAGAAACACCACTGTTTGCAGTGGGATTGAAAGCCACAGCAGCAGAAAGCAATGTGGAATGCATCAAGGTAGGGTAAAAAGGTAGATTTCTGACTCCCTGATTTTTAGTGTGGGAATTGGTTGAAAAGAGAAGTGTGATTTGAAACCTTATCCCCAAGGACAGTGTTAGGATGTGGTAAGTTTTCTGAGGAAAAGAAGTTGGTCTGTGAGCGTTGCCTTTAGCTTGTTGGCAAACGGCAATACCTTTGAGGTATTAGTGGTGGCCACTTGTAAATTGAAGATGAGTTGAGCAGGCTTTTTGACGCTGGTTGTAATTGTGTGGATCAAAAGGTAATGTCAGAAGTGGGATTCGAACCCACGCACCTAGAAAGGGACCAGAATTCACCAACCATCGGTAAGGTAAGGATTAACAGTCCTTGAGTCTGGCGCCTTAGACCACTCGGCCATCCTGACACCTGTGCACAAAAGCTCTAGAAAAACGTGCTCCAAATTCTGCACTCTTACTGAGCAGCATCACACTCATTCCTCCTGTGCAAACACACAACAAACACACTCCATTCATTCTTCCTGCATGAATTAACCGGCAGTGCCAGTCATTCAGTTCATCATCCCTGCAATGCAACCAACATTCATACGCACATATTTCTCCCAACAACTCGTATTTTGCAAAATAGCGGCTGACATCCTACAATTCTGCTGGCTCAACTTGACAAAACGCAAGCAGCACAGCTGCCGTTCGAACGTGAGCCATTCAAAATCTAACACTCGTTCCAAACAGGACATTTCAGTCTCTCATTCCCGGGCCTTTACTTTTCTCACAATACATTCATGTGACAAGTGCTATTTGGAGTCCTGCTCCCCAGAAAATTACCTGGATCTCCCAACTTTGTGAGGGGAAACAAGGCACTCTGCAGCTATTGCGCCCTTGGCCATAAGCATTAGTCTGAGCATTGCCACCCGAAAGGCACGGCCTAAAAAAGGCATCAACTCTGGCAACTTTTACGCACTGGTGCCTGAATTGCTTGGCTGTGGTGCCTTTGTTTCTGGCAAAATGTTAATGTGGGAAGTAGCATTGGAAGTAATTCCCTGAGTAACGGAGCAGAATTCAGCAGCCTTTGTGTGGAAGAAGTCTCATTCTTTGACTCTGGTGCCCTTTTCCTGAGAAACACCACTGTTTGCAGTGGGATTGAAAGACACAGCAGCAGAAAGCAATGTGGAATGCATCAAGGTAGGGTAAAAAGGTAGATTTCTGACTCCCTGATTTTTAGTGTGGGAATTGGTTGAAAAGAGAAGTGTGATTTGAAACCTTATCCCCAAGGACAGTGTTAGAATGTGGTAAGTTTTCTGAGGAAAAGAAGTTGGTCTGTGAGCGTTGCCTTTAGCTTGTTGGCAAACGGCAATACCTTTGAGGTATTAGTGGTGGCCACTTGTAAATTGAAGATGAGTTGAGCAGGCTTTTTGACGCTGGTTGTAATTGTGCGGATCAAAAGGTAATGTCAGAAGTGGGATTCGAACCCACGCCCCTAGAAAGGGACCAGAATTCACCAACCATCGGTAAGGTAAGGATTAACAGTCCTTGAGTCTGGCGCCTTAGACCACTCGGCCATCCTGACACCTGTGCACAAAAGCTCTAGAAAAACGTGCTCCAAATTCTGCACTCTTACTGAGCAGCATCACACTCATTCCTCCTGTGCAAACACACAACAAACACACTCCATTCATTCTTCCTGCATGAATTAACCGGCAGTGCCAGTCATTCAGTTCATCATCCCTGCAATGCAACCAACATTCATACGCACATATTTCTCCCAACAACTCGTATTTTGCAAAATAGCGGCTGACATCCTACAATTCTGCTGGCTCAACTTGACAAAACGCAAGCAGCACAGCTGCCGTTCGAACGTGAGCCATTCAAAATCTAACACTCGTTCCAAACAGGACATTTCAGTCTCTCATTCCCGGGCCTTTACTTTTCTCACAATACATTCATGTGACAAGTGCTATTTGGAGTCCTGCTCCCCAGAAAATTACCTGGATCTCCCAACTTTGTGAGGGGAAACAAGGCACTCTGCAGCTATTGCGCCCTTGGCCATAAGCATTAGTCTGAGCATTGCCACCCGAAAGGCACGGCCTAAAAAAGGCATCAACTCTGGCAACTTTTACGCACTGGTGCCTGAATTGCTTGGCTGTGGTGCCTTTGTTTCTGGCAAAATGTTAATGTGGGAAGTAGCATTGGAAGTAATTCCCTGAGTAACGGAGCAGAATTCAGCAGCCTTTGTGTGGAAGAAGTCTCATTCTTTGACTCTGGTGCCCTTTTCCTGAGAAACACCACTGTTTGCAGTGGGATTGAAAGACACAGCAGCAGAAAG
This sequence comes from Somniosus microcephalus, assembly GCF_052327205.1. Lineage (NCBI taxonomy): Eukaryota > Metazoa > Chordata > Chondrichthyes > Squaliformes > Somniosidae > Somniosus > Somniosus microcephalus. Next base: position 72,898,577 of record NC_141005.1, read on the forward strand.
CAATGTGGAATGCATCAAGGTAGGGTAAAAAGGTAGATTTCTGACTCCCTGATTTTTAGTGTGGGAATTGGTTGAAAAGAGAAGTGTGATTTGAAACCTTATCCCCAAGGACAGTGTTAGAATGTGGTAAGTTTTCTGAGGAAAAGAAGTTGGTCTGTGAGCGTTGCCTTTAGCTTGTTGGCAAACGGCAATACCTTTGAGGTATTAGTGGTGGCCACTTGTAAATTGAAGATGAGTTGAGCAGGCTTTTTGACGCTGGTTGTAATTGTGCGGATCAAAAGGTAATGTCAGAAGTGGGATTCGAACCCACGCCCCTAGAAAGGGACCAGAATTCACCAACCATCGGTAAGGTAAGGATTAACAGTCCTTGAGTCTGGCGCCTTAGACCACTCGGCCATCCTGACACCTGTGCACAAAAGCTCTAGAAAAACGTGCTCCAAATTCTGCACTCTTACTGAGCAGCATCACACTCATTCCTCCTGTGCAAACACACAACAAACACACTCCATTCATTCTTCCTGCATGAATTAACCGGCAGTGCCAGTCATTCAGTTCATCATCCCTGCAATGCAACCAACATTCATACGCACATATTTCTCCCAACAACTCGTATTTTGCAAAATAGCGGCTGACATCCTACAATTCTGCTGGCTCAACTTGACAAAACGCAAGCAGCACAGCTGCCGTTCGAACGTGAGCCATTCAAAATCTAACACTCGTTCCAAACAGGACATTTCAGTCTCTCATTCCCAGGCCTTTACTTTTCTCACAATACATTCATGTGACAAGTGCTATTTGGAGTCCTGCTCCCCAGAAAATTACCTGGATCTCCCAACTTTGTGAAGGGAAACAAGGCACTCTGCAGCTATTGCGCCCTTGGCCATAAGCATTAGTCTGAGCATTGCCACCCGAAAGGCACGGCCTAAAAAAGGCATCAACTCTGGCAACTTTTACGCACTGGTGCCTGAATTGCTTGGCTGTGGTGCCTTTGTTTCTGGCAAAATGTTAATGTGGGAAGTAGCATTGGAAGTAATTCCCTGAGTAACGGAGCAGAATTCAGCAGCCTTTGTGTGGAAGAAGTCTCATTCTTTGACTCTGGTGCCCTTTTCCTGAGAAACACCACTGTTTGCAGTGGGATTGAAAGCCACAGCAGCAGAAAGCAATGTGGAATGCATCAAGGTAGGGTAAAAAGGTAGATTTCTGACTCCCTGATTTTTAGTGTGGGAATTGGTTGAAAAGAGAAGTGTGATTTGAAACCTTATCCCCAAGGACAGTGTTAGAATGTGGTAAGTTTTCTGAGGAAAAGAAGTTGGTCTGTGAGCGTTGCCTTTAGCTTGTTGGCAAACGGCAATACCTTTGAGGTATTAGTGGTGGCCACTTGTAAATTGAAGATGAGTTGAGCAGCCTTTTTGACGCTGGTTGTAATTGTGTGGATCAAAAGGTAATGTCAGAAGTGGGATTCGAACCCACGCCCCTAGAAAGGGACCAGAATTCACCAACCATCGGTAAGGTAAGGATTAACAGTCCTTGAGTCTGGCGCCTTAGACCACTCGGCCATCCTGACACCTGTGCACAAAAGCACTAGAAAAACGTGCTCCAAATTCTGCACTCTTACTGAGCAGCATCACACTCATTCCTCCTGTGCAAACACACAACAAACACACTCCATTCATTCTTCCTGCATGAATTAACCGGCAGTGCCAGTCATTCAGTTCATCATCCCTGCAATGCAACCAACATTCATACGCACATATTTCTCCCAACAACTCGTATTTTGCAAAATAGCGGCTGACATCCTACAATTCTGCTGGCTCAACTTGACAAAACGCAAGCAGCACAGCTGCCGTTCGAACGTGAGCCATTCAAAATCTAACACTCGTTCCAAACAGGACATTTCAGTCTCTCATTCCCGGGCCTTTACTTTTCTCACAATACATTCATGTGACAAGTGCTATTTGGAGTCCTGCTCCCCAGAAAATTACCTGGATCTCCCAACTTTGTGAGGGGAAACAAGGCACTCTGCAGCTATTGCGCCCTTGGCCATAAGCATTAGTCTGAGCATTGCCACCCGAAAGGCACGGCCTAAAAAAGGCATCAACTCTGGCAACTTTTACGCACTGGTGCCTGAATTGCTTGGCTGTGGTGCCTTTGTTTCTGGCAAAATGTTAATGTGGGAAGTAGCATTGGAAGTAATTCCCTGAGTAACGGAGCAGAATTCAGCAGCCTTTGTGTGGAAGAAGTCTCATTCTTTGACTCTGGTGCCCTTTTCCTGAGAAACACCACTGTTTGCAGTGGGATTGAAAGCCACAGCAGCAGAAAGCAATGTGGAATGCATCAAGGTAGGGTAAAAAGGTAGATTTCTGACTCCCTGATTTTTAGTGTGGGAATTGGTTGAAAAGAGAAGTGTGATTTGAAACCTTATCCCCAAGGACAGTGTTAGGATGTGGTAAGTTTTCTGAGGAAAAGAAGTTGGTCTGTGAGCGTTGCCTTTAGCTTGTTGGCAAACGGCAATACCTTTGAGGTATTAGTGGTGGCCACTTGTAAATTGAAGATGAGTTGAGCAGGCTTTTTGACGCTGGTTGTAATTGTGTGGATCAAAAGGTAATGTCAGAAGTGGGATTCGAACCCACGCCCCTAGAAAGGGACCAGAATTCACCAACCATCGGTAAGGTAAGGATTAACAGTCCTTGAGTCTGGCGCCTTAGACCACTCGGCCATCCTGACACCTGTGCACAAAAGCTCTAGAAAAACGTGCTCCAAATTCTGCACTCTTACTGAGCAGCATCACACTCATTCCTCCTGTGCAAACACACAACAAACACACTCCATTCATTCTTCCTGCATGAATTAACCGGCAGTGCCAGTCATTCAGTTCATCATCCCTGCAATGCAACCAACATTCATACGCACATATTTCTCCCAACAACTCGTATTTTGCAAAATAGCGGCTGACATCCTACAATTCTGCTGGCTCAACTTGACAAAACGCAAGCAGCACAGCTGCCGTTCGAACGTGAGCCATTCAAAATCTAACACTCGTTCCAAACAGGACATTTCAGTCTCTCATTCCCGGGCCTTTACTTTTCTCACAATACATTCATGTGACAAGTGCTATTTGGAGTCCTGCTCCCCAGAAAATTACCTGGATCTCCCAACTTTGTGAGGGGAAACAAGGCACTCTGCAGCTATTGCGCCCTTGGCCATAAGCATTAGTCTGAGCATTGCCACCCGAAAGGCACGGCCTAAAAAAGGCATCAACTCTGGCAACTTTTACGCACTGGTGCCTGAATTGCTTGGCTGTGGTGCCTTTGTTTCTGGCAAAATGTTAATGTGGGAAGTAGCATTGGAAGTAATTCCCTGAGTAACGGAGCAGAATTCAGCAGCCTTTGTGTGGAAGAAGTCTCATTCTTTGACTCTGGTGCCCTTTTCCTGAGAAACACCACTGTTTGCAGTGGGATTGAAAGCCACAGCAGCAGAAAGCAATGTGGAATGCATCAAGGTAGGGTAAAAAGGTAGATTTCTGACTCCCTGATTTTTAGTGTGGGAATTGGTTGAAAAGAGAAGTGTGATTTGAAACCTTATCCCCAAGGACAGTGTTAGGATGTGGTAAGTTTTCTGAGGAAAAGAAGTTGGTCTGTGAACGTTGCCTTTAGCTTGTTGGCAAACGGCAATACCTTTGAGGTATTAGTGGTGGCCACTTGTAAATTGAAGATGAGTTGAGCAGCCTTTTTGACGCTGGTTGTAATTGTGTGGATCAAAAGGTAATGTCAGAAGTGGGATTCGAACCCACGCCCCTAGAAAGGGACCAGAATTCACCAACCATCGGTAAGGTAAGGATTAACAGTCCTTGAGTCTGGCGCCTTAGACCACTCGGCCATCCTGACACCTGTGCACAAAAGCTCTAGAAAAACGTGCTCCAAATTCTGCACTCTTACTGAGCAGCATCACACTCATTCCTCCTGTGCAAACACACAACAAACACACTCCATTCATTCTTCCTGCATGAATTAACCGGCAGTGCCAGTCATTCAGTTCATCATCCCTGCAATGCAACCAACATTCATACGCACATATTTCTCCCAACAACTCGTATTTTGCAAAATAGCGGCTGACATCCTACAATTCTGCTGGCTCAACTTGACAAAACGCAAGCAGCACAGCTGCCGTTCGAACGTGAGCCATTCAAAATCTAACACTCGTTCCAAACAGGACATTTCAGTCTCTCATTCCCGGGCCTTTACTTTTCTCACAATACATTCATGTGACAAGTGCTATTTGGAGTCCTGCTCCCCAGAAAATTACCTGGATCTCCCAACTTTGTGAGGGGAAACAAGGCACTCTGCAGCTATTGCGCCCTTGGCCATAAGCATTAGTCTGAGCATTGCCACCCGAAAGGCACGGCCTAAAAAAGGCATCAACTCTGGCAACTTTTACGCACTGGTGCCTGAATTGCTTGGCTGTGGTGCCTTTGTTTCTGGCAAAATGTTAATGTGGGAAGTAGCATTGGAAGTAATTCCCTGAGTAACGGAGCAGAATTCAGCAGCCTTTGTGTGGAAGAAGTCTCATTCTTTGACTCTGGTGCCCTTTTCCTGAGAAACACCACTGTTTGCAGTGGGATTGAAAGCCACAGCAGCAGAAAGCAATGTGGAATGCATCAAGGTAGGGTAAAAAGGTAGATTTCTGACTCCCTGATTTTTAGTGTGGGAATTGGTTGAAAAGAGAAGTGTGATTTGAAACCTTATCCCCAAGGACAGTGTTAGGATGTGGTAAGTTTTCTGAGGAAAAGAAGTTGGTCTGTGAGCGTTGCCTTTAGCTTGTTGGCAAACGGCAATACCTTTGAGGTATTAGTGGTGGCCACTTGTAAATTGAAGATGAGTTGAGCAGCCTTTTTGACGCTGGTTGTAATTGTGTGGATCAAAAGGTAATGTCAGAAGTGGGATTCGAACCCACGCCCCTAGAAAGGGACCAGAATTCACCAACCATCGGTAAGGTAAGGATTAACAGTCCTTGAGTCTGGCGCCTTAGACCACTCGGCCATCCTGACACCTGTGCACAAAAGCACTAGAAAAACGTGCTCCAAATTCTGCACTCTTACTGAGCAGCATCACACTCATTCCTCCTGTGCAAACACACAACAAACACACTCCATTCATTCTTCCTGCATGAATTAACCGGCAGTGCCAGTCATTCAGTTCATCATCCCTGCAATGCAACCAACATTCATACGCACATATTTCTCCCAACAACTCGTATTTTGCAAAATAGCGGCTGACATCCTACAATTCTGCTGGCTCAACTTGACAAAACGCAAGCAGCACAGCTGCCGTTCGAACGTGAGCCATTCAAAATCTAACACTCGTTCCAAACAGGACATTTCAGTCTCTCATTCCCGGGCCTTTACTTTTCTCACAATACATTCATGTGACAAGTGCTATTTGGAGTCCTGCTCCCCAGAAAATTACCTGGATCTCCCAACTTTGTGAGGGGAAACAAGGCACTCTGCAGCTATTGCGCCCTTGGCCATAAGCATTAGTCTGAGCATTGCCACCCGAAAGGCACGGCCTAAAAAAGGCATCAACTCTGGCAACTTTTACGCACTGGTGCCTGAATTGCTTGGCTGTGGTGCCTTTGTTTCTGGCAAAATGTTAATGTGGGAAGTAGCATTGGAAGTAATTCCCTGAGTAACGGAGCAGAATTCAGCAGCCTTTGTGTGGAAGAAGTCTCATTCTTTGACTCTGGTGCCCTTTTCCTGAGAAACACCACTGTTTGCAGTGGGATTGAAAGCCACAGCAGCAGAAAGCAATGTGGAATGCATCAAGGTAGGGTAAAAAGGTAGATTTCTGACTCCCTGATTTTTAGTGTGGGAATTGGTTGAAAAGAGAAGTGTGATTTGAAACCTTATCCCCAAGGACAGTGTTAGGATGTGGTAAGTTTTCTGAGGAAAAGAAGTTGGTCTGTGAGCGTTGCCTTTAGCTTGTTGGCAAACGGCAATACCTTTGAGGTATTAGTGGTGGCCACTTGTAAATTGAAGATGAGTTGAGCAGGCTTTTTGACGCTGGTTGTAATTGTGTGGATCAAAAGGTAATGTCAGAAGTGGGATTCGAACCCACGCCCCTAGAAAGGGACCAGAATTCACCAACCATCGGTAAGGTAAAGATTAACAGTCCTTGAGTCTGGCGCCTTAGACCACTCGGCCATCCTGACACCTGTGCACAAAAACTCTAGAAAAAGGTGCTCCAAATTCTGCACTCTTACTGAGCAGCATCACACTCATTCCTCCTGTGCAAACACACAACAAACACACTCCATTCATTCTTCCTGCATGAATTAACCGGCAGTGCCAGTCATTCAGTTCATCATCCCTGCAATGCAACCAACATTCATACGCACATATTTCTCCCAACAACTCGTATTTTGCAAAATAGCGGCTGACATCCTACAATTCTGCTGGCTCAACTTGACAGAACGCAAGCAGCACAGCTGCCGTTCGAACGTGAGCCATTCAAAATCTAACACTCGTTCCAAACAGGACATTTCAGTCTCTCATTCCCGGGCCTTTACTTTTCTCACAATACATTCATGTGACAAGTGCTATTTGGAGTCCTGCTCCCCAGAAAATTACCTGGATCTCCCAACTTTGTGAGGGGAAACAAGGCACTCTGCAGCTATTGCGCCCTTGGCCATAAGCATTAGTCTGAGCATTGCCACCCGAAAGGCACGGCCTAAAAAAGGCATCAACTCTGGCAACTTTTACGCACTGGTGCCTGAATTGCTTGGCTGTGGTGCCTTTGTTTCTGGCAAAATGTTAATGTGGGAAGTAGCATTGGAAGTAATTCCCTGAGTAACGGAGCAGAATTCAGCAGCCTTTGTGTGGAAGAAGTCTCATTCTTTGACTCTGGTGCCCTTTTCCTGAGAAACACCACTGTTTGCAGTGGGATTGAAAGCCACAGCAGCAGAAAGCAATGTGGAATGCATCAAGGTAGGGTAAAAAGGTAGATTTCTGACTCCCTGATTTTTAGTGTGGGAATTGGTTGAAAAGAGAAGTGTGATTTGAAACCTTATCCCCAAGGACAGTGTTAGGATGTGGTAAGTTTTCTGAGGAAAAGAAGTTGGTCTGTGAGCGTTGCCTTTAGCTTGTTGGCAAATGGCAATACCTTTGAGGTATTAGTGGTGGCCACTTGTAAATTGAAGATGAGTTGAGCAGGCTTTTTGACGCTGGTTGTAATTGTGTGGATCAAAAGGTAATGTCAGAAGTGGGATTCGAACCCACGCCCCTAGAAAGGGACCAGAATTCATCAACCATCGGTAAGGTAAGGATTAACAGTCCTTGAGTCTGGCGCCTTAGACCACTCGGCCATCCTGACACCTCTGCACAAAAGCACTAGAAAAACGTGCTCCAAATTCTGCACTCTTACTGAGCAGCATCACACTCATTCCTCCTGTGCAAACACACAACAAACACACTCCATTCATTCTTCCTGCATGAATTAACCGGCAGTGCCAGTCATTCAGTTCATCATCCCTGCAATGCAACCAACATTCATACGCACATATTTCTCCCAACAACTCGTATTTTGCAAAATAGCGGCTAACATCCTACAATTCTGCTGGCTCAACTTGACAAAACGCAAGCAGCACAGCTGCCGTTCGAACGTGAGCCATTCAAAATCTAACACTCGTTCCAAACAGGACATTTCAGTCTCTCATTCCCGGGCCTTTACTTTTCTCACAATACATTCATGTGACAAGTGCTATTTGGAGTCCTGCTCCCCAGAAAATTACCTGGATCTCCCAACTTTGTGAGGGGAAACAAGGCACTCTGCAGCTATTGCGCCCTTGGCCATAAGCATTAGTCTGAGCATTGCCACCCGAAAGGCACGGCCTAAAAAAGGCATCAACTCTGGCAACTTTTACGCACTGGTGCCTGAATTGCTTGGCTGTGGTGCCTTTGTTTCTGGCAAAATGTTAATGTGGGAAGTAGCATTGGAAGTAATTCCCTGAGTAACGGAGCAGAATTCAGCAGCCTTTGTGTGGAAGAAGTCTCATTCTTTGACTCTGGTGCCCTTTTCCTGAGAAACACCACTGTTTGCAGTGGGATTGAAAGCCACAGCAGCAGAAAGCAATGTGGAATGCATCAAGGTAGGGTAAAAAGGTAGATTTCTGACTCCCTGATTTTTAGTGTGGGAATTGGTTGAAAAGAGAAGTGTGATTTGAAACCTTATCCCCAAGGACAGTGTTAGGATGTGGTAAGTTTTCTGAGGAAAAGAAGTTGGTCTGTGAGCGTTGCCTTTAGCTTGTTGGCAAACGGCAATACCTTTGAGGTATTAGTGGTGGCCACTTGTAAATTGAAGATGAGTTGAGCAGGCTTTTTGACGCTGGTTGTAATTGTGTGGATCAAAAGGTAATGTCAGAAGTGGGATTCGAACCCACGCCCCTAGAAAGGGACCAGAATTCACCAACCATCGGTAAGGTAAGGATTAACAGTCCTTGAGTCTGGCGCCTTAGACCACTCGGCCATCCTGACACCTGTGTACAAAAGCACTAGAAAAACGTGCTCCAAATTCTGCACTCTTACTGAGCAGCATCACACTCATTCCTCCTGTGCAAACACACAACAAACACACTCCATTCATTCTTCCTGCATGAATTAACCGGCAGTGCCAGTCATTCAGTTCATCATCCCTGCAATGCAACCAACATTCATACGCACATATTTCTCCCAACAACTCGTATTTTGCAAAATAGCGGCTAACATCCTACAATTCTGCTGGCTCAACTTGACAAAACGCAAGCAGCACAGCTGCCGTTCGAACGTGAGCCATTCAAAATCTAACACTCGTTCCAAACAGGACATTTCAGTCTCTCATTCCCGGGCCTTTACTTTTCTCACAATACATTCATGTGACAAGTGCTATTTGGAGTCCTGCTCCCCAGAAAATTACCTGGATCTCCCAACTTTGTGAGGGGAAACAAGGCACTCTGCAGCTATTGCGCCCTTGGCCATAAGCATTAGTCTGAGCATTGCCACCCGAAAGGCACGGCCTAAAAAAGGCATCAACTCTGGCAACTTTTACGCACTGGTGCCTGAATTGCTTGGCTGTGGTGCCTTTGTTTCTGGCAAAATGTTAATGTGGGAAGTAGCATTGGAAGTAATTCCCTGAGTAACGGAGCAGAATTCAGCAGCCTTTGTGTGGAAGAAGTCTCATTCTTTGACTCTGGTGCCCTTTTCCTGAGAAACACCACTGTTTGCAGTGGGATTGAAAGCCACAGCAGCAGAAAGCAATGTGGAATGCATCAAGGTAGGGTAAAAAGGTAGATTTCTGACTCCCTGATTTTTAGTGTGGGAATTGGTTGAAAAGAGAAGTGTGATTTGAAACCTTATCCCCAAGGACAGTGTTAGGATGTGGTAAGTTTTCTGAGGAAAAGAAGTTGGTCTGTGAGCGTTGCCTTTAGCTTGTTGGCAAACGGCAATACCTTTGAGGTATTAGTGGTGGCCACTTGTAAATTGAAGATGAGTTGAGCAGGCTTTTTGACGCTGGTTGTAATTGTGTGGATCAAAAGGTAATGTCAGAAGTGGGATTCGAACCCACGCCCCTAGAAAGGGACCAGAATTCACCAACCATCAGTAAGGTAAGGATTAACAGTTCTTGAGTCTGGCGCCTTAGACCACTCGGCCATCCTGACACCTGTGCACAAAAGCTCTAGAAAAACGTGCTCCAAATTCTGCACTCTTACTGAGCAGCATCACACTCATTCCTCCTGTGCAAACACACAACAAACACACTCCATTCATTCTTCCTGCATGAATTAACCGGCAGTGCCAGTCATTCAGTTCATCATCCCTGCAATGCAACCAACATTCATACGCACATATTTCTCCCAACAACTCGTATTTTGCAAAATAGCGGCTAACATCCTACAATTCTGCTGGCTCAACTTGACAAAACGCAAGCAGCACAGCTGCCGTTCGAACGTGAGCCATTCAAAATCTAACACTCGTTCCAAACAGGACATTTCAGTCTCTCATTCCCGGGCCTTTACTTTTCTCACAATACATTCATGTGACAAGTGCTATTTGGAGTCCTGCTCCCCAGAAAATTACCTGGATCTCCCAACTTTGTGAGGGGAAACAAGGCACTCTGCAGCTATTGCGCCCTTGGCCATAAGCATTAGTCTGAGCATTGCCACCCGAAAGGCACGGCCTAAAAAAGGCATCAACTCTGGCAACTTTTACGCACTGGTGCCTGAATTGCTTGGCTGTGGTGCCTTTGTTTCTGGCAAAATGTTAATGTGGGAAGTAGCATTGGAAGTAATTCCCTGAGTAACGGAGCAGAATTCAGCAGCCTTTGTGTGGAAGAAGTCTCATTCTTTGACTCTGGTGCCCTTTTCCTGAGAAACACCACTGTTTGCAGTGGGATTGAAAGCCACAGCAGCAGAAAGCAATGTGGAATGCATCAAGGTAGGGTAAAAAGGTAGATTTCTGACTCCCTGATTTTTAGTGTGGGAATTGGTTGAAAAGAGAAGTGTGATTTGAAACCTTATCCCCAAGGACAGTGTTAGGATGTGGTAAGTTTTCTGAGGAAAAGAAGTTGGTCTGTGAGCGTTGCCTTTAGCTTGTTGGCAAACGGCAATACCTTTGAGGTATTAGTGGTGGCCACTTGTAAATTGAAGATGAGTTGAGCAGGCTTTTTGACGCTGGTTGTAATTGTGTGGATCAAAAGGTAATGTCAGAAGTGGGATTCGAACCCACGCCCCTAGAAAGTGACCAGAATTCACCAACCATCGGTAAGGTAAGGATTAACAGTCCTTGAGTCTGGCGCCTTAGACCACTCGGCCATCCTGACACCTGTGTACAAAAGCACTAGAAAAACGTGCTCCAAATTCTGCACTCTTACTGAGCAGCATCACACTCATTCCTCCTGTGCAAACACACAACAAACACACTCCATTCATTCTTCCTGCATGAATTAACCGGCAGTGCCAGTCATTCAGTTCATCATCCCTGCAATGCAACCAACATTCATACGCTCATATTTCTCCCAACAACTCGTATTTTGCAAAATAGCGGCTAACATCCTACAATTCTGCTGGCTCAACTTGACAAAACGCAAGCAGCACAGCTGCCGTTCGAACGTGAGCCATTCAAAATCTAACACTCGTTCCAAACAGGACATTTCAGTCTCTCATTCCCGGGCCTTTACTTTTCTCACAATACATTCATGTGACAAGTGCTATTTGGAGTCCTGCTCCCCAGAAAATTACCTGGATCTCCCAACTTTGTGAGGGGAAACAAGGCACTCTGCAGCTATTGCGCCCTTGGCCATAAGCATTAGTCTGAGCATTGCCACCCGAAAGGCACGGCCTAAAAAAGGCATCAACTCTGGCAACTTTTACGCACTGGTGCCTGAATTGCTTGGCTGTGGTGCCTTTGTTTCTGGCAAAATGTTAATGTGGAAAGTAGCATTGGAAGTAATTCCCTGAGTAACGGAGCAGAATTCAGCAGCCTTTGTGTGGAAGAAGTCTCATTCTTTGACTCTGGTGCCCTTTTCCTGAGAAACACCACTGTTTGCAGTGGGATTGAAAGCCACAGCAGCAGAAAGCAATGTGGAATGCATCAAGGTAGGGTAAAAAGGTAGATTTCTGACTCCCTGATTTTTAGTGTGGGAATTGGTTGAAAAGAGAAGTGTGATTTGAAACCTTATCCCCAAGGACAGTGTTAGGATGTGGTAAGTTTTCTGAGGAAAAGAAGTTGGTCTGTGAGCGTTGCCTTTAGCTTGTTGGCAAACAGCAATACCTTTGAGGTATTAGTGGTGGCCACTTGTAAATTGAAGATGAGTTGAGCAGGCTTTTTGACGCTGGTTGTAATTGTGTGGATCAAAAGGTAATGTTAGAAGTGGGATTCGAACCCACGCCCCTAGAAAGGGACCAGAATTCACCAACCATCGGTAAGGTAAAGATTAACAGTCCTTGAGTCTGGCGCCTTAGACCACTCGGCCATCCTGACACCTGTGCACAAAAGCTCTAGAAAAAGGTGCTCCAAATTCTGCACTCTTACTGAGCAGCATCACACTCATTCCTCCTGTGCAAACACACAACAAACACACTCCATTCATTCTTCCTGCATGAATTAACCGGCAGTGCCAGTCATTCAGTTCATCATCCCTGCAATGCAACCAACATTCATACGCACATATTTCTCCCAACAACTCGTATTTTGCAAAATAGCGGCTGACATCCTACAATTCTGCTGGCTCAACTTGACAAAACGCAAGCAGCACAGCTGCCGTTCGAACGTGAGCCATTCAAAATCTAACACTCGTTCCAAACAGGACATTTCAGTCTCTCATTCCCGGGCCTTTACTTTTCTCACAATACATTCATGTGACAAGTGCTATTTGGAGTCCTGCTCCCCAGAAAATTACCTGGATCTCCCAACTTTGTGAGGGGAAACAAGGCACTCTGCAGCTATTGCGCCCTTGGCCATAAGCATTAGTCTGAGCATTGCCACCCGAAAGGCACGGCCTAAAAAAGGCATCAACTCTGGCAACTTTTACGCACTGGTGCCTGAATTGCTTGGCTGTTGTGCCTTTGTTTCTGGCAAAATGTTAATGTGGGAAGTAGCATTGGAAGTAATTCCCTGAGTAACGGAGCAGAATTCAGCAGCCTTTGTGTGGAAGAAGTCTCATTCTTTGACTCTGGTGCCCTTTTCCTGAGAAACACCACTGTTTGCAGTGGGATTGAAAGCCACAGCAGCAGAAAGCAATGTGGAATGCATCAAGGTAGGGTAAAAAGGTAGATTTCTGACTCCCTGATTTTTAGTGTGGGAATTGGTTGAAAAGAGAAGTGTGATTTGAAACCTTATCCCCAAGGACAGTGTTAGGATGTGGTAAGTTTTCTGAGGAAAAGAAGTTGGTCTGTGAGCATTGCCTTTAGCTTGTTGGCAAACGGCAATACCTTTGAGGTATTAGTGGTGGCCACTTGTAAATTGAAGATGAGTTGAGCAGGCTTTTTGACGCTGGTTGCAATTGTGTGGATCAAAAGGTAATGTCAGAAGTGGGATTCGAACCCACGCCCCTAGAAAGGGACCAGAATTCACCAACCATCGGTAAGGTAAGGATTAACAGTCCTTGAGTCTGGCGCCTTAGACCACTCGGCCATCTTGACACCTGTGCACAAAAGCTCTAGAAAAACGTGCTCCAAATTCTGCACTCTTACTGAGCAGCATCACACTCATTCCTCCTGTGCAAACACACAACAAACACACTCCATTCATTCTTCCTGCATGAATTAACCGGCAGTGCCAGTCATTCAGTTCATCATCCCTGCAATGCAACCAACATTCATACGCACATATTTCTCCCAACAACTCGTATTTCGCAAAATAGCGGCTAACATCCTACAATTCTGCTGGCTCAACTTGACAAAACGCAAGCAGCACAGCTGCCGTTCGAACGTGAGCCATTCAAAATCTAACACTCGTTCCAAACAGGACATTTCAGTCTCTCATTCCCGGGCCTTTACTTTTCTCACAATACATTCATGTGACAAGTGCTATTTGGAGTCCTGCTCCCCAGAAAATTACCTGGATCTCCCAACTTTGTGAGGGGAAACAAGGCACTCTGCAGCTATTGCGCCCTTGGCCATAAGCATTAGTCTGAGCATTGCCACCCGAAAGGCACGGCCTAAAAAAGGCATCAACTCTGGCAACTTTTACGCACTGGTGCCTGAATTGCTTGGCTGTGGTGCCTTTGTTTCTGGCAAAATGTTAATGTGGGAAGTAGCATTGGAAGTAATTCCCTGAGTAACGGAGCAGAATTCAGCAGCCTTTGTGTGGAAGAAGTCTCATTCTTTGACTCTGGTGCCCTTTTCCTGAGAAACACCACTGTTTGCAGTGGGATTGAAAGCCACAGCAGCAGAAAGCAATGTGGAATGCATCAAGGTAGGGTAAAAAGGTAGATTTCTGACTCCCTGATTTTTAGTGTGGGAATTGGTTGAAAAGAGAAGTGTGATTTGAAACCTTATCCCCAAGGACAGTGTTAGGATGTGGTAAGTTTTCTGAGGAAAAGAAGTTGGTCTGTGAGCGTTGCCTTCAGCTTGTTGGCAAACGGCAATAACTTTGAGGTATTAGTGGTGGCCACTTGTAAATTGAAGATGAGTTGAGCAGGCTTTTTGACGCTGGTTGTAATTGTGTGGATCAAAAGGTAATGTCAGAAGTGGGATTCGAACCCACGCCCCTAGAAAGGGACCAGAATTCACCAACCATCGGTAAGGTAAGGATTAACAGTCCTTGAGTCTGGCGCCTTAGACCACTCGGCCATCCTGACACCTGTGCACAAAAGCACTAGAAAAACGTGCTCCAAATTCTGCACTCTTACTGAGCAGCATCACACTCATTCCTCCTGTGCAAACACACAACAAACACACTCCATTCATTCTTCCTGCATGAATTAACCGGCAGTGCCAGTCATTCAGTTCATCATCCCTGCAATGCAACCAACATTCATACGCACATATTTCTCCCAACAACTCGTATTTTGCAAAATAGCGGCTAACATCCTACAATTCTGCTGGCTCAACTTGACAAAACGCAAGCAGCACAGCTGCCGTTCGAACGTGAGCCATTCAAAATCTAACACTCGTTCCAAACAGGACATTTCAGTCTCTCATTCCCGGGCCTTTACTTTTCTCACAATACATTCATGTGACAAGTGCTATTTGGAGTCCTGCTCCCCAGAAAATTACCTGGATCTCACAACTTTGTGAGGGGAAACAAGGCACTCTGCAGCTATTGCGCCCTTGGCCATAAGCATTAGTCTGAGCATTGCCACCCGAAAGGCACGGCCTAAAAAAGGCATCAACTCTGGCAACTTTTACGCACTGGTGCCTGAATTGCTTGGCTGTGGTGCCTTTGTTTCTGGCAAAATGTTAATGTGGGAAGTAGCATTGGAAGTAATTCCCTGAGTAACGGAGCAGAATTCAGCAGCCTTTGTGTGGAAGAAGTCTCATTCTTTGACTCTGGTGCCCTTTTCCTGAGAAACACCACTGTTTGCAGTGGGATTGAAAGCCACAGCAGCAGAAAGCAATGTGGAATGCATCAAGGTAGGGTAAAAAGGTAGATTTCTGACTCCCTGATTTTTAGTGTGGGAATTGGTTGAAAAGAGAAGTGTGATTTGAAACCTTATCCCCAAGGACAGTGTTAGGATGTGGTAAGTTTTCTGAGGAAAAGAAGTTGGTCTGTGAGCGTTGCCTTTAGCTTGTTGGCAAACGGCAATACCTTTGAGGTATTAGTGGTGGCCACTTGTAAATTGAAGATGAGTTGAGCAGGCTTTTTGACGCTGGTTGTAATTGTGTGGATCAAAAGGTAATGTCAGAAGTGGGATTCGAACCCACGCCCCTAGAAAAGGACCAGAATTCACCAACCATCGGTAAGGTAAGGATTAACAGTCCTTGAGTCGGGCGCCTTAGACCACTCGGCCATCCTGACACCTGTGCACAAAAGTTCTAGAAAAACGTGCTCCAAATTCTGCACTCTTACTGAGCAGCATCACACTCATTCCTCCTGTGCAAACACACAACAAACACACTCCATTCATTCTTCCTGCATGAATTAACCGGCAGTGCCAGTCATTCAGTTCATCATCCCTGCAATGCAACCAACATTCATACGCACATATTTCTCCCAACAACTCGTATTTTGCAAAATAGCGGCTAACATCCTACAATTCTGCTGGCTCAACTTGACAAAACGCAAGCAGCACAGCTGCCGTTCGAACGTGAGCCATTCAAAATCTAACACTCGTTCCAAACAGGACATTTCAGTCTCTCATTCCCGGGCCTTTACTTTTCTCACAATACATTCATGTGACAAGTGCTATTTGGAGTCCTGCTCCCCAGAAAATTACCTGGATCTCCCAACTTTGTGAGGGGAAACAAGGCACTCTGCAGCTATTGCGCCCTTGGCCATAAGCATTAGTCTGAGCATTGCCACCCGAAAGGCACGGCCTAAAAAAGGCATCAACTCTGGCAACTTTTACGCACTGGTGCCTGAATTGCTTGGCTGTTGTGCCTTTGTTTCTGGCAAAATGTTAATGTGGGAAGTAGCATTGGAAGTAATTCCCTGAGTAACGGAGCAGAATTCAGCAGCCTTTGTGTGGAAGAAGTCTCATTCTTTGACTCTGGTGCCCTTTTCCTGAGAAACACCACTGTTTGCAGTGGGATTGAAAGCCACAGCAGCAGAAAGCAATGTGGAATGCATCAAGGTAGGGTAAAAAGGTAGATTTCTGACTCCCTGATTTTTAGTGTGGGAATTGGTTGAAAAGAGAAGTGTGATTTGAAACCTTATCCCCAAGGACAGTGTTAGGATGTGGTAAGTTTTCTGAGGAAAAGAAGTTGGTCTGTGAGCGTTGCCTTTAGCTTGTTGGCAAACGGCAATACCTTTGAGGTATTAGTGGTGGCCACTTGTAAATTGAAGATGAGTTGAGCAGGCTTTTTGACGCTGGTTGCAATTGTGTGGATCAAAAGGTAATGTCAGAAGTGGGATTCGAACCCACGCCCCTAGAAAGGGACCAGAATTCACCAACCATCGGTAAGGTAAGGATTAACAGTCCTTGAGTCTGGCGCCTTAGACCACTCGGCCATCCTGACACCTGTGCACAAAAGCTCTAGAAAAACGTGCTCCAAATTCTGCACTCTTACTGAGCAGCATCACACTCATTCCTCCTGTGCAAACACACAACAAACACACTCCATTCATTCTTCCTGCATGAATTAACCGGCAGTGCCAGTCATTCAGTTCATCATCCCTGCAATGCAACCAACATTCATACGCACATATTTCTCCCAACAACTCGTATTTCGCAAAATAGCGGCTAACATCCTACAATTCTGCTGGCTCAACTTGACAAAACGCAAGCAGCACAGCTGCCGTTCGAACGTGAGCCATTCAAAATCTAACACTCGTTCCAAACAGGACATTTCAGTCTCTCATTCCCGGGCCTTTACTTTTCTCACAATACATTCATGTGACAAGTGCTATTTGGAGTCCTGCTCCCCAGAAAATTACCTGGATCTCCCAACTTTGTGAGGGGAAACAAGGCACTCTGCAGCTATTGCGCCCTTGGCCATAAGCATTAGTCTGAGCATTGCCACCCGAAAGGCACGGCCTAAAAAAGGCATCAACTCTGGCAACTTTTACGCACTGGTGCCTGAATTGCTTGGCTGTGGTGCCTTTGTTTCTGGCAAAATGTTAATGTGGGAAGTAGCATTGGAAGTAATTCCCTGAGTAACGGAGCAGAATTCAGCAGCCTTTGTGTGGAAGAAGTCTCATTCTTTGACTCTGGTGCCCTTTTCCTGAGAAACACCACTGTTTGCAGTGGGATTGAAAGCCACAGCAGCAGAAAGCAATGTGGAATGCATCAAGGTAGGGTAAAAAGGTAGATTTCTGACTCCCTGATTTTTAGTGTGGGAATTGGTTGAAAAGAGAAGTGTGATTTGAAACCTTATCCCCAAGGACAGTGTTAGGATGTGGTAAGTTTTCTGAGGAAAAGAAGTTGGTCTGTGAGCGTTGCCTTCAGCTTGTTGGCAAACGGCAATAACTTTGAGGTATTAGTGGTGGCCACTTGTAAATTGAAGATGAGTTGAGCAGGCTTTTTGACGCTGGTTGTAATTGTGTGGATCAAAAGGTAATGTCAGAAGTGGGATTCGAACCCATGCCCATAGAAAGGGACCAGAATTCACCAACCATCGGTAAGGTAAGGATTAACAGTCCTTGAGTCTGGTGCCTTAGACCACTCGGCCATCCTGACACCTGTGCACAAAAGTTTTAGAAAAACGTGCTCCAAATTCTGCACTCTTACTGAGCAGCATCACACGCATTCCTCCTGTGCAAACACACAACAAACACACTCCATTCATTCTTCCTGCATGAATGAACCGGCAGTGCCAGTCATTCAGTTCATCATCCCTGCAATGCAACCAACATTCATACGCACATATTTCTCCCAACAACTCGTATTTTGCAAAATAGCGGCTAACATCCTACAATTCTGCTGGCTCAACTTGACAAAACGCAAGCAGCACAGCTGCCGTTCGAACGTGAGCCATTCAAAATCTAACACTCGTTCCAAACAGGACATTTCAGTCTCTCATTCCCGGGCCTTTACTTTTCTCACAATACATTCATGTGACAAGTGCTATTTGGAGTCCTGCTCCCCAGAAAATTACCTGGATCTCCCAACTTTGTGAGGGGAAACAAGGCACTCTGCAGCTATTGCGCCCTTGGCCATAAGCATTAGTCGGAGCATTACCACCCGAAAGGCACGGCCTAAAAAAGGCATCAACTCTGGCAACTTTTACGCACTGGTGCCTGAATTGCTTGGCTGTGGTGCCTTTGTTTCTGGCAAAATGTTAATGTGGGAAGTAGCATTGGAAGTAATTCCCTGAGTAACGGAGCAGAATTCAGCAGCCTTTGTGTGGAAGAAGTCTCATTCTTTGACTCTGGTGCCCTTTTCCTGAGAAACACCACTGTTTGCAGTGGGATTGAAAGCCACAGCAGCAGAAAGGAATGTGGAATGCATCAAGGTAGGGTAAAAAGGTAGATTTCTGACTCCCTGATTTTTAGTGTGGGAATTGGTTGAAAAGAGAAGTGTGATTTGAAACCTTATCCCCAAGGACAGTGTTAGGATGTGGCAAGTTTTCTGAGGAAAAGAAGTTGGTCTGTGAGCGTTGCCTTTAGCTTGTTGGCAAACGGCAATACCTTTGAGGTATTAGTGGTGGCCACTTGTAAATTGAAGATGAGTTGAGCAGGCTTTTTGACGCTGGTTGTAATTGTGTGGATCAAAAGGTAATGTCAGAAGTGGGATTCGAACCCACGCCCCTAGAAAGGAACCAGAATTCACCAACCATTGGTAAGGTAAGAATTAACAGTCTTTGAGTCTGGCGCCTTAGACCACTCGGCCATCCTGACACCTGTGCACAAAAGAGCTAGGAAAACGTGCTCCAAATTCTGCACTCTTACTGAGCAGCATCACACTCATTCCTCCTGTGCAAACACACAACAAACACACTCCATTCATTCTTCCTGCATGAATTAACCGGCAGTGCCAGTCATTCAGTTCATCATCCCTGCAATGCAACCAACATTCATACGCACATATTTCTCCCAACAACTCGTATTTTGCAAAATAGCGGCTAACATCCTACAATTCTGCTGGCTCAACTTGACAAAACGCAAGCAGCACAGCTGCCGTTCGAACGTGAGCCATTCAAAATCTAACACTCGTTCCAAACAGGACATTTCAGTCTCTCATTCCCGGGCCTTTACTTTTCTCACAATACATTCATGTGACAAGTGCTATTTGGAGTCCTGCTCCCCAGAAAATTACCTGGATCTCCCAACTTTGTGAGGGGAAACAAGGCACTCTGCAGCTATTGCGCCCTTGGCCATAAGCATTAGTCGGAGCATTGCCACCCGAAAGGCACGGCCTAAAAAAGGCATCAACTCTGGCAACTTTTACGCACTGGTGCCTGAATTGCTTGGCTGTGGTGCCTTTGTTTCTGGCAAAATGTTAATGTGGGAAGTAGCATTGGAAGTAATTCCCTGAGTAACGGAGCAGAATTCAGCAGCCTTTGTGTGGAAGAAGTCTCATTCTTTGACTCTGGTGCCCTTTTCCTGAGAAACACCACTGTTTGCAGTGGGATTGAAAGCCACAGCAGCAGAAAGCAATGTGGAATGCATCAAGGTAGGGTAAAAAGGTAGATTTCTGACTCCCTGATTTTTAGTGTGGGAATTGGTTGAAAAGAGAAGTGTGATTTGAAACCTTATCCCCAAGGACAGTGTTAGGATGTGGCAAGTTTTCTGAGGAAAAGAAGTTGGTCTGTGAGCGTTGCCTTTAGCTTGTTGGCAAACGGCAATACCTTTGAGGTATTAGTGGTGGCCACTTGTAAATTGAAGATGAGTTGAGCAGGCTTTTTGACGCTGGTTGTAATTGTGTGGATCAAAAGGTAATGTCAGAAGTGGGATTCGAACCCACGCCCCTAGAAAGGAACTAGAATTCACCAACCATTGGTAAGGTAAGAATTAACAGTCTTTGAGTCTGGCGCCTTAGACCACTCGGCCATCCTGACACCTGTGCACAAAAGAGCTAGGAAAACGTGCTCCAAATTCTGCACTCTTACTGAGCAGCATCACACTCATTCCTCCTGTGCAAACACACAACAAACACACTCCATTCATTCTTCCTGCATGAATTAACCGGCAGTGCCAGTCATTCAGTTCATCATCCCTGCAATGCAACCAACATTCATACGCACATATTTCTCCCAACAACTCGTATTTTGCAAAATAGCGGCTAACATCCTACAATTCTGCTGGCTCAACTTGACAAAACGCAAGCAGCACAGCTGCCGTTCGAACGTGAGCCATTCAAAATCTAACACTCGTTCCAAACAGGACATTTCAGTCTCTCATTCCCGGGCCTTTACTTTTCTCACAATACATTCATGTGACAAGTGCTATTTGGAGTCCTGCTCCCCAGAAAATTACCTGGATCTCCCAACTTTGTGAGGGGAAACAAGGCACTCTGCAGCTATTGCGCCCTTGGCCATAAGCATTAGTCTGAGCATTGCCACCCGAAAGGCACGGCCTAAAAAAGGCATCAACTCTGGCAACTTTTACGCACTGGTGCCTGAATTGCTTGGCTGTGGTGCCTTTGTTTCTGGCAAAATGTTAATGTGGGGAGTAGCATTGGAAGTAATTCCCTGAGTAACGGAGCAGAATTCAGCAGCCTTTGTGTGGAAGAAGTCTCATTCTTTGACTCTGGTGCCCTTTTCCTGAGAAACACCACTGTTTGCAGTGGGATTGAAAGCCACAGCAGCAGAAAGCAATGTGGAATGCATCAACGCGGTCGGGTAAAAAGGTAGATTTCTGACTCCCTGATTTTTAGTGTGGGAATTGGTTGAAAAGAGAAGTGTGATTTGAAACCTTATCCCCAAGGACAGTGTTAGGATGTGGTAAGTTTTCTGAGGAAAAGAAGTTGGTCTGTGAGCGTTGCCTTTAGCTTGTTGGCAAACGGCAATACCTTTGAGGTATTAGTGGTGGCCACTTGTAAATTGAAGATGAGTTGAGCAGGCTTTTTGACGCTGGTTGTAATTGTGTGGATCAAAAGGTAATGTCAGAAGTGGGATTCGAACCCACAGCCCTAGAAAGGGACCAGAATTCACCAACCATCGGTAAGGTAAGGATTAACAGTCCTTGAGTCGGGCGCCTTAGACCACTCGGCCATCCTGACACCTGTGCACCAAAGCTCTAGAAAAACGTGCTCCAAATTCTGCACTCTTACTGAGCAGCATCACACTCATTCCTCCTGTGCAAACACACAACAAACACACTCCATTCATTCTTCCTGCATGAATTAACCGGCAGTGCCAGTCATTCAGTTCATCATCCCTGCAATGCAACCAACATTCATACGCACATATTTCTCCCAACAACTCGTATTTTGCAAAATAGCGGCTGACATCCTACAATTCTGCTGGCTCAACTTGACAAAACGCAAGCAGCACAGCTGCCGTTCGAACGTGAGCCATTCAAAATCTAACACTCGTTCCAAACAGGACATTTCAGTCTCTCATTCCCGGGCCTTTACTTTTCTCACAATACATTCATGTGACAAGTGCTATTTGGAGTCCTGCTCCCCAGAAAATTACCTGGATCTCCCAACTTTGTGAGGGGAAACAAGGCACTCTGCAGCTATTGCGCCCTTGGCCATAAGCATTAATCTGAGCATTGCCACCCGAAAGGCACGGCCTAAAAAAGGCATCAACTCTGGCAACTTTTACGCACTGGTGCCTGAATTGCTTGGCTGTGGTGCCTTTGTTTCTGGCAAAATGTTAATGTGGGAAGTAGCATTGGAAGTAATTCCCTGAGTAACGGAGCAGAATTCAGCAGCCTTTGTGTGGAAGAAGTCTCATTCTTTGACTCTGGTGCCCTTTTCCTGAGAAACACCACTGTTTGCAGTGGGATTGAAAGCCACAGCAGCAGAAAGCAATGTGGAATGCATCAAGGTAGGGTAAAAAGGTAGATTTCTGACTCCCTGATTTTTAGTGTGGGAATTGGTTGAAAAGAGAAGTGTGATTTGAAACCTTATCCCCAAGGACAGTGTTAGGATGTGGTAAGTTTTCTGAGGAAAAGAAGTTGGTCTGTGAGCGTTGCCTTTAGCTTGTTGGCAAACGGCAATACCTTTGAGGTATTAGTGGTGGCCACTTGTAAATTGAAGATGAGTTGAGCAGGCTTTTTGACGCTGGTTGTAATTGTGTGGATCAAAAGGTAATGTCAGAAGTGGGATTCGAACCCACGCCCCTAGAAAGGGACCAGAATTCACCAACCATCGGTAAGGTAAGGATTAACAGTCCTTGAGTCTGGCGTCTTAGACCACTCGGCCATCCTGACACCTGTGCACAAAAGCTCTAGAAAAACGTGCTCCAAATTCTGCACTCTTACTGAGCAGCATCACACTCATTCCTCCTGTGCAAACACACAACAAACACACTCCATTCATTCTTCCTGCATGAATTAACCGGCAGTGCCAGTCATTCAGTTCATCATCCCTGCAATGCAACCAACATTCATACGCACATATTTCTCCCAACAACTCGTATTTTGCAAAATAGCGGCTGACATCCTACAATTCTGCTGGCTCAACTTGACAAAACGCAAGCAGCACAGCTGCCGTTCGAACGTGAGCCATTCAAAATCTAACACTCGTTCCAAACAGGACATTTCAGTCTCTCATTCCCGGGCCTTTACTTTTCTCACAATACATTCATGTGACAAGTGCTATTTGGAGTCCTGCTCCCCAGAAAATTACCTGGATCTCCCAACTTTGTGAGGGGAAACAAGGCACTCTGCAGCTATTGCGCCCTTGGCCATAAGCATTAGTCTGAGCATTGCCACCCGAAAGGCACGGCCTAAAAAAGGCATCAACTCTGGCAACTTTTACGCACTGGTGCCTGAATTGCTTGGCTGTGGTGCCTTTGTTTCTGGCAAAATGTTAATGTGGGAAGTAGCATTGGAAGTAATTCCCTGAGTAACGGAGCAGAATTCAGCAGCCTTTGTGTGGAAGAAGTCTCATTCTTTGACTCTGGTGCCCTTTTCCTGAGAAACACCACTGTTTGCAGTGGGATTGAAAGCCACAGCAGCAGAAAGCAATGTGGAATGCATCAAGGTAGGGTAAAAAGGTAGATTTCTGACTCCCTGATTTTTAGTGTGGGAATTGGTTGAAAAGAGAAGTGTGATTTGAAACCTTATCCCCAAGGACAGTGTTAGGATGTGGTAAGTTTTCTGAGGAAAAGAAGTTGGTCTGTGAGCGTTGCCTTTAGCTTGTTGGCAAACGGCAATACCTTTGAGGTATTAGTGGTGGCCACTTGTAAATTGAAGATGAGTTGAGCAGGCTTTTTGACGCTGGTTGTAATTGTGTGGATCAAAAGGTAATGTCAGAAGTGGGATTCGAACCCACGCCCCTAGAAAGGGACCAGGATTCACCAACCATCGGTAAGGTAAGGATTAACAGTCCTTGAGTCTGGCGCCTTAGACCACTCGGCCATCCTGACACCTGTGCACAAAAGCTCTAGAAAAACGTGCTCCAAATTCTGCACTCTTACTGAGCAGCATCACACTCATTCCTCCTGTGCAAACACACAACAAACACACTCCATTCATTCTTCCTGCATGAATTAACCGGCAGTGCCAGTCATTCAGTTCATCATCCCTGCAATGCAACCAACATTCATACGCACATATTTCTCCCAACAACTCGTATTTTGCAAAATAGCGGCTGACATCCTACAATTCTGCTGGCTCAACTTGACAAAACGCAAGCAGCACAGCTGCCGTTCGAACGTGAGCCATTCAAAATCTAACACTCGTTCCAAACAGGACATTTCAGTCTCTCATTCCCGGGCCTTTACTTTTCTCACAATACATTCATGTGACAAGTGCTATTTGGAGTCCTGCTCCCCAGAAAATTACCTGGATCTCCCAACTTTGTGAGGGGAAACAAGGCACTCTGCAGCTATTGCGCCCTTGGCCATAAGCATTAGTCTGAGCATTGCCACCCGAAAGGCACGGCCTAAAAAAGGCATCAACTCTGGCAACTTTTACGCACTGGTGCCTGAATTGCTTGGCTGTGGTGCCTTTGTTTCTGGCAAAATGTTAATGTGGGAAGTAGCATTGGAAGTAATTCCCTGAGTAACGGAGCAGAATTCAGCAGCCTTTGTGTGGAAGAAGTCTCATTCTTTGACTCTGGTGCCCTTTTCCTGAGAAACACCACTGTTTGCAGTGGGATTGAAAGCCACAGCAGCAGAAAGCAATGTGGAATGCATCAAGGTAGGGTAAAAAGGTAGATTTCTGACTCCCTGATTTTTAGTGTGGGAATTGGTTGAAAAGAGAAGTGTGATTTGAAACCTTATCCCCAAGGACAGTGTTAGGATGTGGTAAGTTTTCTGAGGAAAAGAAGTTGGTCTGTGAGCGTTGCCTTTAGCTTGTTGGCAAACGGCAATACCTTTGAGGTATTAGTGGTGGCCACTTGTAAATTGAAGATGAGTTGAGCAGGCTTTTTGACGCTGGTTGTAATTGTGTGGATCAAAAGGTAATGTCAGAAGTGGGATTCGAACCCACGCCCCTAGAAAGGGACCAGGATTCACCAACCATCGGTAAGGTAAGGATTAACAGTCCTTGAGTCTGGCGCCTTAGACCACTCGGCCATCCTGACACCTGTGCACAAAAGCTCTAGAAAAACGTGCTCCAAATTCTGCACTCTTACTGAGCAGCATCACACTCATTCCTCCTGTGCAAACACACAACAAACACACTCCATTCATTCTTCCTGCATGAATTAACCGGCAGTGCCAGTCATTCAGTTCATCATCCCTGCAATGCAACCAACATTCATACGCACATATTTCTCCCAACAACTCGTATTTTGCAAAATAGCGGCTGACATCCTACAATTCTGCTGGCTCAACTTGACAAAACGCAAGCAGCACAGCTGCCGTTCGAACGTGAGCCATTCAAAATCTAACACTCGTTCCAAACAGGACATTTCAGTCTCTCATTCCCGGGCCTTTACTTTTCTCACAATACATTCATGTGACAAGTGCTATTTGGAGTCCTGCTCCCCAGAAAATTACCTGGATCTCCCAACTTTGTGAGGGGAAACAAGGCACTCTGCAGCTATTGCGCCCTTGGCCATAAGCATTAGTCTGAGCATTGCCACCCGAAAGGCACGGCCTAAAAAAGGCATCAACTCTGGCAACTTTTACGCACTGGTGCCTGAATTGCTTGGCTGTGGTGCCTTTGTTTCTGGCAAAATGTTAATGTGGGAAGTAGCATTGGAAGTAATTCCCTGAGTAACGGAGCAGAATTCAGCAGCCTTTGTGTGGAAGAAGTCTCATTCTTTGACTCTGGTGCCCTTTTCCTGAGAAACACCACTGTTTGCAGTGGGATTGAAAGCCACAGCAGCAGAAAGCAATGTGGAATGCATCAAGGTAGGGTAAAAAGGTAGATTTCTGACTCCCTGATTTTTAGTGTGGGAATTGGTTGAAAAGAGAAGTGTGATTTGAAACCTTATCCCCAAGGACAGTGTTAGGATGTGGTAAGTTTTCTGAGGAAAAGAAGTTGGTCTGTGAGCGTTGCCTTTAGCTTGTTGGCAAACGGCAATACCTTTGAGGTATTAGTGGTGGCCACTTGTAAATTGAAGATGAGTTGAGCAGGCTTTTTGACGCTGGTTGTAATTGTGTGGATCAAAAGGTAATGTCAGAAGTGGGATTCGAACCCACACCCCTAGAAAGGGACCAGGATTCACCAACCATCGGTAAGGTAAGGATTAACAGTCCTTGAGTCTGGCGCCTTAGACCACTCGGCCATCCTGACACCTGTGCACAAAAGCTCTAGAAAAACGTGCTCCAAATTCTGCACTCTTACTGAGCAGCATCACACTCATTCCTCCTGTGCAAACACACAACAAACACACTCCATTCATTCTTCCTGCATGAATTAACCGGCAGTGCCAGTCATTCAGTTCATCATCCCTGCAATGCAACCAACATTCATACGCACATATTTCTCCCAACAACTCGTATTTTGCAAAATAGCGGCTGACATCCTACAATTCTGCTGGCTCAACTTGACAAAACGCAAGCAGCACAGCTGCCGTTCGAACGTGAGCCATTCAAAATCTAACACTCGTTCCAAACAGGACATTTCAGTCTCTCATTCCCGGGCCTTTACTTTTCTCACAATACATTCATGTGACAAGTGCTATTTGGAGTCCTGCTCCCCAGAAAATTACCTGGATCTCCCAACTTTGTGAGGGGAAACAAGGCACTCTGCAGCTATTGCGCCCTTGGCCATAAGCATTAGTCTGAGCATTGCCACCCGAAAGGCACGGCCTAAAAAAGGCATCAACTCTGGCAACTTTTACGCACTGGTGCCTGAATTGCTTGGCTGTGGTGCCTTTGTTTCTGGCAAAATGTTAATGTGGGAAGTAGCATTGGAAGTAATTCCCTGAGTAACGGAGCAGAATTCAGCAGCCTTTGTGTGGAAGAAGTCTCATTCTTTGACTCTGGTGCCCTTTTCCTGAGAAACACCACTGTTTGCAGTGGGATTGAAAGCCACAGCAGCAGAAAGCAATGTGGAATGCATCAAGGTAGGGTAAAAAGGTAGATTTCTGACTCCCTGATTTTTAGTGTGGGAATTGGTTGAAAAGAGAAGTGTGATTTGAAACCTTATCCCCAAGGACAGTGTTAGGATGTGGTAAGTTTTCTGAGGAAAAGAAGTTGGTCTGTGAGCGTTGCCTTTAGCTTGTTGGCAAACGGCAATACCTTTGAGGTATTAGTGGTGGCCACTTGTAAATTGAAGATGAGTTGAGCAGGCTTTTTGACGCTGGTTGTAATTGTGTGGATCAAAAGGTAATGTCAGAAGTGGGATTCGAACCCACGCCCCTAGAAAGGGACCAGGATTCACCAACCATCGGTAAGGATTAACAGTCCTTGAGTCTGGCGCCTTAGACCACTCGGCCATCCTGACACCTGTGCACAAAAGCTCTAGAAAAACGTGCTCCAAATTCTGCACTCTTACTGAGCAGCATCACACTCATTCCTCCTGTGCAAACACACAACAAACACACTCCATTCATTCTTCCTGCATGAATTAACCGGCAGTGCCAGTCATTCAGTTCATCATCCCTGCAATGCAACCAACATTCATACGCACATATTTCTCCCAACAACTCGTATTTTGCAAAATAGCGGCTGACATCCTACAATTCTGCTGGCTCAACTTGACAAAACGCAAGCAGCACAGCTGCCGTTCGAACGTGAGCCATTCAAAATCTAACACTCGTTCCAAACAGGACATTTCAGTCTCTCATTCCCGGGCCTTTACTTTTCTCACAATACATTCATGTGACAAGTGCTATTTGGAGTCCTGCTCCCCAGAAAATTACCTGGATCTCCCAACTTTGTGAGGGGAAACAAGGCACTCTGCAGCTATTGCGCCCTTGGCCATAAGCATTAGTCTGAGCATTGCCACCCGAAAGGCACGGCCTAAAAAAGGCATCAACTCTGGCAACTTTTACGCACTGGTGCCTGAATTGCTTGGCTGTGGTGCCTTTGTTTCTGGCAAAATGTTAATGTGGAAAGTAGCATTGGAAGTAATTCCCTGAGTAACGGAGCAGAATTCAGCAGCCTTTGTGTGGAAGAAGTCTCATTCTTTGACTCTGGTGCCCTTTTCCTGAGAAACACCACTGTTTGCAGTGGGATTGAAAGCCACAGCAGCAGAAAGCAATGTGGAATGCATCAAGGTAGGGTAAAAAGGTAGATTTCTGACTCCCTGATTTTTAGTGTGGGAATTGGTTGAAAAGAGAAGTGTGATTTGAAACCTTATCCCCAAGGACAGTGTTAGGATGTGGTAAGTTTTCTGAGGAAAAGAAGTTGGTCTGTGAGCGTTGCCTTTAGCTTGTTGGCAAACGGCAATACCTTTGAGGTATTAGTGGTGGCCACTTGTAAATTGAAGATGAGTTGAGCAGGCTTTTTGACGCTGGTTGTAATTGTGTGGATCAAAAGGTAATGTTAGAAGTGGGATTCGAACCCACGCCCCTAGAAAGGGACCAGAATTCACCAACCATCGGTAAGGTAAAGATTAACAGTCCTTGAGTCTGGCGCCTTAGACCACTCGGCCATCCTGACACCTGTGCACAAAAGCTCTAGAAAAACGTGCTCCAAATTCTGCACTCTTACTGAGCAGCATCACACTCATTCCTCCTGTGCAAACACACAACAAACACACTCCATTCATTCTTCCTGCATGAATTAACCGGCAGTGCCAGTCATTCAGTTCATCATCCCTGCAATGCAACCAACATTCATACGCACATATTTCTCCCAACAACTCGTATTTTGCAAAATAGCGGCTGACATCCTACAATTCTGCTGGCTCAACTTGACAAAACGCAAGCAGCACAGCTGCCGTTCGAACGTGAGCCATTCAAAATCTAACACTCGTTCCAAACAGGACATTTCAGTCTCTCATTCCCGGGCCTTTACTTTTCTCACAATACATTCATGTGACAAGTGCTATTTGGAGTCCTGCTCCCCAGAAAATTACCTGGATCTCCCAACTTTGTGAGGGGAAACAAGGCACTCTGCAGCTATTGCGCCCTTGGCCATAAGCATTAGTCTGAGCATTGCCACCCGAAAGGCACGGCCTAAAAAAGGCATCAACTCTGGCAACTTTTACGCACTGGTGCCTGAATTGCTTGGCTGTGGTGCCTTTGTTTCTGGCAAAATGTTAATGTGGGAAGTAGCATTGGAAGTAATTCCCTGAGTAACGGAGCAGAATTCAGCAGCCTTTGTGTGGAAGAAGTCTCATTCTTTGACTCTGGTGCCCTTTTCCTGAGAAACACCACTGTTTGCAGTGGGATTGAAAGCCACAGCAGCAGAAAGCAATGTGGAATGCATCAAGGTAGGGTAAAAAGGTAGATTTCTGACTCCCTGATTTTTAGTGTGGGAATTGGTTGAAAAGAGAAGTGTGATTTGAAACCTTATCCCCAAGGACAGTGTTAGGATGTGGTAAGTTTTCTGAGGAAAAGAAGTTGGTCTGTGAGCGTTGCCTTTAGCTTGTTGGCAAACGGCAATACCTTTGAGGTATTAGTGGTGGCCACTTGTAAATTGAAGATGAGTTGAGCAGGCTTTTTGACGCTGGTTGTAATTGTGTGGATCAAAAGGTAATGTCAGAAGTGGGATTCGAACCCACGCCCCTAGAAAGGGACCAGGATTCACCAACCATCGGTAAGGTAAGGATTAACAGTCCTTGAGTCTGGCGCCTTAGACCACTCGGCCATCCTGACACCTGTGCACAAAAGCACTAGAAAAACGTGCTCCAAATTCTGCACTCTTACTGAGCAGCATCACACTCATTCCTCCTGTGCAAACACACAACAAACACACTCCATTCATTCTTCCTGCATGAATTAACCGGCAGTGCCAGTCATTCAGTTCATCATCCCTGCAATGCAACCAACATTCATACGCACATATTTCTCCCAACAACTCGTATTTTGCAAAATAGCGGCTAACATCCTACAATTCTGCTGGCTCAACTTGACAAAACGCAAGCAGCACAGCTGCCGTTCGAACGTGAGCCATTCAAAATCTAACACTCGTTCCAAACAGGACATTTCAGTCTCTCATTCCCGGGCCTTTACTTTTCTCACAATACATTCATGTGACAAGTGCTATTTGGAGTCCTGCTCCCCAGAAAATTACCTGGATCTCACAACTTTGTGAGGGGAAACAAGGCACTCTGCAGCTATTGCGCCCTTGGCCATAAGCATTAGTCTGAGCATTGCCACCCGAAAGGCACGGCCTAAAAAAGGCATCAACTCTGGCAACTTTTACGCACTGGTGCCTGAATTGCTTGGCTGTGGTGCCTTTGTTTCTGGCAAAATGTTAATGTGGGAAGTAGCATTGGAAGTAATTCCCTGAGTAACGGAGCAGAATTCAGCAGCCTTTGTGTGGAAGAAGTCTCATTCTTTGACTCTGGTGCCCTTTTCCTGAGAAACACCACTGTTTGCAGTGGGATTGAAAGCCACAGCAGCAGAAAGCAATGTGGAATGCATCAAGGTAGGGTAAAAAGGTAGATTTCTGACTCCCTGATTTTTAGTGTGGGAATTGGTTGAAAAGAGAAGTGTGATTTGAAACCTTATCCCCAAGGACAGTGTTAGGATGTGGTAAGTTTTCTGAGGAAAAGAAGTTGGTCTGTGAGCGTTGCCTTTAGCTTGTTGGCAAACGGCAATACCTTTGAGGTATTAGTGGTGGCCACTTGTAAATTGAAGATGAGTTGAGCAGGCTTTTTGACGCTGGTTGTAATTGTGTGGATCAAAAGGTAATGTCAGAAGTGGGATTCGAACCCACGCCCCTAGAAAGGGACCAGAATTCACCAACCATCGGTAAGGTAAGGATTAACAGTCCTTGAGTCGGGCGCCTTAGACCACTCGGCCATCCTGACACCTGTGCACAAAAGTTCTAGAAAAACGTGCTCCAAATTCTGCACTCTTACTGAGCAGCATCACACTCATTCCTCCTGTGCAAACACACAACAAACACACTCCATTCATTCTTCCTGCATGAATTAACCGGCAGTGCCAGTCATTCAGTTCATCATCCCTGCAATGCAACCAACATTCATACGCACATATTTCTCCCAACAACTCGTATTTCGCAAAATAGCGGCTAACATCCTACAATTCTGCTGGCTCAACTTGACAAAACGCAAGCAGCACAGCTGCCGTTCGAACGTGAGCCATTCAAAATCTAACACTCGTTCCAAACAGGACATTTCAGTCTCTCATTCCCGGGCCTTTACTTTTCTCACAATACATTCATGTGACAAGTGCTATTTGGAGTCCTGCTCCCCAGAAAATTACCTGGATCTCCCAACTTTGTGAGGGGAAACAAGGCACTCTGCAGCTATTGCGCCCTTGGCCATAAGCATTAGTCTGAGCATTGCCACCCGAAAGGCACGGCCTAAAAAAGGCATCAACTCTGGCAACTTTTACGCACTGGTGCCTGAATTGCTTGGCTGTGGTGCCTTTGTTTCTGGCAAAATGTTAATGTGGGAAGTAGCATTGGAAGTAATTCCCTGAGTAACGGAGCAGAATTCAGCAGCCTTTGTGTGGAAGAAGTCTCATTCTTTGACTCTGGTGCCCTTTTCCTGAGAAACACCACTGTTTGCAGTGGGATTGAAAGCCACAGCAGCAGAAAGCAATGTGGAATGCATCAAGGTAGGGTAAAAAGGTAGATTTCTGACTCCCTGATTTTTAGTGTGGGAATTGGTTGAAAAGAGAAGTGTGATTTGAAACCTTATCCCCAAGGACAGTGTTAGGATGTGGTAAGTTTTCTGAGGAAAAGAAGTTGGTCTGTGAGCGTTGCCTTTAGCTTGTTGGCAAACGGCAATACCTTTGAGGTATTAGTGGTGGCCACTTGTAAATTGAAGATGAGTTGAGCAGGCTTTTTGACGCTGGTTGCAATTGTGTGGATCAAAAGGTAATGTCAGAAGTGGGATTCGAACCCACGCCCCTAGAAAGGGACCAGAATTCACCAACCATCGGTAAGGTAAGGATTAACAGTCCTTGAGTCTGGCGCCTTAGACCACTCGGCCATCCTGACACCTGTGCACAAAAGCTCTAGAAAAACGTGCTCCAAATTCTGCACTCTTACTGAGCAGCATCACACTCATTCCTCCTGTGCAAACACACAACAAACACACTCCATTCATTCTTCCTGCATGAATTAACCGGCAGTGCCAGTCATTCAGTTCATCATCCCTGCAATGCAACCAACATTCATACGCACATATTTCTCCCAACAACTCGTATTTTGCAAAATAGCGGCTGACATCCTACAATTCTGCTGGCTCAACTTGACAAAACGCAAGCAGCACAGCTGCCGTTCGAACGTGAGCCATTCAAAATCTAACACTCGTTCCAAACAGGACATTTCAGTCTCTCATTCCCGGGCCTTTACTTTTCTCACAATACATTCATGTGACAAGTGCTATTTGGAGTCCTGCTCCCCAGAAAATTACCTGGATCTCCCAACTTTGTGAGGGGAAACAAGGCACTCTGCAGCTATTGCGCCCTTGGCCATAAGCATTAGTCTGAGCATTGCCACCCGAAAGGCACGGCCTAAAAAAGGCATCAACTCTGGCAACTTTTACGCACTGGTGCCTGAATTGCTTGGCTGTGGTGCCTTTGTTTCTGGCAAAATGTTAATGTGGGAAGTAGCATTGGAAGTAATTCCCTGAGTAACGGAGCAGAATTCAGCAGCCTTTGTGTGGAAGAAGTCTCATTCTTTGACTCTGGTGCCCTTTTCCTGAGAAACACCACTGTTTGCAGTGGGATTGAAAGCCACAGCAGCAGAAAGCAATGTGGAATGCATCAAGGTAGGGTAAAAAGGTAGATTTCTGACTCCCTGATTTTTAGTGTGGGAATTGGTTGAAAAGAGAAGTGTGATTTGAAACCTTATCCCCAAGGACAGTGTTAGGATGTGGTAAGTTTTCTGAGGAAAAGAAGTTGGTCTGTGAGCGTTGCCTTTAGCTTGTTGGCAAACGGCAATACCTTTGAGGTATTAGTGGTGGCCACTTGTAAATTGAAGATGAGTTGAGCAGGCTTTTTGACGCTGGTTGTAATTGTGTGGATCAAAAGGTAATGTCAGAAGTGGGATTCGAACCCACGCCCCTAGAAAGGGACCAGGATTCACCAACCATCGGTAAGGTAAGGATTAACAGTCCTTGAGTCTGGCGCCTTAGACCACTCGGCCATCCTGACACCTGTGCACAAAAGCTCTAGAAAAACGTGCTCCAAATTCTGCACTCTTACTGAGCAGCATCACACTCATTCCTCCTGTGCAAACACACAACAAACACACTCCATTCATTCTTCCTGCATGAATTAACCGGCAGTGCCAGTCATTCAGTTCATCATCCCTGCAATGCAACCAACATTCATACGCACATATTTCTCCCAACAACTCGTATTTTGCAAAATAGCGGCTGACATCCTACAATTCTGCTGGCTCAACTTGACAAAACGCAAGCAGCACAGCTGACGTTCGAACGTGAGCCATTCAAAATCTAACACTCGTTCCAAACAGGACATTTCAGTCTCTCATTCCCGGGCCTTTACTTTTCTCACAATACATTCATGTGACAAGTGCTATTTGGAGTCCTGCTCCCCAGAAAATTACCTGGATCTCCCAACTTTGTGAGGGGAAACAAGGCACTCTGCAGCTATTGCGCCCTTGGCCATAAGCATTAGTCTGAGCATTGCCACCCGAAAGGCACGGCCTAAAAAAGGCATCAACTCTGGCAACTTTTACGCACTGGTGCCTGAATTGCTTGGCTGTGGTGCCTTTGTTTCTGGCAAAATGTTAATGTGGGAAGTAGCATTGGAAGTAATTCCCTGAGTAACGGAGCAGAATTCAGCAGCCTTTGTGTGGAAGAAGTCTCATTCTTTGACTCTGGTGCCCTTTTCCTGAGAAACACCACTGTTTGCAGTGGGATTGAAAGCCACAGCAGCAGAAAGCAATGTGGAATGCATCAAGGTAGGGTAAAAAGGTAGATTTCTGACTCCCTGATTTTTAGTGTGGGAATTGGTTGAAAAGAGAAGTGTGATTTGAAACCTTATCCCCAAGGACAGTGTTAGGATGTGGTAAGTTTTCTGAGGAAAAGAAGTTGGTCTGTGAGCGTTGCCTTCAGCTTGTTGGCAAACGGCAATACCTTTGAGGTATTAGTGGTGGCCACTTGTAAATTGAAGATGAGTTGAGCAGGCTTTTTGACGCTGGTTGTAATTGTGTGGATCACAAGGTAATGTCAGAAGTGGGATTCAAACCCACGCCCCTAGAAAGGAACCAGAATTCACCAACCATCGGTAAGGTAAAGATTAACAGTCCTTGAGTCTGGCGTCTTAGACCACTCGGCCATCCTGACACCTGTGCACAAAAGCTCTAGAAAAACGTGCTCCAAATTCTGCACTCTTACTGAGCAGCATCACACTCATTCCTCCTGTGCAAACACACAACAAACACACTCCATTCATTCTTCCTGCATGAATTAACCGGCAGTGCCAGTCATTCAGTTCATCATCCCTGCAATGCAACCAACATTCATACGCACATATTTCTCCCAACAACTCGTATTTTGCAAAATAGCGGCTAACATCCTACAATTCTGCTGGCTCAACTTGACAAAACGCAAGCAGCACAGCTGCCGTTCGAACGTGAGCCATTCAAAATCTAACACTCGTTCCAAACAGGACATTTCAGTCTCTCATTCCCGGGCCTTTACTTTTCTCACAATACATTCATGTGACAAGTCCTATTTGGAGTCCTGCTCCCCAGAAAATTACCTGGATCTCCCAACATTGTGAGGGGAAACAAGGCACTCTGCAGCTATTGCGCCCTTGGCCATAAGCATTAGTCTGAGCATTGCCACCCGAAAGGCACGGCCTAAAAAAGGCATCAACTCTGGCAACTTTTACGCACTGGTGCCTGAATTGCTTGGCTGTGGTGCCTTTGTTTCTGGCAAAATGTTAATGTGGGAAGTAGCATTGGAAGTAATTCCCTGAGTAACGGAGCAGAATTCAGCAGCCTTTGTGTGGAAGAAGTCTCATTCTTTGACTCTGGTGCCCTTTTCCTGAGAAACACCACTGTTTGCAGTGGGATTGAAAGCCACAGCAGCAGAAAGCAATGTGGAATGCATCAAGGTAGGGTAAAAAGGTAGATTTCTGACTCCCTGATTTTTAGTGTGGGAATTGGTTGAAAAGAGAAGTGTGATTTGAAACCTTATCCCCAAGGACAGTGTTAGGATGTGGTAAGTTTTCTGAGGAAAAGAAGTTGGTCTGTGAGCGTTGCCTTTAGCTTGTTGGCAAACGGCAATACCTTTGAGGTAATAGTGGTGGCCACTTGTAAATTGAAGATGAGTTGAGCAGGCTTTTTGACGCTGGTTGTAATTGTGTGGATCAAAAGGTAATGTCAGAAGTGGGATTCGAACCCACGCCCCTAAAAAAGGGACCAGAATTCACCAACCATCGGTAAGGTAAGGATTAACAGTCCTTGAGTCTGGCGCCTTAGACCACTCGGCCATCCTGACACCTGTGCACAAAAGCTCTAGAAAAACGTGCTCCAAATTCTGCACTCTTACTGAGCAGCATCACACTCATTCCTCCTGTGCAAACACACAACAAACACACTCCATTCATTCTTCCTGCATGAATTAACCGGCAGTGCCAGTCATTCAGTTCATCATCCCTGCAATGCAACCAACATTCATACGCACATATTTCTCCCAACAACTCGTATTTTGCAAAATAGCGGCTGACATCCTACAATTCTGCTGGCTCAACTTGACAAAACGCAAGCAGCACAGCTGCCGTTCGAACGTGAGCCATTCAAAATCTAACACTCGTTCCAAACAGGACATTTCAGTCTCTCATTCCCGGGCCTTTACTTTTCTCACAATACATTCATGTGACAAGTCCTATTTGGAGTCCTGCTCCCCAGAAAATTACCTGGATCTCCCAACATTGTGAGGGGAAACAAGGCACTCTGCAGCTATTGCGCCCTTGGCCATAAGCATTAGTCTGAGCATTGCCACCCGAAAGGCACGGCCTAAAAAAGGCATCAACTCTGGCAACTTTTACGCACTGGTGCCTGAATTGCTTGGCTGTGGTGCCTTTGTTTCTGGCAAAATGTTAATGTGGGAAGTAGCATTGGAAGTAATTCCCTGAGTAACGGAGCAGAATTCAGCAGCCTTTGTGTGGAAGAAGTCTCATTCTTTGACTCTGGTGCCCTTTTCCTGAGAAACACCACTGTTTGCAGTGGGATTGAAAGCCACAGCAGCAGAAAGCAATGTGGAATGCATCAAGGTAGGGTAAAAAGGTAGATTTCTGACTCCCTGATTTTTAGTGTGGGAATTGGTTGAAAAGAGAACTGTGATTTGAAACCTTATCCCCAAGGACAGTGTTAGGATGTGGTAAGTTTTCTGAGGAAAAGAAGTTGGTCTGTGAGCGTTGCCTTTAGCTTGTTGGCAAACGGCAATACCTTTGAGGTAATAGTGGTGGCCACTTGTAAATTGAAGATGAGTTGAGCAGGCTTTTTGACGCTGGTTGTAATTGTGTGGATCAAAAGGTAATGTCAGAAGTGGGATTCGAACCCACGCCCCTAAAAAAGGGACCAGAATTCACCAACCATCGGTAAGGTAAGGATTAACAGTCCTTGAGTCTGGCGCCTTAGACCACTCGGCCATCCTGACACCTGTGCACAAAAGCTCTAGAAAAACGTGCTCCAAATTCTGCACTCTTACTGAGCAGCATCACACTCATTCCTCCTGTGCAAACACACAACAAACACACTCCATTCATTCTTCCTGCATGAATTAACCGGCAGTGCCAGTCATTCAGTTCATCATCCCTGCAATGCAACCAACATTCATACGCACATATTTCTCCCAACAACTCGTATTTTGCAAAATAGCGGCTGACATCCTACAATTCTGCTGGCTCAACTTGACAAAACGCAAGCAGCACAGCTGCCGTTCGAACGTGAGCCATTCAAAATCTAACACTCGTTCCAAACAGGACATTTCAGTCTCTCATTCCCGGGCCTTTACTTTTCTCACAATACATTCATGTGACAAGTGCTATTTGGAGTCCTGCTCCCCAGAAAATTACCTGGATCTCCCAACTTTGTGAGGGGAAACAAGGCACTCTGCAGCTATTGCGCCCTTGGCCATAAGCATTAGTCTGAGCATTGCCACCCGAAAGGCACGGCCTAAAAAAGGCATCAACTCTGGCAACTTTTACGCACTGGTGCCTGAATTGCTTGGCTGTGGTGCCTTTGTTTCTGGCAAAATGTTAATGTGGGAAGTAGCATTGGAAGTAATTCCCTGAGTAACGGAGCAGAATTCAGCAGCCTTTGTGTGGAAGAAGTCTCATTCTTTGACTTTGGTGCCCTTTTCCTGAGAAACACCACTGTTTGCAGTGGGATTGAAAGCCACAGCAGCAGAAAGCAATGTGGAATGCATCAAGGTAGGGTAAAAAGGTAGATTTCTGACTCCCTGATTTTTAGTGTGGGAATTGGTTGAAAAGAGAAGTGTGATTTGAAACCTTATCCCCAAGGACAGTGTTAGGATGTGGTAAGTTTTCTGAGGAAAAGAAGTTGGTCTGTGAGCGTTGCCTTCAGCTTGTTGGCAAACGGCAATACCTTTGAGGTATTAGTGGTGGCCACTTGTAAATTGAAGATGAGTTGAGCAGGCTTTTTGACGCTGGTTGTAATTGTGTGGATCAAAAGGTAATGTCAGAAGTGGGATTCGAACCCACGCCCCTAGAAAGGGACCAGAATTCACCAACCATCGGTAAGGTAAGGATTAACAGTCCTTGAGTCTGGCGCCTTAGACCACTCGGCCATCCTGACACCTGTGCACAAAAGCTCTAGAAAAACGTGCTCCAAATTCTGCACTCTTACTGAGCAGCATCACACTCATTCCTCCTGTGCAAACACACAACAAACACACTCCATTCATTCTTCCTGCATGAATTAACCGGCAGTGCCAGTCATTCAGTTCATCATCCCTGCAATGCAACCAACATTCATACGCACATATTTCTCCCAACAACTCGTATTTTGCAAAATAGCGGCTGACATCCTACAATTCTGCTGGCTCAACTTGACAAAACGCAAGCAGCACAGCTGCCGTTCGAACGTGAGCCATTCAAAATCTAACACTCGTTCCAAACAGGACATTTCAGTCTCTCATTCCCGGGCCTTTACTTTTCTCACAATACATTCATGTGACAAGTGCTATTTGGAGTCCTGCTCCCCAGAAAATTACCTGGATCTCCCAACTTTGTGAGGGGAAACAAGGCACTCTGCAGCTATTGCGCCCTTGGCCATAAGCATTAGTCTGAGCATTGCCACCCGAAAGGCACGGCCTAAAAAAGGCATCAACTCTGGCAACTTTTACGCACTGGTGCCTGAATTGCTTGGCTGTGGTGCCTTTGTTTCTGGCAAAATGTTAATGTGGGAAGTAGCATTGGAAGTAATTCCCTGAGTAACGAAGCAGAATTCAGCAGCCTTTGTGTGGAAGAAGTCTCATTCTTTGACTCTGGTGCCCTTTTCCTGAGAAACACCACTGTTTGCAGTGGGATTGAAAGCCACAGCAGCAGAAAGCAATGTGGAATGCATCAAGGTAGGGTAAAAAGGTAGATTTCTGACTCCCTGATTTTTAGTGTGGGAATTGGTTGAAAAGAGAAGTGTGATTTGAAACCTTATCCCCAAGGACAGTGTTAGGATGTGGTAAGTTTTCTGAGGAAAAGAAGTTGGTCTGTGAGCATTGCCTTCAGCTTGTTGGCAAACGGCAATACCTTTGAGGTATTAGTGGTGGCCACTTGTAAATTGAAGATGAGTTGAGCAGGCTTTTTGACGCTGGTTGTAATTGTGTGGATCACAAGGTAATGTCAGAAGTGGGATTCGAACCCACGCCCCTAGAAAGGAACCAGAATTCACCAACCATCGGTAAGAGTAAGGATTAACAGTCCTTGAGTCTGGCGCCTTAGACCACTCGGCCATCCTGACACCTGTGCACAAAAGCTCTAGAAAAACGTGCTCCAAATTCTGCACTCTTACTGAGCAGCATCACACTCATTCCTCCTGTGCAAACACACAACAAACACACTCCATTCATTCTTCCTGCATGAATTAACCGGCAGTGCCAGTCATTCAGTTCATCATCCCTGCAATGCAACCAACATTCATACGCACATATTTCTCCCAACAACTCGTATTTTGCAAAATAGCGGCTGACATCCAACAATTCTGCTGGCTCAACTTGACAAAACGCAAGCAGCACAGCTGCCGTTCGAACGTGAGCCATTCAAAATCTAACACTCGTTCCAAACAGGACATTTCAGTCTCTCATTCCCGGGCCTTTACTTTTCTCACAATACATTCATGTGACAAGTGCTATTTGGAGTCCTGCTCCCCAGAAAATTACCTGGATCTCCCAACTTTGTGAGGGGAAACAAGGCACTCTGCAGCTATTGCGCCCTTGGCCATAAGCATTAGTCTGAGCATTGCCACCCGAAAGGCACGGCCTAAAAAAGGCATCAACTCTGGCAACTTTTACGCACTGGTGCCTGAATTGCTTGGCTGTGGTGCCTTTGTTTCTGGCAAAATGTTAATGTGGGAAGTAGCATTGGAAGTAATTCCCTGAGTAACGAAGCAGAATTCAGCAGCCTTTGTGTGGAAGAAGTCTCATTCTTTGACTTTGGTGCCCTTTTCCTGAGAAACACCACTGTTTGCAGTGGGATTGAAAGCCACAGCAGCAGAAAGCAATGTGGAATGCATCAAGGTAGGGTAAAAAGGTAGATTTCTGACTCCCTGATTTTTAGTGTGGGAATTGGTTGAAAAGAGAAGTGTGATTTGAAACCTTATCCCCAAGGACAGTGTTAGGATGTGGTAAGTTTTCTGAGGAAAAGAAGTTGGTCTGTGAGCGTTGCCTTCAGCTTGTTGGCAAACGGCAATACCTTTGAGGTATTAGTGGTGGCCACTTGTAAATTGAAGATGAGTTGAGCAGGCTTTTTGACGCTGGTTGTAATTGTGTGGATCAAAAGGTAATGTCAGAAGTGGGATTCGAACCCACGCCCCTAGAAAGGGACCAGAATTCACCAACCATCGGTAAGGTAAGGATTAACAGTCCTTGAGTCTGGCGCCTTAGACCACTCGGCCATCCTGACACCTGTGCACAAAAGCTCTAGAAAAACGTGCTCCAAATTCTGCACTCTTACTGAGCAGCATCACACTCATTCCTCCTGTGCAAACACACAACAAACACACTCCATTCATTCTTCCTGCATGAATTAACCGGCAGTGCCAGTCATTCAGTTCATCATCCCTGCAATGCAACCAAC
This sequence comes from Somniosus microcephalus, assembly GCF_052327205.1. Taxonomy (NCBI): domain Eukaryota; kingdom Metazoa; phylum Chordata; class Chondrichthyes; order Squaliformes; family Somniosidae; genus Somniosus; species Somniosus microcephalus. The sequence goes on from NC_141005.1 coordinate 72,938,596, forward strand.
ATTCATACGCACATATTTCTCCCAACAACTCGTATTTTGCAAAATAGCGGCTGACATCCTACAATTCTGCTGGCTCAACTTGACAAAACGCAAGCAGCACAGCTGCCGTTCGAACGTGAGCCATTCAAAATCTAACACTCGTTCCAAACAGGACATTTCAGTCTCTCATTCCCGGGCCTTTACTTTTCTCACAATACATTCATGTGACAAGTGCTATTTGGAGTCCTGCTCCCCAGAAAATTACCTGGATCTCCCAACTTTGTGAGGGGAAACAAGGCACTCTGCAGCTATTGCGCCCTTGGCCATAAGCATTAGTCTGAGCATTGCCACCCGAAAGGCACGGCCTAAAAAAGGCATCAACTCTGGCAACTTTTACGCACTGGTGCCTGAATTGCTTGGCTGTGGTGCCTTTGTTTCTGGCAAAATGTTAATGTGGGAAGTAGCATTGGAAGTAATTCCCTGAGTAACGAAGCAGAATTCAGCAGCCTTTGTGTGGAAGAAGTCTCATTCTTTGACTCTGGTGCCCTTTTCCTGAGAAACACCACTGTTTGCAGTGGGATTGAAAGCCACAGCAGCAGAAAGCAATGTGGAATGCATCAAGGTAGGGTAAAAAGGTAGATTTCTGACTCCCTGATTTTTAGTGTGGGAATTGGTTGAAAAGAGAAGTGTGATTTGAAACCTTATCCCCAAGGACAGTGTTAGGATGTGGTAAGTTTTCTGAGGAAAAGAAGTTGGTCTGTGAGCATTGCCTTCAGCTTGTTGGCAAACGGCAATACCTTTGAGGTATTAGTGGTGGCCACTTGTAAATTGAAGATGAGTTGAGCAGGCTTTTTGACGCTGGTTGTAATTGTGTGGATCACAAGGTAATGTCAGAAGTGGGATTCGAACCCACGCCCCTAGAAAGGAACCAGAATTCACCAACCATCGGTAAGAGTAAGGATTAACAGTCCTTGAGTCTGGCGCCTTAGACCACTCGGCCATCCTGACACCTGTGCACAAAAGCTCTAGAAAAACGTGCTCCAAATTCTGCACTCTTACTGAGCAGCATCACACTCATTCCTCCTGTGCAAACACACAACAAACACACTCCATTCATTCTTCCTGCATGAATTAACCGGCAGTGCCAGTCATTCAGTTCATCATCCCTGCAATGCAACCAACATTCATACGCACATATTTCTCCCAACAACTCGTATTTTGCAAAATAGCGGCTGACATCCAACAATTCTGCTGGCTCAACTTGACAAAACGCAAGCAGCACAGCTGCCGTTCGAACGTGAGCCATTCAAAATCTAACACTCGTTCCAAACAGGACATTTCAGTCTCTCATTCCCGGGCCTTTACTTTTCTCACAATACATTCATGTGACAAGTCCTATTTGGAGTCCTGCTCCCCAGAAAATTACCTGGATCTCCCAACATTGTGAGGGGAAACAAGGCACTCTGCAGCTATTGCGCCCTTGGCCATAAGCATTAGTCTGAGCATTGCCACCCGAAAGGCACGGCCTAAAAAAGGCATCAACTCTGGCAACTTTTACGCACTGGTGCCTGAATTGCTTGGCTGTGGTGCCTTTGTTTCTGGCAAAATGTTAATGTGGGAAGTAGCATTGGAAGTAATTCCCTGAGTAACGGAGCAGAATTCAGCAGCCTTTGTGTGGAAGAAGTCTCATTCTTTGACTCTGGTGCCCTTTTCCTGAGAAACACCACTGTTTGCAGTGGGATTGAAAGCCACAGCAGCAGAAAGCAATGTGGAATGCATCAAGGTAGGGTAAAAAGGTAGATTTCTGACTCCCTGATTTTTAGTGTGGGAATTGGTTGAAAAGAGAAGTGTGATTTGAAACCTTATCCCCAAGGACAGTGTTAGGATGTGGTAAGTTTTCTGAGGAAAAGAAGTTGGTCTGTGAGCGTTGCCTTTAGCTTGTTGGCAAACGGCAATACCTTTGAGGTAATAGTGGTGGCCACTTGTAAATTGAAGATGAGTTGAGCAGGCTTTTTGACGCTGGTTGTAATTGTGTGGATCAAAAGGTAATGTCAGAAGTGGGATTCGAACCCACGCCCCTAAAAAAGGGACCAGAATTCACCAACCATCGGTAAGGTAAGGATTAACAGTCCTTGAGTCTGGCGCCTTAGACCACTCGGCCATCCTGACACCTGTGCACAAAAGCTCTAGAAAAACGTGCTCCAAATTCTGCACTCTTACTGAGCAGCATCACACTCATTCCTCCTGTGCAAACACACAACAAACACACTCCATTCATTCTTCCTGCATGAATTAACCGGCAGTGCCAGTCATTCAGTTCATCATCCCTGCAATGCAACCAACATTCATACGCACATATTTCTCCCAACAACTCGTATTTTGCAAAATAGCGGCTGACATCCTACAATTCTGCTGGCTCAACTTGACAAAACGCAAGCAGCACAGCTGCCGTTCGAACGTGAGCCATTCAAAATCTAACACTCGTTCCAAACAGGACATTTCAGTCTCTCATTCCCGGGCCTTTACTTTTCTCACAATACATTCATGTGACAAGTGCTATTTGGAGTCCTGCTCCCCAGAAAATTACCTGGATCTCCCAACTTTGTGAGGGGAAACAAGGCACTCTGCAGCTATTGCGCCCTTGGCCATAAGCATTAGTCTGAGCATTGCCACCCGAAAGGCACGGCCTAAAAAAGGCATCAACTCTGGCAACTTTTACGCACTGGTGCCTGAATTGCTTGGCTGTGGTGCCTTTGTTTCTGGCAAAATGTTAATGTGGGAAGTAGCATTGGAAGTAATTCCCTGAGTAACGAAGCAGAATTCAGCAGCCTTTGTGTGGAAGAAGTCTCATTCTTTGAATCTGGTGCCCTTTTCCTGAGAAACACCACTGTTTGCAGTGGGATTGAAAGCCACAGCAGCAGAAAGCAATGTGGAATGCATCAAGGTAGGGTAAAAAGGTAGATTTCTGACTCCCTGATTTTTAGTGTGGGAATTGGTTGAAAAGAGAAGTGTGATTTGAAACCTTATCCCCAAGGACAGTGTTAGGATGTGGTAAGTTTTCTGAGGAAAAGAAGTTGGTCTGTGAGCGTTGCCTTTAGCTTGTTGGCAAACGGCAATACCTTTGAGGTATTAGTGGTGGCCACTTGTAAATTGAAGATGAGTTGAGCAGGCTTTTTGACGCTGGTTGTAATTGTGTGGATCAAAAGGTAATGTCAGAAGTGGGATTCGAACCCACGCCCCTAGAAAGGGACCAGAATTCACCAACCATCGGTAAGGTAAGGATTAACAGTCCTTGAGTCTGGCGCCTTAGACCACTCGGCCATCCTGACACCTGTGCACAAAAGCTCTAGAAAAACGTGCTCCAAATTCTGCACTCTTACTGAGCAGCATCACACTCATTCCTCCTGTGCAAACACACAACAAACACACTCCATTCATTCTTCCTGCATGAATTAACCGGCAGTGCCAGTCATTCAGTTCATCATCCCTGCAATGCAACCAACATTCATACGCACATATTTCTCCCAACAACTCGTATTTTGCAAAATAGCGGCTGACATCCTACAATTCTGCTGGCTCAACTTGACAAAACGCAAGCAGCACAGCTGCCGTTCGAACGTGAGCCATTCAAAATCTAACACTCGTTCCAAACAGGACATTTCAGTCTCTCATTCCCGGGCCTTTACTTTTCTCACAATACATTCATGTGACAAGTGCTATTTGGAGTCCTGCTCCCCAGAAAATTACCTGGATCTCCCAACTTTGTGAGGGGAAACAAGGCACTCTGCAGCTATTGCGCCCTTGGCCATAAGCATTAGTCTGAGCATTGCCACCCGAAAGGCACGGCCTAAAAAAGGCATCAACTCTGGCAACTTTTACGCACTGGTGCCTGAATTGCTTGGCTGTGGTGCCTTTGTTTCTGGCAAAATGTTAATGTGGGAAGTAGCATTGGAAGTAATTCCCTGAGTAACGAAGCAGAATTCAGCAGCCTTTGTGTGGAAGAAGTCTCATTCTTTGACTCTGGTGCCCTTTTCCTGAGAAACACCACTGTTTGCAGTGGGATTGAAAGCCACAGCAGCAGAAAGCAATGTGGAATGCATCAAGGTAGGGTAAAAAGGTAGATTTCTGACTCCCTGATTTTTAGTGTGGGAATTGGTTGAAAAGAGAAGTGTGATTTGAAACCTTATCCCCAAGGACAGTGTTAGGATGTGGTAAGTTTTCTGAGGAAAAGAAGTTGGTCTGTGAGCGTTGCCTTTAGCTTGTTGGCAAACGGCAATACCTTTGAGGTATTAGTGGTGGCCACTTGTAAATTGAAGATGAGTTGAGCAGGCTTTTTGACGCTGGTTGTAATTGTGTGGATCAAAAGGTAATGTCAGAAGTGGGATTCGAACCCACGCCCCTAGAAAGGGACCAGAATTCACCAACCATCGGTAAGGTAAGGATTAACAGTCCTTGAGTCTGGCGCCTTAGACCACTCGGCCATCCTGACACCTGTGCACAAAAGCTCTAGAAAAACGTGCTCCAAATTCTGCACTCTTACTGAGCAGCATCACACTCATTCCTCCTGTGCAAACGCAAACACACAACAAACACACTCCATTCATTCTTCCTGCATGAATTAACCGGCAGTGCCAGTCATTCAGTTCATCATCCCTGCAATGCAACCAACATTCATACGCACATATTTCTCCCAACAACTCGTATTTTGCAAAATAGCGGCTGACATCCTACAATTCTGCTGGCTCAACTTGACAAAACGCAAGCAGCACAGCTGCCGTTCGAACGTGAGCCATTCAAAATCTAACACTCGTTCCAAACAGGACATTTCAGTCTCTCATTCCCGGGCCTTTACTTTTCTCACAATACATTCATGTGACAAGTGCTATTTGGAGTCCTGCTCCCCAGAAAATTACCTGGATCTCCCAACTTTGTGAGGGGAAACAAGGCACTCTGCAGCTATTGCGCCCTTGGCCATAAGCATTAGTCTGAGCATTGCCACCCGAAAGGCACGGCCTAAAAAAGGCATCAACTCTGGCAACTTTTACGCACTGGTGCCTGAATTGCTTGGCTGTGGTGCCTTTGTTTCTGGCAAAATGTTAATGTGGGAAGTAGCATTGGAAGTAATTCCCTGAGTAACGGAGCAGAATTCAGCAGCCTTTGTGTGGAAGAAGTCTCATTCTTTGACTCTGGTGCCCTTTTCCTGAGAAACACCACTGTTTGCAGTGGGATTGAAAGCCACAGCAGCAGAAAGCAATGTGGAATGCATCAAGGGTAGGGTAAAAAGGTAGATTTCTGACTCCCTGATTTTTTAGTGTGGGAATTGGTTGAAAAGAGAAGTGTGATTTGAAACCTTATCCCCAAGGACAGTGTTAGGATGTGGTAAGTTTTCTGAGGAAAAGAAGTTGGTCTGTGAGCGTTGCCTTTAGCTTGTTGGCAAACGGCAATACCTTTGAGGTATTAGTGGTGGCCACTTGTAAATTGAAGATGAGTTGAGCAGGCTTTTTGACGCTGGTTGTAATTGTGTGGATCAAAAGGTAATGTCAGAAGTGGGATTCGAACCCACGCCCCTAGAAAGGGACCAGAATTCACCAACCATCGGTAAGGTAAGGATTAACAGTCCTTGAGTCTGGCGCCTTAGACCACTCGGCCATCCTGACACCTGTGCACAAAAGCTCTAGAAAAACGTGCTCCAAATTCTGCACTCTTACTGAGCAGCATCACACTCATTCCTCCTGTGCAAACACACAACAAACACACTCCATTCATTCTCCTGCATGAATTAACCGGCAGTGCCAGTCATTCAGTTCATCATCCTGCAATGCAACCAACATTCATACGCACATATTTCTCCCAACAACTCGTATTTTGCAAAATAGCGGCTGACATCCTACAATTCTGCTGGCTCAACTTGACAAAACGCAAGCAGCACAGCTGCCGTTCGAACGTGAGCCATTCAAAATCTAACACTCGTTCCAAACAGGACATTTCAGTCTCTCATTCCCGGGCCTTTACTTTTCTCACAATACATTCATGTGACAAGTGCTATTTGGAGTCCTGCTCCCCAGAAAATTACCTGGATCTCCCAACTTTGTGAGGGGAAACAAGGCACTCTGCAGCTATTGCGCCCTTGGCCATAAGCATTAGTCTGAGCATTGCCACCCGAAAGGCACGGCCTAAAAAAGCATCAACTCTGGCAACTTTTACGCACTGGTGCCTGAATTGCTTGGCTGTGGTGCCTTTGTTTCTGGCAAAATGTTAATGTGGGAAGTAGCATTGGAAGTAATTCCCTGAGTAACGGAGCAGAATTCAGCAGCCTTTGTGTGGAAGAAGTCTCATTCTTTGACTCTGGTGCCCTTTTCCTGAGAAACACCACTGTTTGCAGTGGGATTGAAAGCCACAGCAGCAGAAAGCAATGTGGAATGCATCAAGGTAGGGTAAAAAGGTAGATTTCTGACTCCCTGATTTTTAGTGTGGGAATTGGTTGAAAAGAGAAGTGTGATTTGAAACCTTATCCCCAAGGACAGTGTTAGGATGTGGTAAGTTTTCTGAGGAAAAGAAGTTGGTCTGTGAGCGTTGCCTTTAGCTTGTTGCAAACGGCAATACCTTTGAGGTATTAGTGGTGGCCACTTGTAAATTGAAGATGAGTTGAGCAGGCTTTTTGACGCTGGTTGTAATTGTGTGGATCAAAAGGTAATGTCAGAAGTGGGATTCGAACCCACGCCCCTAGAAAGGGACCAGAATTCACCAACCATCGGTAAGGTAAGGATTAACAGTCCTTGAGTCTGGCGCCTTAGACCACTCGGCCATCCTGACACCTGTGCACAAAAGCTCTAGAAAAACGTGCTCCAAATTCTGCACTCTTACTGAGCAGCATCACACTCATTCCTCCTGTGCAAACACACAACAAACACACTCCATTCATTCTTCCTGCATGAATTAACCGGCAGTGCCAGTCATTCAGTTCATCATCCCTGCAATGCAACCAACATTCATACGCACATATTTCTCCCAACAACTCGTATTTTGCAAAATAGCGGCTGACATCCTACAATTCTGCTGGCTCACTTGACAAAACGCAAGCAGCACAGCTGCCGTTCGAACGTGAGCCATTCAAAATCTAACACTCGTTCCAAACAGGACATTTCAGTCTCTCATTCCCGGGCCTTTACTTTTCTCACAATACATTCATGTGACAAGTGCTATTTGGAGTCCTGCTCCCCAGAAAATTACCTGGATCTCCCAACTTTGTGAGGGGAAACAAGGCACTCTGCAGCTATTGCGCCCTTGGCCATAAGCATTAGTCTGAGCATTGCCACCCGAAAGGCACGGCCTAAAAAAGGCATCAACTCTGGCAACTTTTACGCACTGGTGCCTGATTGCTTGGCTGTGGTGCCTTTGTTTCTGGCAAAATGTTAATGTGGGAAGTAGCATTGGAAGTAATTCCCTGAGTAACGGAGCAGAATTCAGCAGCCTTTGTGTGGAAGAAGTCTCATTCTTTGACTCTGGTGCCTTTTCCTGAGAAACACCACTGTTTGCAGTGGATTGAAAGCCACAGCAGCAGAAAGCAATGTGGAATGCATCAAGGTAGGGTAAAAAGGTAGATTTCTGACTCCCTGATTTTTAGTGTGGGAATTGGTTGAAAAGAGAAGTGTGATTTGAAACCTTATCCCCAAGGACAGTGTTAGGATGTGGTAAGTTTTCTGAGGAAAAGAAGTTGGTCTGTGAGCGTTGCCTTTAGCTTGTTGGCAAACGGCAATACCTTTGAGGTATTAGTGGTGGCCACTTGTAAATTGAAGATGAGTTGAGCAGGCTTTTTGACGCTGGTTGTAATTGTGTGGATCAAAAGGTAATGTCAGAAGTGGGATTCGAACCCACGCCCCTAGAAAGGGACCAGAATTCACCAACCATCGGTAAGGTAAGGATTAACAGTCCTTGAGTCTGGCGCCTTAGACCACTCGGCCATCCTGACACCTGTGCACAAAAGCTCTAGAAAAACGTGCTCCAAATTCTGCACTCTTACTGAGCAGCATCACACTCATTCCTCCTGTGCAAACACACAACAAACACACTCCATTCATTCTTCCTGCATGAATTAACCGGCAGTGCCAGTCATTCAGTTCATCATCCCTGCAATGCAACCAACATTCATACGCACATATTTCTCCCAACAACTCGTATTTTGCAAAATAGCGGCTGACATCCTACAATTCTGCTGGCTCAACTTGACAAAACGCAAGCAGCACAGCTGCCGTTCGAACGTGAGCCATTCAAAATCTAACACTCGTTCCAAACAGGACATTTCAGTCTCTCATTCCCGGGCCTTTACTTTTCTCACAATACATTCATGTGACAAGTGCTATTTGGAGTCCTGCTCCCCAGAAAATTACCTGGATCTCCCAACTTTGTGAGGGGAAACAAGGCACTCTGCAGCTATTGCGCCCTTGGCCATAAGCATTAGTCTGAGCATTGCCACCCGAAAGGCACGGCCTAAAAAAGGCATCAACTCTGGCAACTTTTACGCACTGGTGCCTGAATTGCTTGGCTGTGGTGCCTTTGTTTCTGGCAAAATGTTAATGTGGGAAGTAGCATTGGAAGTAATTCCCTGAGTAACGGAGCAGAATTCAGCAGCCTTTGTGTGGAAGAAGTCTCATTCTTTGACTCTGGTGCCCTTTTCCTGAGAAACACCACTGTTTGCAGTGGGATTGAAAGCCACAGCAGCAGAAAGCAATGTGGAATGCATCAAGGTAGGGTAAAAAGGTAGATTTCTGACTCCCTGATTTTTAGTGTGGGAATTGGTTGAAAAGAGAAGTGTGATTTGAAACCTTATCCCCAAGGACAGTGTTAGGATGTGGTAAGTTTTCTGAGGAAAAGAAGTTGGTCTGTGAGCGTTGCCTTTAGCTTGTTGGCAAACGGCAATACCTTTGAGGTATTAGTGGTGGCCACTTGTAAATTGAAGATGAGTTGAGCAGGCTTTTTGACGCTGGTTGTAATTGTGTGGATCAAAAGGTAATGTCAGAAGTGGGATTCGAACCCACGCCCCTAGAAAGGGACCAGAATTCACCAACCATCGGTAAGGTAAGGATTAACAGTCCTTGAGTCTGGCGCCTTAGACCACTCGGCCATCCTGACACCTGTGCACAAAAGCTCTAGAAAAACGTGCTCCAAATTCTGCACTCTTACTGAGCAGCATCACACTCATTCCTCCTGTGCAAACACACAACAAACACACTCCATTCATTCTTCCTGCATGAATTAACCGGCAGTGCCAGTCATTCAGTTCATCATCCCTGCAATGCAACCAACATTCATACGCACATATTTCTCCCAACAACTCGTATTTTGCAAAATAGCGGCTGACATCCTACAATTCTGCTGGCTCAACTTGACAAAACGCAAGCAGCACAGCTGCCGTTCGAACGTGAGCCATTCAAAATCTAACACTCGTTCCAAACAGGACATTTCAGTCTCTCATTCCCGGGCCTTTACTTTTCTCACAATACATTCATGTGACAAGTGCTATTTGGAGTCCTGCTCCCCAGAAAATTACCTGGATCTCCCAACTTTGTGAGGGGAAACAAGGCACTCTGCAGCTATTGCGCCCTTGGCCATAAGCATTAGTCTGAGCATTGCCACCCGAAAGGCACGGCCTAAAAAAGGCATCAACTCTGGCAACTTTTACGCACTGGTGCCTGAATTGCTTGGCTGTGGTGCCTTTGTTTCTGGCAAAATGTTAATGTGGGAAGTAGCATTGGAAGTAATTCCCTGAGTAACGGAGCAGAATTCAGCAGCCTTTGTGTGGAAGAAGTCTCATTCTTTGACTCTGGTGCCCTTTTCCTGAGAAACACCACTGTTTGCAGTGGGATTGAAAGCCACAGCAGCAGAAAGCAATGTGGAATGCATCAAGGTAGGGTAAAAAGGTAGATTTCTGACTCCCTGATTTTTAGTGTGGGAATTGGTTGAAAAGAGAAGTGTGATTTGAAACCTTATCCCCAAGGACAGTGTTAGGATGTGGTAAGTTTTCTGAGGAAAAGAAGTTGGTCTGTGAGCGTTGCCTTTAGCTTGTTGGCAAACGGCAATACCTTTGAGGTATTAGTGGTGGCCACTTGTAAATTGAAGATGAGTTGAGCAGGCTTTTTGACGCTGGTTGTAATTGTGTGGATCAAAAGGTAATGTCAGAAGTGGGATTCGAACCCACGCCCCTAGAAAGGGACCAGAATTCACCAACCATCGGTAAGGTAAGGATTAACAGTCCTTGAGTCTGGCGCCTTAGACCACTCGGCCATCCTGACACCTGTGCACAAAAGCTCTAGAAAAACGTGCTCCAAATTCTGCACTCTTACTGAGCAGCATCACACTCATTCCTCCTGTGCAAACACACAACAAACACACTCCATTCATTCTTCCTGCATGAATTAACCGGCAGTGCCAGTCATTCAGTTCATCATCCCTGCAATGCAACCAACATTCATACGCACATATTTCTCCCAACAACTCGTATTTTGCAAAATAGCGGCTGACATCCTACAATTCTGCTGGCTCAACTTGACAAAACGCAAGCAGCACAGCTGCCGTTCGAACGTGAGCCATTCAAAATCTAACACTCGTTCCAAACAGGACATTTCAGTCTCTCATTCCCGGGCCTTTACTTTTCTCACAATACATTCATGTGACAAGTGCTATTTGGAGTCCTGCTCCCCAGAAAATTACCTGGATCTCCCAACTTTGTGAGGGGAAACAAGGCACTCTGCAGCTATTGCGCCCTTGGCCATAAGCATTAGTCTGAGCATTGCCACCCGAAAGGCACGGCCTAAAAAAGGCATCAACTCTGGCAACTTTTACGCACTGGTGCCTGAATTGCTTGGCTGTGGTGCCTTTGTTTCTGGCAAAATGTTAATGTGGGAAGTAGCATTGGAAGTAATTCCCTGAGTAACGGAGCAGAATTCAGCAGCCTTTGTGTGGAAGAAGTCTCATTCTTTGACTCTGGTGCCCTTTTCCTGAGAAACACCACTGTTTGCAGTGGGATTGAAAGCCACAGCAGCAGAAAGCAATGTGGAATGCATCAAGGTAGGGTAAAAAGGTAGATTTCTGACTCCCTGATTTTTAGTGTGGGAATTGGTTGAAAAGAGAAGTGTGATTTGAAACCTTATCCCCAAGGACAGTGTTAGGATGTGGTAAGTTTTCTGAGGAAAAGAAGTTGGTCTGTGAGCGTTGCCTTTAGCTTGTTGGCAAACGGCAATACCTTTGAGGTATTAGTGGTGGCCACTTGTAAATTGAAGATGAGTTGAGCAGGCTTTTTGACGCTGGTTGTAATTGTGTGGATCAAAAGGTAATGTCAGAAGTGGGATTCGAACCCACGCCCCTAGAAAGGGACCAGAATTCACCAACCATCGGTAAGGTAAGGATTAACAGTCCTTGAGTCTGGCGCCTTAGACCACTCGGCCATCCTGACACCTGTGCACAAAAGCTCTAGAAAAACGTGCTCCAAATTCTGCACTCTTACTGAGCAGCATCACACTCATTCCTCCTGTGCAAACACACAACAAACACACTCCATTCATTCTTCCTGCATGAATTAACCGGCAGTGCCAGTCATTCAGTTCATCATCCCTGCAATGCAACCAACATTCATACGCACATATTTCTCCCAACAACTCGTATTTTGCAAAATAGCGGCTGACATCCTACAATTCTGCTGGCTCAACTTGACAAAACGCAAGCAGCACAGCTGCCGTTCGAACGTGAGCCATTCAAAATCTAACACTCGTTCCAAACAGGACATTTCAGTCTCTCATTCCCGGGCCTTTACTTTTCTCACAATACATTCATGTGACAAGTGCTATTTGGAGTCCTGCTCCCCAGAAAATTACCTGGATCTCCCAACTTTGTGAGGGGAAACAAGGCACTCTGCAGCTATTGCGCCCTTGGCCATAAGCATTAGTCTGAGCATTGCCACCCGAAAGGCACGGCCTAAAAAAGGCATCAACTCTGGCAACTTTTACGCACTGGTGCCTGAATTGCTTGGCTGTGGTGCCTTTGTTTCTGGCAAAATGTTAATGTGGGAAGTAGCATTGGAAGTAATTCCCTGAGTAACGGAGCAGAATTCAGCAGCCTTTGTGTGGAAGAAGTCTCATTCTTTGACTCTGGTGCCCTTTTCCTGAGAAACACCACTGTTTGCAGTGGGATTGAAAGCCACAGCAGCAGAAAGCAATGTGGAATGCATCAAGGTAGGGTAAAAAGGTAGATTTCTGACTCCCTGATTTTTAGTGTGGGAATTGGTTGAAAAGAGAAGTGTGATTTGAAACCTTATCCCCAAGGACAGTGTTAGGATGTGGTAGGTTTTCTGAGGAAAAGAAGTTGGTCTGTGAGCGTTGCCTTTAGCTTGTTGGCAAACGGCAATACCTTTGAGGTATTAGTGGTGGCCACTTGTAAATTGAAGATGAGTTGAGCAGGCTTTTTGACGCTGGTTGTAATTGTGTGGATCAAAAGGTAATGTTAGAAGTGGGATTCGAACCCACGCCCCTAGAAAGGGACCAGAATTCACCAACCATCGGTAAGGTAAAGATTAACAGTCCTTGAGTCTGGCGCCTTAGACCACTTGGCCATCCTGACACCTGTGCACAAAAGCTCTAGAAAAAGGTGCTCCAAATTCTGCACTCTTACTGAGCAGCATCACACTCATTCCTCCTGTGCAAACACACAACAAACACACTCCATTCATTCTTCCTGCATGAATTAACCGGCAGTGCCAGTCATTCAGTTCATCATCCCTGCAATGCAACCAACATTCATACGCACATATTTCTCCCAACAACTCGTATTTTGCAAAATAGCGGCTGACATCCTACAATTCTGCTGGCTCAACTTGACAAAACGCAAGCAGCACAGCTGCCGTTCGAACGTGAGCCATTCAAAATCTAACACTCGTTCCAAACAGGACATTTCAGTCTCTCATTCCCGGGCCTTTACTTTTCTCACAATACATTCATGTGACAAGTGCTATTTGGAGTCCTGCTCCCCAGAAAATTACCTGGATCTCCCAACTTTGTGAGGGGAAACAAGGCACTCTGCAGCTATTGCGCCCTTGGCCATAAGCATTAGTCTGAGCATTGCCACCCGAAAGGCACGGCCTAAAAAAGGCATCAACTCTGGCAACTTTTACGCACTGGTGCCTGAATTGCTTGGCTGTGGTGCCTTTGTTTCTGGCAAAATGTTAATGTGGGAAGTAGCATTGGAAGTAATTCCCTGAGTAACGGAGCAGAATTCAGCAGCCTTTGTGTGGAAGAAGTCTCATTCTTTGACTCTGGTGCCCTTTTCCTGAGAAACACCACTGTTTGCAGTGGGATTGAAAGCCACAGCAGCAGAAAGCAATGTGGAATGCATCAAGGTAGGGTAAAAAGGTAGATTTCTGACTCCCTGATTTTTAGTGTGGGAATTGGTTGAAAAGAGAAGTGTGATTTGAAACCTTATCCCCAAGGACAGTGTTAGGATGTGGTAAGTTTTCTGAGGAAAAGAAGTTGGTCTGTGAGCGTTGCCTTTAGCTTGTTGGCAAACGGCAATACCTTTGAGGTATTAGTGGTGGCCACTTGTAAATTGAAGATGAGTTGAGCAGGCTTTTTGACGCTGGTTGTAATTGTGTGGATCAAAAGGTGATGTTAGAAGTGGGATTCGAACCCACGTCCCTAGAAAGGGACCAGAATTCACCAACCATCGGTAAGGTAAAGATTAACAGTCCTTGAGTCTGGCGCCTTAGACCACTCGGCCATCCTGACACCTGTGCACAAAAGCTCTAGAAAAAGGTGCTCCAAATTCTGCACTCTTACTGAGCAGCATCACACTCATTCCTCCTGTGCAAACACACAACAAACACACTCCATTCATTCTTCCTGCATGAATTAACCGGCAGTGCCAGTCATTCAGTTCATCATCCCTGCAATGCAACCAACATTCATACGCACATATTTCTCCCAACAACTCGTATTTTGCAAAATAGCGGCTGACATCCTACAATTCTGCTGGCTCAACTTGACAAAACGCAAGCAGCACAGCTGCCGTTCGAACGTGAGCCATTCAAAATCTAACACTCGTTCCAAACAGGACATTTCAGTCTCTCATTCCCGGGCCTTTACTTTTCTCACAATACATTCATGTGACAAGTGCTATTTGGAGTCCTGCTCCCCAGAAAATTACCTGGATCTCCCAACTTTGTGAGGGGAAACAAGGCACTCTGCAGCTATTGCGCCCTTGGCCATAAGCATTAGTCTGAGCATTGCCACCCGAAAGGCACGGCCTAAAAAAGGCATCAACTCTGGCAACTTTTACGCACTGGTGCCTGAATTGCTTGGCTGTGGTGCCTTTGTTTCTGGCAAAATGTTAATGTGGGAAGTAGCATTGGAAGTAATTCCCTGAGTAACGGAGCAGAATTCAGCAGCCTTTGTGTGGAAGAAGTCTCATTCTTTGACTCTGGTGCCCTTTTCCTGAGAAACACCACTGTTTGCAGTGGGATTGAAAGCCACAGCAGCAGAAAGCAATGTGGAATGCATCAAGGTAGGGTAAAAAGGTAGATTTCTGACTCCCTGATTTTTAGTGTGGGAATTGGTTGAAAAGAGAAGTGTGATTTGAAACCTTATCCCCAAGGACAGTGTTAGGATGTGGTAAGTTTTCTGAGGAAAAGAAGTTGGTCTGTGAGCGTTGCCTTTAGCTTGTTGGCAAACGGCAATACCTTTGAGGTATTAGTGGTGGCCACTTGTAAATTGAAGATGAGTTGAGCAGGCTTTTTGACGCTGGTTGTAATTGTGTGGATCAAAAGGTAATGTCAGAAGTGGGATTCGAGCCCACGCCCCTAGAAAGGGACCAGAATTCACCAACCATCGGTAAGGTAAGGATTAACAGTCCTTGAGTCTGGCGCCTTAGACCACTCGGCCATCCTGACACCTGTGCACAAAAGCTCTAGAAAAACGTGCTCCAAATTCTGCACTCTTACTGAGCAGCATCACACTCATTCCTCCTGTGCAAACACACAACAAACACACTCCATTCATTCTTCCTGCATGAATTAACCGGCAGTGCCAGTCATTCAGTTCATCATCCCTGCAATGCAACCAACATTCATACGCACATATTTCTCCCAACAACTCGTATTTTGCAAAATAGCGGCTGACATCCTACAATTCTGCTGGCTCAACTTGACAAAACGCAAGCAGCACAGCTGCCGTTCGAACGTGAGCCATTCAAAATCTAACACTCGTTCCAAACAGGACATTTCAGTCTCTCATTCCCGGGCCTTTACTTTTCTCACAATACATTCATGTGACAAGTGCTATTTGGAGTCCTGCTCCCCAGAAAATTACCTGGATCTCCCAACTTTGTGAGGGGAAACAAGGCACTCTGCAGCTATTGCGCCCTTGGCCATAAGCATTAGTCTGAGCATTGCCACCCGAAAGGCACGGCCTAAAAAAGGCATCAACTCTGGCAACTTTTACGCACTGGTGCCTGAATTGCTTGGCTGTGGTGCCTTTGTTTCTGGCAAAATGTTAATGTGGGAAGTAGCATTGGAAGTAATTCCCTGAGTAACGGAGCAGAATTCAGCAGCCTTTGTGTGGAAGAAGTCTCATTCTTTGACTCTGGTGCCCTTTTCCTGAGAAACACCACTGTTTGCAGTGGGATTGAAAGCCACAGCAGCAGAAAGCAATGTGGAATGCATCAAGGTAGGGTAAAAAGGTAGATTTCTGACTCCCTGATTTTTAGTGTGGGAATTGGTTGAAAAGAGAAGTGTGATTTGAAACCTTATCCCCAAGGACAGTGTTAGGATGTGGTAAGTTTTCTGAGGAAAAGAAGTTGGTCTGTGAGCGTTGCCTTTAGCTTGTTGGCAAACGGCAATACCTTTGAGGTATTAGTGGTGGCCACTTGTAAATTGAAGATGAGTTGAGCAGGCTTTTTGACGCTGGTTGTAATTGTGTGGATCAAAAGGTAATGTCAGAAGTGGGATTCGAACCCACGCCCCTAGAAAGGGACCAGAATTCACCAACCATCGGTAAGGTAAGGATTAACAGTCCTTGAGTCTGGCGCCTTAGACCACTCGGCCATCCTGACACCTGTGCACAAAAGCTCTAGAAAAACGTGCTCCAAATTCTGCACTCTTACTGAGCAGCATCACACTCATTCCTCCTGTGCAAACACACAACAAACACACTCCATTCATTCTTCCTGCATGAATTAACCGGCAGTGCCAGTCATTCAGTTCATCATCCCTGCAATGCAACCAACATTCATACGCACATATTTCTCCCAACAACTCGTATTTTGCAAAATAGCGGCTGACATCCTACAATTCTGCTGGCTCAACTTGACAAAACGCAAGCAGCACAGCTGCCGTTCGAACGTGAGCCATTCAAAATCTAACACTCGTTCCAAACAGGACATTTCAGTCTCTCATTCCCGGGCCTTTACTTTTCTCACAATACATTCATGTGACAAGTGCTATTTGGAGTCCTGCTCCCCAGAAAATTACCTGGATCTCCCAACTTTGTGAGGGGAAACAAGGCACTCTGCAGCTATTGCGCCCTTGGCCATAAGCATTAGTCTGAGCATTGCCACCCGAAAGGCACGGCCTAAAAAAGGCATCAACTCTGGCAACTTTTACGCACTGGTGCCTGAATTGCTTGGCTGTGGTGCCTTTGTTTCTGGCAAAATGTTAATGTGGGAAGTAGCATTGGAAGTAATTCCCTGAGTAACGGAGCAGAATTCAGCAGCCTTTGTGTGGAAGAAGTCTCATTCTTTGACTCTGGTGCCCTTTTCCTGAGAAACACCACTGTTTGCAGTGGGATTGAAAGCCACAGCAGCAGAAAGCAATGTGGAATGCATCAAGGTAGGGTAAAAAGGTAGATTTCTGACTCCCTGATTTTTAGTGTGGGAATTGGTTGAAAAGAGAAGTGTGATTTGAAACCTTATCCCCAAGGACAGTGTTAGGATGTGGTAAGTTTTCTGAGGAAAAGAAGTTGGTCTGTGAGCGTTGCCTTTAGCTTGTTGGCAAACGGCAATACCTTTGAGGTATTAGTGGTGGCCACTTGTAAATTGAAGATGAGTTGAGCAGGCTTTTTGACGCTGGTTGTAATTGTGTGGATCAAAAGGTAATGTCAGAAGTGGGATTCGAACCCACGCCCCTAGAAAGGGACCAGAATTCACCAACCATCGGTAAGGTAAGGATTAACAGTCCTTGAGTCTGGCGCCTTAGACCACTCGGCCATCCTGACACCTGTGCACAAAAGCTCTAGAAAAACGTGCTCCAAATTCTGCACTCTTACTGAGCAGCATCACACTCATTCCTCCTGTGCAAACACACAACAAACACACTCCATTCATTCTTCCTGCATGAATTAACCGGCAGTGCCAGTCATTCAGTTCATCATCCCTGCAATGCAACCAACATTCATACGCACATATTTCTCCCAACAACTCGTATTTTGCAAAATAGCGGCTGACATCCTACAATTCTGCTGGCTCAACTTGACAAAACGCAAGCAGCACAGCTGCCGTTCGAACGTGAGCCATTCAAAATCTAACACTCGTTCCAAACAGGACATTTCAGTCTCTCATTCCCGGGCCTTTACTTTTCTCACAATACATTCATGTGACAAGTGCTATTTGGAGTCCTGCTCCCCAGAAAATTACCTAGATCTCCCAACTTTGTGAGGGGAAACAAGGCACTCTGCAGCTATTGCGCCCTTGGCCATAAGCATTAGTCTGAGCATTGCCACCCGAAAGGCACGGCCTAAAAAAGGCATCAACTCTGGCAACTTTTACGCACTGGTGCCTGAATTGCTTGGCTGTGGTGCCTTTGTTTCTGGCAAAATGTTAATGTGGGAAGTAGCATTGGAAGTAATTCCCTGAGTAACGGAGCAGAATTCAGCAGCCTTTGTGTGGAAGAAGTCTCATTCTTTGACTCTGGTGCCCTTTTCCTGAGAAACACCACTGTTTGCAGTGGGATTGAAAGCCACAGCAGCAGAAAGCAATGTGGAATGCATCAAGGTAGGGTAAAAAGGTAGATTTCTGACTCCCTGATTTTTAGTGTGGGAATTGGTTGAAAAGAGAAGTGTGATTTGAAACCTTATCCCCAAGGACAGTGTTAGGATGTGGTAAGTTTTCTGAGGAAAAGAAGTTGGTCTGTGAGCGTTGCCTTTAGCTTGTTGGCAAACGGCAATACCTTTGAGGTATTAGTGGTGGCCACTTGTAAATTGAAGATGAGTTGAGCAGGCTTTTTGACGCTGGTTGTAATTGTGTGGATCAAAAGGTAATGTCAGAAGTGGGATTCGAACCCACGCCCCTAGAAAGGGACCAGAATTCACCAACCATCGGTAAGGTAAGGATTAACAGTCTTTGAGTCTGGCGCCTTAGACCACTCGGCCATCCTGACACCTGTGCACAAAAGCTCTAGAAAAACGTGCTCCAAATTCTGCACTCTTACTGAGCAGCATCACACTCATTCCTCCTGTGCAAACACACAACAAACACACTCCATTCATTCTTCCTGCATGAATTAACCGGCAGTGCCAGTCATTCAGTTCATCATCCCTGCAATGCAACCAACATTCATACGCACATATTTCTCCCAACAACTCGTATTTTGCAAAATAGCGGCTGACATCCTACAATTCTGCTGGCTCAACTTGACAAAACGCAAGCAGCACAGCTGCCGTTCGAACGTGAGCCATTCAAAATCTAACACTCGTTCCAAACAGGACATTTCAGTCTCTCATTCCCGGGCCTTTACTTTTCTCACAATACATTCATGTGACAAGTGCTATTTGGAGTCCTGCTCCCCAGAAAATTACCTGGATCTCCCAACTTTGTGAGGGGAAACAAGGCACTCTGCAGCTATTGCGCCCTTGGCCATAAGCATTAGTCTGAGCATTGCCACCCGAAAGGCACGGCCTAAAAAAGGCATCAACTCTGGCAACTTTTACGCACTGGTGCCTGAATTGCTTGGCTGTGGTGCCTTTGTTTCTGGCAAAATGTTAATGTGGGAAGTAGCATTGGAAGTAATTCCCTGAGTAACGGAGCAGAATTCAGCAGCCTTTGTGTGGAAGAAGTCTCATTCTTTGACTCTGGTGCCCTTTTCCTGAGAAACACCACTGTTTGCAGTGGGATTGAAAGCCACAGCAGCAGAAAGCAATGTGGAATGCATCAAGGTAGGGTAAAAAGGTAGATTTCTGACTCCCTGATTTTTAGTGTGGGAATTGGTTGAAAAGAGAAGTGTGATTTGAAACCTTATCCCCAAGGACAGTGTTAGGATGTGGTAAGTTTTCTGAGGAAAAGAAGTTGGTCTGTGAGCGTTGCCTTTAGCTTGTTGGCAAACGGCAATACCTTTGAGGTATTAGTGGTGGCCACTTGTAAATTGAAGATGAGTTGAGCAGGCTTTTTGACGCTGGTTGTAATTGTGTGGATCAAAAGGTAATGTCAGAAGTGGGATTCGAACCCACGCCCCTAGAAAGGGACCAGAATTCACCAACCATCGGTAAGGTAAGGATTAACAGTCCTTGAGTCTGGCGCCTTAGACCACTCGGCCATCCTGACACCTGTGCACAAAAGCTCTAGAAAAACGTGCTCCAAATTCTGCACTCTTACTGAGCAGCATCACACTCATTCCTCCTGTGCAAACACACAACAAACACACTCCATTCATTCTTCCTGCATGAATTAACCGGCAGTGCCAGTCATTCAGTTCATCATCCCTGCAATGCAACCAACATTCATACGCACATATTTCTCCCAACAACTCGTATTTTGCAAAATAGCGGCTGACATCCTACAATTCTGCTGGCTCAACTTGACAAAACGCAAGCAGCACAGCTGCCGTTCGAACGTGAGCCATTCAAAATCTAACACTCGTTCCAAACAGGACATTTCAGTCTCTCATTCCCGGGCCTTTACTTTTCTCACAATACATTCATGTGACAAGTGCTATTTGGAGTCCTGCTCCCCAGAAAATTACCTGGATCTCCCAACTTTGTGAGGGGAAACAAGGCACTCTGCAGCTATTGCGCCCTTGGCCATTAGCATTAGTCTGAGCATTGCCACCCGAAAGGCACGGCCTAAAAAAGGCATCAACTCTGGCAACTTTTACGCACTGGTGCCTGAATTGCTTGGCTGTGGTGCCTTTGTTTCTGGCAAAATGTTAATGTGGGAAGTAGCATTGGAAGTAATTCCCTGAGTAACGAAGCAGAATTCAGCAGCCTTTGTGTGGAAGAAGTCTCATTCTTTGACTTTGGTGCCCTTTTCCTGAGAAACACCACTGTTTGCAGTGGGATTGAAAGCCACAGCAGCAGAAAGCAATGTGGAATGCATCAAGGTAGGGTAAAAAGGTAGATTTCTGACTCCCTGATTTTTAGTGTGGGAATTGGTTGAAAAGAGAAGTGTGATTTGAAACCTTATCCCCAAGGACAGTGTTAGGATGTGGTAAGTTTTCTGAGGAAAAGAAGTTGGTCTGTGAGCGTTGCCTTCAGCTTGTTGGCAAACGGCAATACCTTTGAGGTATTAGTGGTGGCCACTTGTAAATTGAAGATGAGTTGAGCAGGCTTTTTGACGCTGGTTGTAATTGTGTGGATCACAAAGTAATGTCAGAAGTGGGATTCGAACCCACGCCCCTAGAAAGGAACCAGAATTCACCAACCATCGGTAAGGTAAGGATTAACAGTCCTTGAGTCTGGCACCTTAGACCACTCGGCCATCCTGACACCTGTGCACAAAAGCTCTAGAAAAACGTGCTCCAAATTCTGCACTCTTACTGAGCAGCATCACACTCATTCCTCCTGTGCAAACACACAACAAACACACTCCATTCATTCTTCCTGCATGAATTAACCGGCAGTGCCAGTCATTCAGTTCATCATCCCTGCAATGCAACCAACATTCATACGCACATATTTCTCCCAACAACTCGTATTTTGCAAAATAGCGGCTGACATCCTACAATTCTGCTGGCTCAACTTGACAAAACGCAAGCAGCACAGCTGCCGTTCGAACGTGAGCCATTCAAAATCTAACAATCGTTCCAAACAGGACATTTCAGTCTCTCATTCCCGGGCCTTTACTTTTCTCACAATACATTCATGTGACAAGTGCTATTTGGAGTCCTGCTCCCCAGAAAATTACCTGGATCTCCCAACTTTGTGAGGGGAAACAAGGCACTCTGCAGCTATTGCGCCCTTGGCCATAAGCATTAGTCTGAGCATTGCCACCCGAAAGGCACGGCCTAAAAAAGGCATCAACTCTGGCAACTTTTACGCACTGGTGCCTGAATTGCTTGGCTGTGGTGCCTTTGTTTCTGGCAAAATGTTAATGTGGGAAGTAGCATTGGAAGTAATTCCCTGAGTAACGGAGCAGAATTCAGCAGCCTTTGTGTGGAAGAAGTCTCATTCTTTGACTCTGGTGCCCTTTTCCTGAGAAACACCACTGTTTGCAGTGGGATTGAAAGCCACAGCAGCAGAAAGCAATGTGGAATGCATCAAGGTAGGGTAAAAAGGTAGATTTCTGACTCCCTGATTTTTAGTGTGGGAATTGGTTGAAAAGAGAAGTGTGATTTGAAACCTTATCCCCAAGGACAGTGTTAGGATGTGGTAAGTTTTCTGAGGAAAAGAAGTTGGTCTGTGAGCGTTGCCTTTAGCTTGTTGGCAAACGGCAATACCTTTGAGGTATTAGTGGTGGCCACTTGTAAATTGAAGATGAGTTGAGCAGGCTTTTTGACGCTGGTTGTAATTGTGTGGATCAAAAGGTAATGTCAGAAGTGGGATTCGAACCCACGCCCCTAGAAAGGGACCAGAATTCACCAACCATCGGTAAGGTAAGGATTAACAGTCCTTGAGTCTGGCGCCTTAGACCACTCGGCCATCCTGACACCTGTGCACAAAAGCTCTAGAAAAACGTGCTCCAAATTCTGCACTCTTACTGAGCAGCATCACACTCATTCCTCCTGTGCAAACACACAACAAACACACTCCATTCATTCTTCCTGCATGAATTAACCGGCAGTGCCAGTCATTCAGTTCATCATCCCTGCAATGCAACCAACATTCATACGCACATATTTCTCCCAACAACTCGTATTTTGCAAAATAGCGGCTGACATCCTACAATTCTGCTGGCTCAACTTGACAAAACGCAAGCAGCACAGCTGCCGTTCGAACGTGAGCCATTCAAAATCTAACACTCGTTCCAAACAGGACATTTCAGTCTCTCATTCCCGGGCCTTTACTTTTCTCACAATACATTCATGTGACAAGTGCTATTTGGAGTCCTGCTCCCCAGAAAATTACCTGGATCTCCCAACTTTGTGAGGGGAAACAAGGCACTCTGCAGCTATTGCGCCCTTGGCCATAAGCATTAGTCTGAGCATTGCCACCCGAAAGGCACGGCCTAAAAAAGGCATCAACTCTGGCAACTTTTACGCACTGGTGCCTGAATTGCTTGGCTGTGGTGCCTTTGTTTCTGGCAAAATGTTAATGTGGGAAGTAGCATTGGAAGTAATTCCCTGAGTAACGGAGCAGAATTCAGCAGCCTTTGTGTGGAAGAAGTCTCATTCTTTGACTCTGGTGCCCTTTTCCTGAGAAACACCACTGTTTGCAGTGGGATTGAAAGCCACAGCAGCAGAAAGCAATGTGGAATGCATCAAGGTAGGGTAAAAAGGTAGATTTCTGACTCCCTGATTTTTAGTGTGGGAATTGGTTGAAAAGAGAAGTGTGATTTGAAACCTTATCCCCAAGGACAGTGTTAGGATGTGGTAAGTTTTCTGAGGAAAAGAAGTTGGTCTGTGAGCGTTGCCTTTAGCTTGTTGGCAAACGGCAATACCTTTGAGGTATTAGTGGTGGCCACTTGTAAATTGAAGATGAGTTGAGCAGGCTTTTTGACGCTGGTTGTAATTGTGTGGATCAAAAGGTAATGTCAGAAGTGGGATTCGAACCCACGCCCCTAGAAAGGGACCAGAATTCACCAACCATCGGTAAGGTAAGGATTAACAGTCCTTGAGTCTGGCGCCTTAGACCACTCGGCCATCCTGACACCTGTGCACAAAAGCTCTAGAAAAACGTGCTCCAAATTCTGCACTCTTACTGAGCAGCATCACACTCATTCCTCCTGTGCAAACACACAACAAACACACTCCATTCATTCTTCCTGCATGAATTAACCGGCAGTGCCAGTCATTCAGTTCATCATCCCTGCAATGCAACCAACATTCATACGCACATATTTCTCCCAACAACTCGTATTTTGCAAAATAGCGGCTGACATCCTACAATTCTGCTGGCTCAACTTGACAAAACGCAAGCAGCACAGCTGCCGTTCGAACGTGAGCCATTCAAAATCTAACACTCGTTCCAAACAGGACATTTCAGTCTCTCATTCCCGGGCCTTTACTTTTCTCACAATACATTCATGTGACAAGTGCTATTTGGAGTCCTGCTCCCCAGAAAATTACCTGGATCTCCCAACTTTGTGAGGGGAAACAAGGCACTCTGCAGCTATTGCGCCCTTGGCCATAAGCATTAGTCTGAGCATTGCCACCCGAAAGGCACGGCCTAAAAAAGGCATCAACTCTGGCAACTTTTACGCACTGGTGCCTGAATTGCTTGGCTGTGGTGCCTTTGTTTCTGGCAAAATGTTAATGTGGGAAGTAGCATTGGAAGTAATTCCCTGAGTAACGGAGCAGAATTCAGCAGCCTTTGTGTGGAAGAAGTCTCATTCTTTGACTCTGGTGCCCTTTTCCTGAGAAACACCACTGTTTGCAGTGGGATTGAAAGCCACAGCAGCAGAAAGCAATGTGGAATGCATCAAGGTAGGGTAAAAAGGTAGATTTCTGACTCCCTGATTTTTAGTGTGGGAATTGGTTGAAAAGAGAAGTGTGATTTGAAACCTTATCCCCAAGGACAGTGTTAGGATGTGGTAAGTTTTCTGAGGAAAAGAAGTTGGTCTGTGAGCGTTGCCTTTAGCTTGTTGGCAAACGGCAATACCTTTGAGGTATTAGTGGTGGCCACTTGTAAATTGAAGATGAGTTGAGCAGGCTTTTTGACGCTGGTTGTAATTGTGTGGATCAAAAGGTAATGTCAGAAGTGGGATTCGAACCCACGCCCCTAGAAAGGGACCAGAATTCACCAACCATCGGTAAGGTAAGGATTAATAGTCCTTGAGTCTGGCGCCTTAGACCACTCGGCCATCCTGACACCTGTGCACAAAAGCTCTAGAAAAACGTGCTCCAAATTCTGCACTCTTACTGAGCAGCATCACACTCATTCCTCCTGTGCAAACACACAACAAACACACTCCATTCATTCTTCCTGCATGAATTAACCGGCAGTGCCAGTCATTCAGTTCATCATCCCTGCAATGCAACCAACATTCATACGCACATATTTCTCCCAACAACTCGTATTTTGCAAAATAGCGGCTGACATCCTACAATTCTGCTGGCTCAACTTGACAAAACGCAAGCAGCACAGCTGCCGTTCGAACGTGAGCCATTCAAAATCTAACACTCGTTCCAAACAGGACATTTCAGTCTCTCATTCCCGGGCCTTTACTTTTCTCACAATACATTCATGTGACAAGTGCTATTTGGAGTCCTGCTCCCCAGAAAATTACCTGGATCTCCCAACTTTGTGAGGGGAAACAAGGCACTCTGCAGCTATTGCGCCCTTGGCCATAAGCATTAGTCTGAGCATTGCCACCCGAAAGGCACGGCCTAAAAAAGGCATCAACTCTGGCAACTTTTACGCACTGGTGCCTGAATTGCTTGGCTGTGGTGCCTTTGTTTCTGGCAAAATGTTAATGTGGGAAGTAGCATTGGAAGTAATTCCCTGAGTAACGGAGCAGAATTCAGCAGCCTTTGTGTGGAAGAAGTCTCATTCTTTGACTCTGGTGCCCTTTTCCTGAGAAACACCACTGTTTGCAGTGGGATTGAAAGCCACAGCAGCAGAAAGCAATGTGGAATGCATCAAGGTAGGGTAAAAAGGTAGATTTCTGACTCCCTGATTTTTAGTGTGGGAATTGGTTGAAAAGAGAAGTGTGATTTGAAACCTTATCCCCAAGGACAGTGTTAGGATGTGGTAAGTTTTCTGAGGAAAAGAAGTTGGTCTGTGAGCGTTGCCTTTAGCTTGTTGGCAAACGGCAATACCTTTGAGGTATTAGTGGTGGCCACTTGTAAATTGAAGATGAGTTGAGCAGGCTTTTTGACGCTGGTTGTAATTGTGTGGATCAAAAGGTAATGTCAGAAGTGGGATTCGAACCCACGCCCCTAGAAAGGGACCAGAATTCACCAACCATCGGTAAGGTAAGGATTAACAGTCCTTGAGTCTGGCGCCTTAGACCACTCGGCCATCCTGACACCTGTGCACAAAAGCTCTAGAAAAACGTGCTCCAAATTCTGCACTCTTACTGAGCAGCATCACACTCATTCCTCCTGTGCAAACACACAACAAACACACTCCATTCATTCTTCCTGCATGAATTAACCGGCAGTGCCAGTCATTCAGTTCATCATCCCTGCAATGCAACCAACATTCATACGCACATATTTCTCCCAACAACTCGTATTTTGCAAAATAGCGGCTGACATCCTACAATTCTGCTGGCTCAACTTGACAAAACGCAAGCAGCACAGCTGCCGTTCGAACGTGAGCCATTCAAAATCTAACACTCGTTCCAAACAGGACATTTCAGTCTCTCATTCCCGGGCCTTTACTTTTCTCACAATACATTCATGTGACAAGTGCTATTTGGAGTCCTGCTCCCCAGAAAATTACCTGGATCTCCCAACTTTGTGAGGGGAAACAAGGCACTCTGCAGCTATTGCGCCCTTGGCCATAAGCATTAGTCTGAGCATTGCCACCCGAAAGGCACGGCCTAAAAAAGGCATCAACTCTGGCAACTTTTACGCACTGGTGCCTGAATTGCTTGGCTGTGGTGCCTTTGTTTCTGGCAAAATGTTAATGTGGGAAGTAGCATTGGAAGTAATTCCCTGAGTAACGGAGCAGAATTCAGCAGCCTTTGTGTGGAAGAAGTCTCATTCTTTGACTCTGGTGCCCTTTTCCTGAGAAACACCACTGTTTGCAGTGGGATTGAAAGCCACAGCAGCAGAAAGCAATGTGGAATGCATCAAGGTAGGGTAAAAAGGTAGATTTCTGACTCCCTGATTTTTAGTGTGGGAATTGGTTGAAAAGAGAAGTGTGATTTGAAACCTTATCCCCAAGGACAGTGTTAGGATGTGGTAAGTTTTCTGAGGAAAAGAAGTTGGTCTGTGAGCGTTGCCTTTAGCTTGTTGGCAAACGGCAATACCTTTGAGGTATTAGTGGTGGCCACTTGTAAATTGAAGATGAGTTGAGCAGGCTTTTTGACGCTGGTTGTAATTGTGTGGATCAAAAGGTAATGTCAGAAGTGGGATTCGAACCCACGCCCCTAGAAAGGGACCAGAATTCACCAACCATCGGTAAGGTAAGGATTAACAGTCCTTGAGTCTGGCGCCTTAGACCACTCGGCCATCCTGACACCTGTGCACAAAAGCTCTAGAAAAACGTGCTCCAAATTCTGCACTCTTACTGAGCAGCATCACACTCATTCCTCCTGTGCAAACACACAACAAACACACTCCATTCATTCTTCCTGCATGAATTAACCGGCAGTGCCAGTCATTCAGTTCATCATCCCTGCAATGCAACCAACATTCATACGCACATATTTCTCCCAACAACTCGTATTTTGCAAAATAGCGGCTGACATCCTACAATTCTGCTGGCTCAACTTGACAAAACGCAAGCAGCACAGCTGCCGTTCGAACGTGAGCCATTCAAAATCTAACACTCGTTCCAAACAGGACATTTCAGTCTCTCATTCCCGGGCCTTTACTTTTCTCACAATACATTCATGTGACAAGTGCTATTTGGAGTCCTGCTCCCCAGAAAATTACCTGGATCTCCCAACTTTGTGAGGGGAAACAAGGCACTCTGCAGCTATTGCGCCCTTGGCCATAAGCATTAGTCTGAGCATTGCCACCCGAAAGGCACGGCCTAAAAAAGGCATCAACTCTGGCAACTTTTACGCACTGGTGCCTGAATTGCTTGGCTGTGGTGCCTTTGTTTCTGGCAAAATGTTAATGTGGGAAGTAGCATTGGAAGTAATTCCCTGAGTAACGGAGCAGAATTCAGCAGCCTTTGTGTGGAAGAAGTCTCATTCTTTGACTCTGGTGCCCTTTTCCTGAGAAACACCACTGTTTGCAGTGGGATTGAAAGCCACAGCAGCAGAAAGCAATGTGGAATGCATCAAGGTAGGGTAAAAAGGTAGATTTCTGACTCCCTGATTTTTAGTGTGGGAATTGGTTGAAAAGAGAAGTGTGATTTGAAACCTTATCCCCAAGGACAGTGTTAGGATGTGGTAAGTTTTCTGAGGAAAAGAAGTTGGTCTGTGAGCGTTGCCTTTAGCTTGTTGGCAAACGGCAATACCTTTGAGGTATTAGTGGTGGCCACTTGTAAATTGAAGATGAGTTGAGCAGGCTTTTTGACGCTGGTTGTAATTGTGTGGATCAAAAGGTAATGTCAGAAGTGGGATTCGAACCCACGCCCCTAGAAAGGGACCAGAATTCACCAACCATCGGTAAGGTAAGGATTAACAGTCCTTGAGTCTGGCGCCTTAGACCACTCGGCCATCCTGACACCTGTGCACAAAAGCTCTAGAAAAACGTGCTCCAAATTCTGCACTCTTACTGAGCAGCATCACACTCATTCCTCCTGTGCAAACACACAACAAACACACTCCATTCATTCTTCCTGCATGAATTAACCGGCAGTGCCAGTCATTCAGTTCATCATCCCTGCAATGCAACCAACATTCATACGCACATATTTCTCCCAACAACTCGTATTTTGCAAAATAGCGGCTGACATCCTACAATTCTGCTGGCTCAACTTGACAAAACGCAAGCAGCACAGCTGCCGTTCGAACGTGAGCCATTCAAAATCTAACACTCGTTCCAAACAGGACATTTCAGTCTCTCATTCCCGGGCCTTTACTTTTCTCACAATACATTCATGTGACAAGTGCTATTTGGAGTCCTGCTCCCCAGAAAATTACCTGGATCTCACAACTTTGTGAGGGGAAACAAGGCACTCTGCAGCTATTGCGCCCTTGGCCATAAGCATTAGTCTGAGCATTGCCACCCGAAAGGCACGGCCTAAAAAAGGCATCAACTCTGGCAACTTTTACGCACTGGTGCCTGAATTGCTTGGCTGTGGTGCCTTTGTTTCTGGCAAAATGTTAATGTGGGAAGTAGCATTGGAAGTAATTCCCTGAGTAACGGAGCAGAATTCAGCAGCCTTTGTGTGGAAGAAGTCTCATTCTTTGACTCTGGTGCCCTTTTCCTGAGAAACACCACTGTTTGTAGTGGGATTGAAAGCCACAGCAGCAGAAAGCAATGTGGAATGCATCAAGGTAGGGTAAAAAGGTAGATTTCTGACTCCCTGATTTTTAGTGTGGGAATTGGTTGAAAAGAGAAGTGTGATTTGAAACCTTATCCCCAAGGACAGTGTTAGGATGTGGTAAGTTTTCTGAGGAAAAGAAGTTGGTCTGTGAGCGTTGCCTTTAGCTTGTTGGCAAACGGCAATACCTTTGAGGTATTAGTGGTGGCCACTTGTAAATTGAAGATGAGTTGAGCAGGCTTTTTGACGCTAGTTGTAATTGTGTGGATCAAAAGGTAATGTCAGAAGTGGGATTCGAACCCACGCCCCTGGAAAGGGACCAGAATTCACCAACCATCGGTAAGGTAAGGATTAACAGTCCTTGAGTCTGGTGCCTTAGACCACTCGGCCATCCTGACACCTGTGCACAAAAGCTCTAGAAAAACGTGCTCCAAATTCTGCACTCTTACTGAGCAGCATCACACTCATTCCTCCTGTGCAAACACACAACAAACACACTCCATTCATTCTTCCTGCATGAATTAACCGGCAGTGCCAGTCATTCAGTTCATCATCCCTGCAATGCAACCAACATTCATACGCACATATTTCTCCCAACAACTCGTATTTTGCAAAATAGCGGCTGACATCCTACAATTCTGCTGGCTCAACTTGACAAAACGCAAGCAGCACAGCTGCCGTTCGAACGTGAGCCATTCAAAATCTAACACTCGTTCCAAACAGGACATTTCAGTCTCTCATTCCCGGGCCTTTACTTTTCTCACAATACATTCATGTGACAAGTGCTATTTGGAGTCCTGCTCCCCAGAAAATTACCTGGATCTCCCAACTTTGTGAGGGGAAACAAGGCACTCTGCAGCTATTGCGCCCTTGGCCATAAGCATTAGTCTGAGCATTGCCACCCGAAAGGCACGGCCTAAAAAAGGCATCAACTCTGGCAACTTTTACGCACTGGTGCCTGAATTGCTTGGCTGTGGTGCCTTTGTTTCTGGCAAAATGTTAATGTGGGAAGTAGCATTGGAAGTAATTCCCTGAGTAACGGAGCAGAATTCAGCAGCCTTTGTGTGGAAGAAGTCTCATTCTTTGACTCTGGTGCCCTTTTCCTGAGAAACACCACTGTTTGCAGTGGGATTGAAAGCCACAGCAGCAGAAAGCAATGTGGAATGCATCAAGGTAGGGTAAAAAGGTAGATTTCTGACTCCCTGATTTTTAGTGTGGGAATTGGTTGAAAAGAGAAGTGTGATTTGAAACCTTATCCCCAAGGACAGTGTTAGGATGTGGTAAGTTTTCTGAGGAAAAGAAGTTGGTCTGTGAGCGTTGCCTTTAGCTTGTTGGCAAACGGCAATACCTTTGAGGTATTAGTGGCGGCCACTTGTAAATTGAAGATGAGTTGAGCAGGCTTTTTGACGCTGGTTGCAATTGTGTGGATCAAAAGGTAATGTCAGAAGTGGGATTCGAACCCACGCCCCTAGAAAGGGACCAGAATTCACCAACCATCGGTAAGGTAAGGATTAACAGTCCTTGAGTCTGGCGCCTTAGACCACTCGGCCATCCTGACATCTGTGCACAAAAGCTCTAGAAAAACGTGCTCCAAATTCTGCACTCTTACTGAGCAGCATCACACTCATTCCTCCTGTGCAAACACACAACAAACACACTCCATTCATTCTTCCTGCATGAATTAACCGGCAGTGCCAGTCATTCAGTTCATCATCCCTGCAATGCAACCAACATTCATACGCACATATTTCTCCCAACAACTCGTATTTTGCAAAATAGCGGCTGACATCCTACAATTCTGCTGGCTCAACTTGACAAAACGCAAGCAGCACAGCTGCCGTTCGAACGTGAGCCATTCAAAATCTAACACTCGTTCCAAACAGGACATTTCAGTCTCTCATTCCCGGGCCTTTACTTTTCTCACAATACATTCATGTGACAAGTGCTATTTGGAGTCCTGCTCCCCAGAAAATTACCTGGATCTCCCAACTTTGTGAGGGGAAACAAGGCACTCTGCAGCTATTGCGCCCTTGGCCATAAGCATTAGTCTGAGCATTGCCACCCGAAAGGCACGGCCTAAAAAAGGCATCAACTCTGGCAACTTTTACGCACTGGTGCCTGAATTGCTTGGCTGTGGTGCCTTTGTTTCTGGCAAAATGTTAATGTGGGAAGTAGCATTGGAAGTAATTCCCTGAGTAACGGAGCAGAATTCAGCAGCCTTTGTGTGGAAGAAGTCTCATTCTTTGACTCTGGTGCCCTTTTCCTGAGAAACACCACTGTTTGCAGTGGGATTGAAAGCCACAGCAGCAGAAAGCAATGTGGAATGCATCAAGGTAGGGTAAAAAGGTAGATTTCTGACTCCCTGATTTTTAGTGTGGGAATTGGTTGAAAAGAGAAGTGTGATTTGAAACCTTATCCCCAAGGACAGTGTTAGGATGTGGTAAGTTTTCTGAGGAAAAGAAGTTGGTCTGTGAGCGTTGCCTTTAGCTTGTTGGCAAACGGCAATACCTTTGAGGTATTAGTGGTGGCCACTTGTAAATTGAAGATGAGTTGAGCAGGCTTTTTGACGCTGGTTGTAATTGTGTGGATCAAAAGGTAATGTTAGAAGTGGGATTCGAACCCACGCCCCTAGAAAGGGACCAGAATTCACCAACCATCGGTAAGGTAAAGATTAACAGTCCTTGAGTCTGGCGCCTTAGACCACTCGGCCATCCTGACACCTGTGCACAAAAGCTCTAGAAAAACGTGCTCCAAATTCTGCACTCTTACTGAGCAGCATCACACTCATTCCTCCTGTGCAAACACACAACAAACACACTCCATTCATTCTTCCTGCATGAATTAACCGGCAGTGCCAGTCATTCAGTTCATCATCCCTGCAATGCAACCAACATTCATACGCACATATTTCTCCCAACAACTCGTATTTTGCAAAATAGCGGCTGACATCCTACAATTCTGCTGGCTCAACTTGACAAAACGCAAGCAGCACAGCTGCCGTTCGAACGTGAGCCATTCAAAATCTAACACTCGTTCCAAACAGGACATTTCAGTCTCTCATTCCCGGGCCTTTACTTTTCTCACAATACATTCATGTGACAAGTGCTATTTGGAGTCCTGCTCCCCAGAAAATTACCTGGATCTCCCAACTTTGTGAGGGGAAACAAGGCACTCTGCAGCTATTGCGCCCTTGGCCATAAGCATTAGTCTGAGCATTGCCACCCGAAAGGCACGGCCTAAAAAAGGCATCAACTCTGGCAACTTTTACGCACTGGTGCCTGAATTGCTTGGCTGTGGTGCCTTTGTTTCTGGCAAAATGTTAATGTGGGAAGTAGCATTGGAAGTAATTCCCTGAGTAACGGAGCAGAATTCAGCAGCCTTTGTGTGGAAGAAGTCTCATTCTTTGACTCTGGTGCCCTTTTCCTGAGAAACACCACTGTTTGCAGTGGGATTGAAAGCCACAGCAGCAGAAAGCAATGTGGAATGCATCAAGGTAGGGTAAAAAGGTAGATTTCTGACTCCCTGATTTTTAGTGTGGGAATTGGTTGAAAAGAGAAGTGTGATTTGAAACCTTATCCCCAAGGACAGTGTTAGGATGTGGTAAGTTTTCTGAGGAAAAGAAGTTGGTCTGTGAGCGTTGCCTTTAGCTTGTTGGCAAACGGCAATACCTTTGAGGTATTAGTGGTGGCCACTTGTAAATTGAAGATGAGTTGAGCAGGCTTTTTGACGCTGGTTGTAATTGTGTGGATCAAAAGGTAATGTCAGAAGTGGGATTCGAACCCACGCCCCTAGAAAGGGACCAGAATTCACCAACCATCGGTAAGGTAAGGATTAACAGTCCTTGAGTCTGGCGCCTTAGACCACTCGGCCATCCTGACACCTGTGCACAAAAGCTCTAGAAAAACGTGCTCCAAATTCTGCACTCTTACTGAGCAGCATCACACTCATTCCTCCTGTGCAAACACACAACAAACACACTCCATTCATTCTTCCTGCATGAATTAACCGGCAGTGCCAGTCATTCAGTTCATCATCCCTGCAATGCAACCAACATTCATACGCACATATTTCTCCCAACAACTCGTATTTTGCAAAATAGCGGCTGACATCCTACAATTCTGCTGGCTCAACTTGACAAAACGCAAGCAGCACAGCTGCCGTTCGAACGTGAGCCATTCAAAATCTAACACTCGTTCCAAACAGGACATTTCAGTCTCTCATTCCCGGGCCTTTACTTTTCTCACAATACATTCATGTGACAAGTGCTATTTGGAGTCCTGCTCCCCAGAAAATTACCTGGATCTCCCAACTTTGTGAGGGGAAACAAGGCACTCTGCAGCTATTGCGCCCTTGGCCATAAGCATTAGTCTGAGCATTGCCACCCGAAAGGCACGGCCTAAAAAAGGCATCAACTCTGGCAACTTTTACGCACTGGTGCCTGAATTGCTTGGCTGTGGTGCCTTTGTTTCTGGCAAAATGTTAATGTGGGAAGTAGCATTGGAAGTAATTCCCTGAGTAACGGAGCAGAATTCAGCAGCCTTTGTGTGGAAGAAGTCTCATTCTTTGACTCTGGTGCCCTTTTCCTGAGAAACACCACTGTTTGCAGTGGGATTGAAAGCCACAGCAGCAGAAAGCAATGTGGAATGCATCAAGGTAGGGTAAAAAGGTAGATTTCTGACTCCCTGATTTTTAGTGTGGGAATTGGTTGAAAAGAGAAGTGTGATTTGAAACCTTATCCCCAAGGACAGTGTTAGGATGTGGTAAGTTTTCTGAGGAAAAGAAGTTGGTCTGTGAGCGTTGCCTTTAGCTTGTTGGCAAACGGCAATACCTTTGAGGTATTAGTGGTGGCCACTTGTAAATTGAAGATGAGTTGAGCAGGCTTTTTGACGCTGGTTGTAATTGTGTGGATCAAAAGGTAATGTCAGAAGTGGGATTCGAACCCACGCCCCTAGAAAGGGACCAGAATTCACCAACCATCGGTAAGGTAAGGATTAACAGTCCTTGAGTCGGGCGCCTTAGACCACTCAGCCATCCTGACACCTGTGCACAAAAGTTCTAGAAAAACGTGCTCCAAATTCTGCACTCTTACTGAGCAGCATCACACTCATTCCTCCTGTGCAAACACACAACAAACACACTCCATTCATTCTTCCTGCATGAATTAACCGGCAGTGCCAGTCATTCAGTTCATCATCCCTGCAATGCAACCAACATTCATACGCACATATTTCTCCCAACAACTCGTATTTTGCAAAATAGCGGCTAACATCCTACAATTCTGCTGGCTCAACTTGACAAAACGCAAGCAGCACAGCTGCCGTTCGAACGTGAGCCATTCAAAATCTAACACTCGTTCCAAACAGGACATTTCAGTCTCTCATTCCCGGGCCTTTACTTTTCTCACAATACATTCATGTGACAAGTGCTATTTGGAGTCCTGCTCCCCAGAAAATTACCTGGATCTCACAACTTTGTGAGGGGAAACAAGGCACTCTGCAGCTATTGCGCCCTTGGCCATAAGCATTAGTCTGAGCATTGCCACCCGAAAGGCACGGCCTAAAAAAGGCATCAACTCTGGCAACTTTTACGCACTGGTGCCTGAATTGCTTGGCTGTGGTGCCTTTGTTTCTGGCAAAATGTTAATGTGGGAAGTAGCATTGGAAGTAATTCCCTGAGTAACGGAGCAGAATTCAGCAGCCTTTGTGTGGAAGAAGTCTCATTCTTTGACTCTGGTGCCCTTTTCCTGAGAAACACCACTGTTTGCAGTGGGATTGAAAGCCACAGCAGCAGAAAGCAATGTGGAATGCATCAAGGTAGGGTAAAAAGGTAGATTTCTGACTCCCTGATTTTTAGTGTGGGAATTGGTTGAAAAGAGAAGTGTGATTTGAAACCTTATCCCCAAGGACAGTGTTAGGATGTGGTAAGTTTTCTGAGGAAAAGAAGTTGGTCTGTGAGCGTTGCCTTTAGCTTGTTGGCAAACGGCAATACCTTTGAGGTATTAGTGGTGGCCACTTGTAAATTGAAGATGAGTTGAGCAGGCTTTTTGACGCTGGTTGTAATTGTGTGGATCAAAAGGTAATGTCAGAAGTGGGATTCGAACCCACGCCCCTAGAAAGGGACCAGAATTCACCAACCATCGGTAAGGTAAGGATTAACAGTCCTTGAGTCTGGCGCCTTAGACCACTCGGCCATCCTGACACCTGTGCACAAAAGCTCTAGAAAAACGTGCTCCAAATTCTGCACTCTTACTGAGCAGCATCACACTCATTCCTCCTGTGCAAACACACAACAAACACACTCCATTCATTCTTCCTGCATGAATTAACCGGCAGTGCCAGTCATTCAGTTCATCATCCCTGCAATGCAACCAACATTCATACGCACATATTTCTCCCAACAACTCGTATTTTGCAAAATAGCGGCTGACATCCTACAATTCTGCTGGCTCAACTTGACAAAACGCAAGCAGCACAGCTGCCGTTCGAACGTGAGCCATTCAAAATCTAACACTCGTTCCAAACAGGACATTTCAGTCTCTCATTCCCGGGCCTTTACTTTTCTCACAATACATTCATGTGACAAGTGCTATTTGGAGTCCTGCTCCCCAGAAAATTACCTGGATCTCCCAACTTTGTGAGGGGAAACAAGGCACTCTGCAGCTATTGCGCCCTTGGCCATAAGCATTAGTCTGAGCATTGCCACCCGAAAGGCACGGCCTAAAAAAGGCATCAACTCTGGCAACTTTTACGCACTGGTGCCTGAATTGCTTGGCTGTGGTGCCTTTGTTTCTGGCAAAATGTTAATGTGGGAAGTAGCATTGGAAGTAATTCCCTGAGTAACGGAGCAGAATTCAGCAGCCTTTGTGTGGAAGAAGTCTCATTCTTTGACTCTGGTGCCCTTTTCCTGAGAAACACCACTGTTTGCAGTGGGATTGAAAGCCACAGCAGCAGAAAGCAATGTGGAATGCATCAAGGTAGGGTAAAAAGGTAGATTTCTGACTCCCTGATTTTTAGTGTGGGAATTGGTTGAAAAGAGAAGTGTGATTTGAAACCTTATCCCCAAGGACAGTGTTAGGATGTGGTAAGTTTTCTGAGGAAAAGAAGTTGGTCTGTGAGCGTTGCCTTTAGCTTGTTGGCAAACGGCAATACCTTTGAGGTATTAGTGGTGGCCACTTGTAAATTGAAGATGAGTTGAGCAGGCTTTTTGACGCTGGTTGTAATTGTGTGGATCAAAAGGTAATGTCAGAAGTGGGATTCGAACCCACGCCCCTAGAAAGGGACCAGAATTCACCAACCATCGGTAAGGTAAGGATTAACAGTCCTTGAGTCTGGCGCCTTAGACCACTCGGCCATCCTGACACCTGCGCACAAAAGCTCTAGAAAAACGTGCTCCAAATTCTGCACTCTTACTGAGCAGCATCACACTCATTCCTCCTGTGCAAACACACAACAAACACACTCCATTCATTCTTCCTGCATGAATTAACCGGCAGTGCCAGTCATTCAGTTCATCATCCCTGCAATGCAACCAACATTCATACGCACATATTTCTCCCAACAACTCGTATTTTGCAAAATAGCGGCTGACATCCTACAATTCTGCTGGCTCAACTTGACAAAACGCAAGCAGCACAGCTGCCGTTCGAACGTGAGCCATTCAAAATCTAACACTCGTTCCAAACAGGACATTTCAGTCTCTCATTCCCGGGCCTTTACTTTTCTCACAATACATTCATGTGACAAGTGCTATTTGGAGTCCTGCTCCCCAGAAAATTACCTGGATCTCCCAACTTTGTGAGGGGAAACAAGGCACTCTGCAGCTATTGCGCCCTTGGCCATAAGCATTAGTCTGAGCATTGCCACCCGAAAGGCACGGCCTAAAAAAGGCATCAACTCTGGCAACTTTTACGCACTGGTGCCTGAATTGCTTGGCTGTGGTGCCTTTGTTTCTGGCAAAATGTTAATGTGGGAAGTAGCATTGGAAGTAATTCCCTGAGTAACGGAGCAGAATTCAGCAGCCTTTGTGTGGAAGAAGTCTCATTCTTTGACTCTGGTGCCCTTTTCCTGAGAAACACCACTGTTTGCAGTGGGATTGAAAGCCACAGCAGCAGAAAGCAATGTGGAATGCATCAAGGTAGGGTAAAAAGGTAGATTTCTGACTCCCTGATTTTTAGTGTGGGAATTGGTTGAAAAGAGAAGTGTGATTTGAAACCTTATCCCCAAGGACAGTGTTAGGATGTGGTAAGTTTTCTGAGGAAAAGAAGTTGGTCTGTGAGCGTTGCCTTTAGCTTGTTGGCAAACGGCAATACCTTTGAGGTATTAGTGGTGGCCACTTGTAAATTGAAGATGAGTTGAGCAGGCTTTTTGACGCTGGTTGTAATTGTGTGGATCAAAAGGTAATGTCAGAAGTGGGATTCGAACCCACGCCCCTAGAAAGGGACCAGAATTCACCAACCATCGGTAAGGTAAGGATTAACAGTCCTTGAGTCTGGCGCCTTAGACCACTCGGCCATCCTGACACCTGTGCACAAAAGCTCTAGAAAAACGTGCTCCAAATTCTGCACTCTTACTGAGCAGCATCACACTCATTCCTCCTGTGCAAACACACAACAAACACACTCCATTCATTCTTCCTGCATGAATTAACCGGCAGTGCCAGTCATTCAGTTCATCATCCCTGCAATGCAACCAACATTCATACGCACATATTTCTCCCAACAACTCGTATTTTGCAAAATAGCGGCTGACATCCTACAATTCTGCTGGCTCAACTTGACAAAACGCAAGCAGCACAGCTGCCGTTCGAACGTGAGCCATTCAAAATCTAACACTCGTTCCAAACAGGACATTTCAGTCTCTCATTCCCGGGCCTTTACTTTTCTCACAATACATTCATGTGACAAGTGCTATTTGGAGTCCTGCTCCCCAGAAAATTACCTGGATCTCCCAACTTTGTGAGGGGAAACAAGGCACTCTGCAGCTATTGCGCCCTTGGCCATAAGCATTAGTCTGAGCATTGCCACCCGAAAGGCACGGCCTAAAAAAGGCATCAACTCTGGCAACTTTTACGCACTGGTGCCTGAATTGCTTGGCTGTGGTGCCTTTGTTTCTGGCAAAATGTTAATGTGGGAAGTAGCATTGGAAGTAATTCCCTGAGTAACGGAGCAGAATTCAGCAGCCTTTGTGTGGAAG
Source organism: Somniosus microcephalus (assembly GCF_052327205.1). NCBI lineage: Eukaryota > Metazoa > Chordata > Chondrichthyes > Squaliformes > Somniosidae > Somniosus > Somniosus microcephalus. The sequence continues at coordinate 72,976,217 of NC_141005.1, forward strand.
AAATCTCATTCTTTGACTCTGGTGCCCTTTTCCTGAGAAACACCACTGTTTGCAGTGGGATTGAAAGCCACAGCAGCAGAAAGCAATGTGGAATGCATCAAGGTAGGGTAAAAAGGTAGATTTCTGACTCCCTGATTTTTAGTGTGGGAATTGGTTGAAAAGAGAAGTGTGATTTGAAACCTTATCCCCAAGGACAGTGTTAGGATGTGGTAAGTTTTCTGAGGAAAAGAAGTTGGTCTGTGAGCGTTGCCTTTAGCTTGTTGGCAAACGGCAATACCTTTGAGGTATTAGTGGTGGCCACTTGTAAATTGAAGATGAGTTGAGCAGGCTTTTTGACGCTGGTTGTAATTGTGTGGATCAAAAGGTAATGTCAGAAGTGGGATTCGAACCCACGCCCCTAGAAAGGGACCAGAATTCACCAACCATCGGTAAGGTAAGGATTAACAGTCCTTGAGTCTGGCGCCTTAGACCACTCGGCCATCCTGACACCTGTGCACAAAAGCTCTAGAAAAACGTGCTCCAAATTCTGCACTCTTACTGAGCAGCATCACACTCATTCCTCCTGTGCAAACACACAACAAACACACTCCATTCATTCTTCCTGCATGAATTAACCGGCAGTGCCAGTCATTCAGTTCATCATCCCTGCAATGCAACCAACATTCATACGCACATATTTCTCCCAACAACTCGTATTTTGCAAAATAGCGGCTGACATCCTACAATTCTGCTGGCTCAACTTGACAAAACGCAAGCAGCACAGCTGCCGTTCGAACGTGAGCCATTCAAAATCTAACACTCGTTCCAAACAGGACATTTCAGTCTCTCATTCCCGGGCCTTTACTTTTCTCACAATACATTCATGTGACAAGTGCTATTTGGAGTCCTGCTCCCCAGAAAATTACCTGGATCTCCCAACTTTGTGAGGGGAAACAAGGCACTCTGCAGCTATTGCGCCCTTGGCCATAAGCATTAGTCTGAGCATTGCCACCCGAAAGGCACGGCCTAAAAAAGGCATCAACTCTGGCAACTTTTACGCACTGGTGCCTGAATTGCTTGGCTGTGGTGCCTTTGTTTCTGGCAAAATGTTAATGTGGGAAGTAGCATTGGAAGTAATTCCCTGAGTAACGGAGCAGAATTCAGCAGCCTTTGTGTGGAAGAAGTCTCATTCTTTGACTCTGGTGCCCTTTTCCTGAGAAACACCACTGTTTGCAGTGGGATTGAAAGCCACAGCAGCAGAAAGCAATGTGGAATGCATCAAGGTAGGGTAAAAAGGTAGATTTCTGACTCCCTGATTTTTAGTGTGGGAATTGGTTGAAAAGAGAAGTGTGATTTGAAACCTTATCCCCAAGGACAGTGTTAGGATGTGGTAAGTTTTCTGAGGAAAAGAAGTTGGTCTGTGAGCGTTGCCTTTAGCTTGTTGGCAAACGGCAATACCTTTGAGGTATTAGTGGTGGCCACTTGTAAATTGAAGATGAGTTGAGCAGGCTTTTTGACGCTGGTTGTAATTGTGTGGATCAAAAGGTAATGTCAGAAGTGGGATTCGAACCCACGCCCCTAGAAAGGGACCAGAATTCACCAACCATCGGTAAGGTAAGGATTAACAGTCCTTGAGTCTGGCGCCTTAGACCACTCGGCCATCCTGACACCTGTGCACAAAAGCTCTAGAAAAACGTGCTCCAAATTCTGCACTCTTACTGAGCAGCATCACACTCATTCCTCCTGTGCAAACACACAACAAACACACTCCATTCATTCTTCCTGCATGAATTAACCGGCAGTGCCAGTCATTCAGTTCATCATCCCTGCAATGCAACCAACATTCATACGCACATATTTCTCCCAACAACTCGTATTTTGCAAAATAGCGGCTGACATCCTACAATTCTGCTGGCTCAACTTGACAAAACGCAAGCAGCACAGCTGCCGTTCGAACGTGAGCCATTCAAAATCTAACACTCGTTCCAAACAGGACATTTCAGTCTCTCATTCCCGGGCCTTTACTTTTCTCACAATACATTCATGTGACAAGTGCTATTTGGAGTCCTGCTCCCCAGAAAATTACCTGGATCTCCCAACTTTGTGAGGGGAAACAAGGCACTCTGCAGCTATTGCGCCCTTGGCCATAAGCATTAGTCTGAGCATTGCCACCCGAAAGGCACGGCCTAAAAAAGGCATCAACTCTGGCAACTTTTACGCACTGGTGCCTGAATTGCTTGGCTGTGGTGCCTTTGTTTCTGGCAAAATGTTAATGTGGGAAGTAGCATTGGAAGTAATTCCCTGAGTAACGGAGCAGAATTCAGCAGCCTTTGTGTGGAAGAAGTCTCATTCTTTGACTCTGGTGCCCTTTTCCTGAGAAACACCACTGTTTGCAGTGGGATTGAAAGCCACAGCAGCAGAAAGCAATGTGGAATGCATCAAGGTAGGGTAAAAAGGTAGATTTCTGACTCCCTGATTTTTAGTGTGGGAATTGGTTGAAAAGAGAAGTGTGATTTGAAACCTTATCCCCAAGGACAGTGTTAGGATGTGGTAAGTTTTCTGAGGAAAAGAAGTTGGTCTGTGAGCGTTGCCTTTAGCTTGTTGGCAAACGGCAATACCTTTGAGGTATTAGTGGTGGCCACTTGTAAATTGAAGATGAGTTGAGCAGGCTTTTTGACGCTGGTTGTAATTGTGTGGATCAAAAGGTAATGTCAGAAGTGGGATTCGAACCCACGCCCCTAGAAAGGGACCAGAATTCACCAACCATCGGTAAGGTAAGGATTAACAGTCCTTGAGTCTGGCGCCTTAGACCACTCGGCCATCCTGACACCTGCGCACAAAAGCTCTAGAAAAACGTGCTCCAAATTCTGCACTCTTACTGAGCAGCATCACACTCATTCCTCCTGTGCAAACACACAACAAACACACTCCATTCATTCTTCCTGCATGAATTAACCGGCAGTGCCAGTCATTCAGTTCATCATCCCTGCAATGCAACCAACATTCATACGCACATATTTCTCCCAACAACTCGTATTTTGCAAAATAGCGGCTGACATCCTACAATTCTGCTGGCTCAACTTGACAAAACGCAAGCAGCACAGCTGCCGTTCGAACGTGAGCCATTCAAAATCTAACACTCGTTCCAAACAGGACATTTCAGTCTCTCATTCCCGGGCCTTTACTTTTCTCACAATACATTCATGTGACAAGTGCTATTTGGAGTCCTGCTCCCCAGAAAATTACCTGGATCTCCCAACTTTGTGAGGGGAAACAAGGCACTCTGCAGCTATTGCGCCCTTGGCCATAAGCATTAGTCTGAGCATTGCCACCCGAAAGGCACGGCCTAAAAAAGGCATCAACTCTGGCAACTTTTACGCACTGGTGCCTGAATTGCTTGGCTGTGGTGCCTTTGTTTCTGGCAAAATGTTAATGTGGGAAGTAGCATTGGAAGTAATTCCCTGAGTAACGGAGCAGAATTCAGCAGCCTTTGTGTGGAAGAAGTCTCATTCTTTGACTCTGGTGCCCTTTTCCTGAGAAACACCACTGTTTGCAGTGGGATTGAAAGCCACAGCAGCAGAAAGCAATGTGGAATGCATCAAGGTAGGGTAAAAAGGTAGATTTCTGACTCCCTGATTTTTAGTGTGGGAATTGGTTGAAAAGAGAAGTGTGATTTGAAACCTTATCCCCAAGGACAGTGTTAGGATGTGGTAAGTTTTCTGAGGAAAAGAAGTTGGTCTGTGAGCGTTGCCTTTAGCTTGTTGGCAAACGGCAATACCTTTGAGGTATTAGTGGTGGCCACTTGTAAATTGAAGATGAGTTGAGCAGGCTTTTTGACGCTGGTTGTAATTGTGTGGATCAAAAGGTAATGTCAGAAGTGGGATTCGAACCCACGCCCCTAGAAAGGGACCAGAATTCACCAACCATCGGTAAGGTAAGGATTAACAGTCCTTGAGTCTGGCGCCTTAGACCACTCGGCCATCCTGACACCTGTGTACAAAAGCACTAGAAAAACGTGCTCCAAATTCTGCACTCTTACTGAGCAGCATCACACTCATTCCTCCTGTGCAAACACACAACAAACACACTCCATTCATTCTTCCTGCATGAATTAACCGGCAGTGCCAGTCATTCAGTTCATCATCCCTGCAATGCAACCAACATTCATACGCACATATTTCTCCCAACAACTCGTATTTTGCAAAATAGCGGCTAACATCCTACAATTCTGCTGGCTCAACTTGACAAAACGCAAGCAGCACAGCTGCCGTTCGAACGTGAGCCATTCAAAATCTAACACTCGTTCCAAACAGGACATTTCAGTCTCTCATTCCCGGGCCTTTACTTTTCTCACAATACATTCATGTGACAAGTGCTATTTGGAGTCCTGCTCCCCAGAAAATTACCTGGATCTCCCAACTTTGTGAGGGGAAACAAGGCACTCTGCAGCTATTGCGCCCTTGGCCATAAGCATTAGTCTGAGCATTGCCACCCGAAAGGCACGGCCTAAAAAAGGCATCAACTCTGGCAACTTTTACGCACTGGTGCCTGAATTGCTTGGCTGTGGTGCCTTTGTTTCTGGCAAAATGTTAATGTGGGAAGTAGCATTGGAAGTAATTCCCTGAGTAACGGAGCAGAATTCAGCAGCCTTTGTGTGGAAGAAGTCTCATTCTTTGACTCTGGTGCCCTTTTCCTGAGAAACACCACTGTTTGCAGTGGGATTGAAAGCCACAGCAGCAGAAAGCAATGTGGAATGCATCAAGGTAGGGTAAAAAGGTAGATTTCTGACTCCCTGATTTTTAGTGTGGGAATTGGTTGAAAAGAGAAGTGTGATTTGAAACCTTATCCCCAAGGACAGTGTTAGGATGTGGTAAGTTTTCTGAGGAAAAGAAGTTGGTCTGTGAGCGTTGCCTTTAGCTTGTTGGCAAACGGCAATACCTTTGAGGTATTAGTGGTGGCCACTTGTAAATTGAAGATGAGTTGAGCAGGCTTTTTGACGCTGGTTGTAATTGTGTGGATCAAAAGGTAATGTCAGAAGTGGGATTCGAACCCACGCCCCTAGAAAGGGACCAGAATTCACCAACCATCGGTAAGGTAAGGATTAACAGTCCTTGAGTCTGGCGCCTTAGACCACTCGGCCATCCTGACACCTGCGCACAAAAGCTCTAGAAAAACGTGCTCCAAATTCTGCACTCTTACTGAGCAGCATCACACTCATTCCTCCTGTGCAAACACACAACAAACACACTCCATTCATTCTTCCTGCATGAATTAACCGGCAGTGCCAGTCATTCAGTTCATCATCCCTGCAATGCAACCAACATTCATACGCACATATTTCTCCCAACAACTCGTATTTTGCAAAATAGCGGCTGACATCCTACAATTCTGCTGGCTCAACTTGACAAAACGCAAGCAGCACAGCTGCCGTTCGAACGTGAGCCATTCAAAATCTAACACTCGTTCCAAACAGGACATTTCAGTCTCTCATTCCCGGGCCTTTACTTTTCTCACAATACATTCATGTGACAAGTGCTATTTGGAGTCCTGCTCCCCAGAAAATTACCTGGATCTCCCAACTTTGTGAGGGGAAACAAGGCACTCTGCAGCTATTGCGCCCTTGGCCATAAGCATTAGTCTGAGCATTGCCACCCGAAAGGCACGGCCTAAAAAAGGCATCAACTCTGGCAACTTTTACGCACTGGTGCCTGAATTGCTTGGCTGTGGTGCCTTTGTTTCTGGCAAAATGTTAATGTGGGAAGTAGCATTGGAAGTAATTCCCTGAGTAACGGAGCAGAATTCAGCAGCCTTTGTGTGGAAGAAGTCTCATTCTTTGACTCTGGTGCCCTTTTCCTGAGAAACACCACTGTTTGCAGTGGGATTGAAAGCCACAGCAGCAGAAAGCAATGTGGAATGCATCAAGGTAGGGTAAAAAGGTAGATTTCTGACTCCCTGATTTTTAGTGTGGGAATTGGTTGAAAAGAGAAGTGTGATTTGAAACCTTATCCCCAAGGACAGTGTTAGGATGTGGTAAGTTTTCTGAGGAAAAGAAGTTGGTCTGTGAGCGTTGCCTTTAGCTTGTTGGCAAACGGCAATACCTTTGAGGTATTAGTGGTGGCCACTTGTAAATTGAAGATGAGTTGAGCAGGCTTTTTGACGCTGGTTGTAATTGTGTGGATCAAAAGGTAATGTCAGAAGTGGGATTCGAACCCACGCCCCTAGAAAGGGACCAGAATTCACCAACCATCGGTAAGGTAAGGATTAACAGTCCTTGAGTCTGGCGCCTTAGACCACTCGGCCATCCTGACACCTGTGTACAAAAGCACTAGAAAAACGTGCTCCAAATTCTGCACTCTTACTGAGCAGCATCACACTCATTCCTCCTGTGCAAACACACAACAAACACACTCCATTCATTCTTCCTGCATGAATTAACCGGCAGTGCCAGTCATTCAGTTCATCATCCCTGCAATGCAACCAACATTCATACGCACATATTTCTCCCAACAACTCGTATTTTGCAAAATAGCGGCTAACATCCTACAATTCTGCTGGCTCAACTTGACAAAACGCAAGCAGCACAGCTGCCGTTCGAACGTGAGCCATTCAAAATCTAACACTCGTTCCAAACAGGACATTTCAGTCTCTCATTCCCGGGCCTTTACTTTTCTCACAATACATTCATGTGACAAGTGCTATTTGGAGTCCTGCTCCCCAGAAAATTACCTGGATCTCCCAACTTTGTGAGGGGAAACAAGGCACTCTGCAGCTATTGCGCCCTTGGCCATAAGCATTAGTCTGAGCATTGCCACCCGAAAGGCACGGCCTAAAAAAGGCATCAACTCTGGCAACTTTTACGCACTGGTGCCTGAATTGCTTGGCTGTGGTGCCTTTGTTTCTGGCAAAATGTTAATGTGGGAAGTAGCATTGGAAGTAATTCCCTGAGTAACGGAGCAGAATTCAGCAGCCTTTGTGTGGAAGAAGTCTCATTCTTTGACTCTGGTGCCCTTTTCCTGAGAAACACCACTGTTTGCAGTGGGATTGAAAGCCACAGCAGCAGAAAGCAATGTGGAATGCATCAAGGTAGGGTAAAAAGGTAGATTTCTGACTCCCTGATTTTTAGTGTGGGAATTGGTTGAAAAGAGAAGTGTGATTTGAAACCTTATCCCCAAGGACAGTGTTAGGATGTGGTAAGTTTTCTGAGGAAAAGAAGTTGGTCTGTGAGCGTTGCCTTTAGCTTGTTGGCAAACGGCAATACCTTTGAGGTATTAGTGGTGGCCACTTGTAAATTGAAGATGAGTTGAGCAGGCTTTTTGACGCTGGTTGTAATTGTGTGGATCAAAAGGTAATGTCAGAAGTGGGATTCGAACCCACGCCCCTAGAATGGGACCAGAATTCACCAACCATCGGTAAGGTAAGGATTAACAGTTCTTGAGTCTGGCGCCTTAGACCACTCGGCCATCCTGACACCTGTGCACAAAAGCACTAGAAAAACGTGCTCCAAATTCTGCACTCTTACTGAGCAGCATCACACTCATTCCTCCTGTGCAAACACACAACAAACACACTCCATTCATTCTTCCTGCATGAATTAACCGGCAGTGCCAGTCATTCAGTTCATCATCCCTGCAATGCAACCAACATTCATACGCACATATTTCTCCCAACAACTCGTATTTTGCAAAATAGCGGCTAACATCCTACAATTCTGCTGGCTCAACTTGACAAAACGCAAGCAGCACAGCTGCCGTTCGAACGTGAGCCATTCAAAATCTAACACTCGTTCCAAACAGGACATTTCAGTCTCTCATTCCCGGGCCTTTACTTTTCTCACAATACATTCATGTGACAAGTGCTATTTGGAGTCCTGCTCCCCAGAAAATTACCTGGATCTCCCAACTTTGTGAGGGGAAACAAGGCACTCTGCAGCGCCCTTGGCCATAAGCATTAGTCTGAGCATTGCCACCCGAAAGGCACGGCCTAAAAAAGGCATCAACTCTGGCAACTTTTACGCACTGGTGCCTGAATTGCTTGGCTGTGGTGCCTTTGTTTCTGGCAAAATGTTAATGTGGGAAGTAGCATTGGAAGTAATTCCCTGAGTAACGGAGCAGAATTCAGCAGCCTTTGTGTGGAAGAAGTCTCATTCTTTGACTCTGGTGCCCTTTTCCTGAGAAACACCACTGTTTGCAGTGGGATTGAAAGCCACAGCAGCAGAAAGCAATGTGGAATGCATCAAGGTAGGGTAAAAAGGTAGATTTCTGACTCCCTGATTTTTAGTGTGGGAATTGGTTGAAAAGAGAAGTGTGATTTGAAACCTTATCCCCAAGGACAGTGTTAGGATGTGGTAAGTTTTCTGAGGAAAAGAAGTTGGTCTGTGAGCGTTGCCTTTAGCTTGTTGGCAAACGGCAATACCTTTGAGGTATTAGTGGTGGCCACTTGTAAATTGAAGATGAGTTGAGAAGGCTTTTTGACGCTGGTTGTAATTGTGTGGATCAAAAGGTAATGTCAGAAGTGGGATTCGAACCCACGCCCCTAGAAAGGGACCAGAATTCACCAACCATCGGTAAGGTAAGGATTAACAGTCCTTGAGTCTGAGCGCCTTAGACCACTCGGCCATCCTGACACCTGTGTACAAAAGCACTAGAAAAACGTGCTCCAAATTCTGCACTCTTACTGAGCAGCATCACACTCATTCCTCCTGTGCAAACACACAACAAACACACTCCATTCATTCTTCCTGCATGAATTAACCGGCAGTGCCAGTCATTCAGTTCATCATCCCTGCAATGCAACCAACATTCATACGCACATATTTCTCCCAACAACTCGTATTTTGCAAAATAGCGGCTGACATCCTACAATTCTGCTGGCTCAACTTGACAAAACGCAAGCAGCACAGCTGCCGTTCGAACGTGAGCCATTCAAAATCTAACACTCGTTCCAAACAGGACATTTCAGTCTCTCATTCCCGGGCCTTTACTTTTCTCACAATACATTCATGTGACAAGTGCTATTTGGAGTCCTGCTCCCCAGAAAATTACCTGGATCTCCCAACTTTGTGAGGGGAAACAAGGCACTCTGCAGCTATTGCGCCCTTGGCCATAAGCATTAGTCTGAGCATTGCCACCCGAAAGGCACGGCCTAAAAAAGGCATCAACTCTGGCAACTTTTACGCACTGGTGCCTGAATTGCTTGGCTGTGGTGCCTTTGTTTCTGGCAAAATGTTAATGTGGGAAGTAGCATTGGAAGTAATTCCCTGAGTAACGGAGCAGAATTCAGCAGCCTTTGTGTGGAAGAAGTCTCATTCTTTGACTCTGGTGCCCTTTTCCTGAGAAACACCACTGTTTGCAGTGGGATTGAAAGCCACAGCAGCAGAAAGCAATGTGGAATGCATCAAGGTAGGGTAAAAAGGTAGATTTCTGACTCCCTGATTTTTAGTGTGGGAATTGGTTGAAAAGAGAAGTGTGATTTGAAACCTTATCCCCAAGGACAGTGTTAGGATGTGGTAAGTTTTCTGAGGAAAAGAAGTTGGTCTGTGAGCGTTGCCTTTAGCTTGTTGGCAAACGGCAATACCTTTGAGGTATTAGTGGTGGCCACTTGTAAATTGAAGATGAGTTGAGCAGGCTTTTTGACGCTGGTTGTAATTGTGTGGATCAAAAGGTAATGTCAGAAGTGGGATTCGAACCCACGCCCCTAGAAAGGGACCAGAATTCACCAACCATCGGTAAGGTAAGGATTAACAGTCCTTGAGTCTGGCGCCTTAGACCACTCGGCCATCCTGACACCTGTGCACAAAAGCACTAGAAAAACGTGCTCCAAATTCTGCACTCTTACTGAGCAGCATCACACTCATTCCTCCTGTGCAAACACACAACAAACACACTCCATTCATTCTTCCTGCATGAATTAACCGGCAGTGCCAGTCATTCAGTTCATCATCCCTGCAATGCAACCAACATTCATACGCACATATTTCTCCCAACAACTCGTATTTTGCAAAATAGCGGCTAACATCCTACAATTCTGCTGGCTCAACTTGACAAAACGCAAGCAGCACAGCTGCCGTTCGAACGTGAGCCATTCAAAATCTAACACTCGTTCCAAACAGGACATTTCAGTCTCTCATTCCCGGGCCTTTACTTTTCTCACAATACATTCATGTGACAAGTGCTATTTGGAGTCCTGCTCCCCAGAAAATTACCTGGATCTCCCAACTTTGTGAGGGGAAACAAGGCACTCTGCAGCTATTGCGCCCTTGGCCATAAGCATTAGTCTGAGCATTGCCACCCGAAAGGCACGGCCTAAAAAAGGCATCAACTCTGGCAACTTTTACGCACTGGTGCCTGAATTGCTTGGCTGTGGTGCCTTTGTTTCTGGCAAAATGTTAATGTGGGAAGTAGCATTGGAAGTAATTCCCTGAGTAACGGAGCAGAATTCAGCAGCCTTTGTGTGGAAGAAGTCTCATTCTTTGACTCTGGTGCCCTTTTCCTGAGAAACACCACTGTTTGCAGTGGGATTGAAAGCCACAGCAGCAGAAAGCAATGTGGAATGCATCAAGGTAGGGTAAAAAGGTAGATTTCTGACTCCCTGATTTTTAGTGTGGGAATTGGTTGAAAAGAGAAGTGTGATTTGAAACCTTATCCCCAAGGACAGTGTTAGGATGTGGTAAGTTTTCTGAGGAAAAGAAGTTGGTCTGTGAGCGTTGCCTTTAGCTTGTTGGCAAACGGCAATACCTTTGAGGTATTAGTGGTGGCCACTTGTAAATTGAAGATGAGTTGAGAAGGCTTTTTGACGCTGGTTGTAATTGTGTGGATCAAAAGGTAATGTCAGAAGTGGGATTCGAACCCACGCCCCTAGAAAGGGACCAGAATTCACCAACCATCGGTAAGGTAAGGATTAACAGTCCTTGAGTCTGGCGCCTTAGACCACTCGGCCATCCTGACACCTGTGTACAAAAGCACTAGAAAAACGTGCTCCAAATTCTGCACTCTTACTGAGCAGCATCACACTCATTCCTCCTGTGCAAACACACAACAAACACACTCCATTCATTCTTCCTGCATGAATTAACCGGCAGTGCCAGTCATTCAGTTCATCATCCCTGCAATGCAACCAACATTCATACGCACATATTTCTCCCAACAACTCGTATTTTGCAAAATAGCGGCTGACATCCTACAATTCTGCTGGCTCAACTTGACAAAACGCAAGCAGCACAGCTGCCGTTCGAACGTGAGCCATTCAAAATCTAACACTCGTTCCAAACAGGACATTTCAGTCTCTCATTCCCGGGCCTTTACTTTTCTCACAATACATTCATGTGACAAGTGCTATTTGGAGTCCTGCTCCCCAGAAAATTACCTGGATCTCCCAACTTTGTGAGGGGAAACAAGGCACTCTGCAGCTATTGCGCCCTTGGCCATAAGCATTAGTCTGAGCATTGCCACCCGAAAGGCACGGCCTAAAAAAGGCATCAACTCTGGCAACTTTTACGCACTGGTGCCTGAATTGCTTGGCTGTGGTGCCTTTGTTTCTGGCAAAATGTTAATGTGGGAAGTAGCATTGGAAGTAATTCCCTGAGTAACGGAGCAGAATTCAGCAGCCTTTGTGTGGAAGAAGTCTCATTCTTTGACTCTGGTGCCCTTTTCCTGAGAAACACCACTGTTTGCAGTGGGATTGAAAGCCACAGCAGCAGAAAGCAATGTGGAATGCATCAAGGTAGGGTAAAAAGGTAGATTTCTGACTCCCTGATTTTTAGTGTGGGAATTGGTTGAAAAGGGAAGTGTGATTTGAAACCTTATCCCCAAGGACAGTGTTAGGATGTGGTAAGTTTTCTGAGGAAAAGAAGTTGGTCTGTGAGCGTTGCCTTTAGCTTGTTGGCAAACGGCAATACCTTTGAGGTATTAGTGGTGGCCACTTGTAAATTGAAGATGAGTTGAGCAGGCTTTTTGACGCTGGTTGTAATTGTGTGGATCAAAAGGTAATGTCAGAAGTGGGATTCGAACCCACGCCCCTAGAAAGGGACCAGAATTCACCAACCATCGGTAAGGTAAGGATTAACAGTCCTTGAGTCTGGCGCCTTAGACCACTCGGCCATCCTGACACCTGTGCACAAAAGCACTAGAAAAACGTGCTCCAAATTCTGCACTCTTACTGAGCAGCATCACACTCATTCCTCCTGTGCAAACACACAACAAACACACTCCATTCATTCTTCCTGCATGAATTAACCGGCAGTGCCAGTCATTCAGTTCATCATCCCTGCAATGCAACCAACATTCATACGCACATATTTCTCCCAACAACTCGTATTTTGCAAAATAGCGGCTAACATCCTACAATTCTGCTGGCTCAACTTGACAAAACGCAAGCAGCACAGCTGCCGTTCGAACGTGAGCCATTCAAAATCTAACACTCGTTCCAAACAGGACATTTCAGTCTCTCATTCCCGGGCCTTTACTTTTCTCACAATACATTCATGTGACAAGTGCTATTTGGAGTCCTGCTCCCCAGAAAATTACCTGGATCTCCCAACTTTGTGAGGGGAAACAAGGCACTCTGCAGCTATTGCGCCCTTGGCCATAAGCATTAGTCTGAGCATTGCCACCCGAAAGGCACGGCCTAAAAAAGGCATCAACTCTGGCAACTTTTACGCACTGGTGCCTGAATTGCTTGGCTGTGGTGCCTTTGTTTCTGGCAAAATGTTAATGTGGGAAGTAGCATTGGAAGTAATTCCCTGAGTAACGGAGCAGAATTCAGCAGCCTTTGTGTGGAAGAAGTCTCATTCTTTGACTCTGGTGCCCTTTTCCTGAGAAACACCACTGTTTGCAGTGGGATTGAAAGCCACAGCAGCAGAAAGCAATGTGGAATGCATCAAGGTAGGGTAAAAAGGTAGATTTCTGACTCCCTGATTTTTAGTGTGGGAATTGGTTGAAAAGAGAAGTGTGATTTGAAACCTTATCCCCAAGGACAGTGTTAGGATGTGGTAAGTTTTCTGAGGAAAAGAAGTTGGTCTGTGAGCGTTGCCTTTAGCTTGTTGGCAAACGGCAATACCTTTGAGGTATTAGTGGTGGCCACTTGTAAATTGAAGATGAGTTGAGCAGGCTTTTTGACGCTGGTTGTAATTGTGTGGATCAAAAGGTAATGTCAGAAGTGGGATTCGAACCCACGCCCCTAGAAAGGGACCAGAATTCACCAACCATCGGTAAGGTAAGGATTAACAGTCCTTGAGTCTGGCGCCTTAGACCACTCGGCCATCCTGACACCTGTGCACAAAACCTCTAGAAAAACGTGCTCCAAATTCTGCACTCTTACTGAGCAGCATCACACTCATTCCTCCTGTGCAAACACACAACAAACACACTCCATTCATTCTTCCTGCATGAATTAACCGGCAGTGCCAGTCATTCAGTTCATCATCCCTGCAATGCAACCAACATTCATACGCACATATTTCTCCCAACAACTCGTATTTTGCAAAATAGCGGCTGACATCCTACAATTCTGCTGGCTCAACTTGACAAAACGCAAGCAGCACAGCTGCCGTTCGAACGTGAGCCATTCAAAATCTAACACTCGTTCCAAACAGGACATTTCAGTCTCTCATTCCCGGGCCTTTACTTTTCTCACAATACATTCATGTGACAAGTGCTATTTGGAGTCCTGCTCCCCAGAAAATTACCTGGATCTCCCAACTTTGTGAGGGGAAACAAGGCACTCTGCAGCTATTGCGCCCTTGGCCATAAGCATTAGTCTGAGCATTGCCACCCGAAAGGCACGGCCTAAAAAAGGCATCAACTCTGGCAACTTTTACGCACTGGTGCCTGAATTGCTTGGCTGTGGTGCCTTTGTTTCTGGCAAAATGTTAATGTGGGAAGTAGCATTGGAAGTAATTCCCTGAGTAACGGAGCAGAATTCAGCAGCCTTTGTGTGGAAGAAGTCTCATTCTTTGACTCTGGTGCCCTTTTCCTGAGAAACACCACTGTTTGCAGTGGGATTGAAAGCCACAGCAGCAGAAAGCAATGTGGAATGCATCAAGGTAGGGTAAAAAGGTAGATTTCTGACTCCCTGATTTTTAGTGTGGGAATTGGTTGAAAAGAGAAGTGTGATTTGAAACCTTATCCCCAAGGACAGTGTTAGGATGTGGTAAGTTTTCTGAGGAAAAGAAGTTGGTCTGTGAGCGTTGCCTTTAGCTTGTTGGCAAACGGCAATACCTTTGAGGTATTAGTGGTGGCCACTTGTAAATTGAAGATGAGTTGAGCAGGCTTTTTGACGCTGGTTGTAATTGTGTGGATCAAAAGGTAATGTCAGAAGTGGGATTCGAACCCACGCCCCTAGAAAGGGACCAGAATTCACCAACCATCGGTAAGGTAAAGATTAACAGTCCTTGAGTCTGGCGCCTTAGACCACTCGGCCATCCTGACACCTGTGCACAAAAGCTCTAGAAAAACGTGCTCCAAATTCTGCACTCTTACTGAGCTGCATCACACTCATTCCTCCTGTGCATACACACAACAAACACACTCCATTCATTCTTCCTGCATGAATTAACCGGCAGTGCCAGTCATTCAGTTCATCATCCCTGCAATGCAACCAACATTCATACGCACATATTTCTCCCAACAACTCGTATTTTGCAAAATAGCGGCTAACATCCTACAATTCTGCTGGCTCAACTTGACAAAACGCAAGCAGCACAGCTGCCGTTCGAACGTGAGCCATTCAAAATCTAACACTCGTTCCAAACAGGACATTTCAGTCTCTCATTCCCGGGCCTTTACTTTTCTCACAATACATTCATGTGACAAGTGCTATTTGGAGTCCTGCTCCCCAGAAAATTACCTGGATCTCCCAATTTTGTGAGGGGAAACAAGGCACTCTGCAGCTATTGCGCCCTTGGCCATAAGCATTAGTCTGAGCATTGCCACCCGAAAGGCACGGCCTAAAAAAGGCATCAACTCTGGCAACTTTTACGCACTGGTGCCTGAATTGCTTGGCTGTGGTGCCTTTGTTTCTGGCAAAATGTTAATGTGGGAAGTAGCATTGGAAGTAATTCCCTGAGTAACGGAGCAGAATTCAGCAGCCTTTGTGTGGAAGAAGTCTCATTCTTTGACTCTGGTGCCCTTTTCCTGAGAAACACCACTGTTTGCAGTGGGATTGAAAGCCACAGCAGCAGAAAGCAATGTGGAATGCATCAAGGTAGGGTAAAAAGGTAGATTTCTGACTCCCTGATTTTTAGTGTGGGAATTGGTTGAAAAGAGAAGTGTGATTTGAAACCTTATCCCCAAGGACAGTGTTAGGATGTGGTAAGTTTTCTGAGGAAAAGAAGTTGGTCTGTGAGCGTTGCCTTTAGCTTGTTGGCAAACGGCAATACCTTTGAGGTATTAGTGGCGGCCACTTGTAAATTGAAGATGAGTTGAGCAGGCTTTTTGACGCTGGTTGTAATTGTGTGGATCAAAAGGTAATGTCAGAAGTGGGATTCGAACCCACGCCCCTAGAAAGGGACCAGAATTCACCAACCATCGGTAAGGTAAGGATTAACAGTCCTTGAGTCTGTGCGCCTTAGACCACTCGGCCATCCTGACACCTGTGCACAAAAACTCTAGAAAAACGTGCTCCAAATTCTGCACTCTTACTGAGCAGCATCACACTCATTCCTCCTGTGCATACACACAACAAACACACTCCATTCATTCTTCCTGCATGAATTAACCGGCAGTGCCAGTCATTCAGTTCATCATCCCTGCAATGCAACCAACATTCATACGCACATATTTCTCCCAACAACTCGTATTTTGCAAAATAGCGGCTAACATCCTACAATTCTGCTTGCTCAACTTGACAAAACGCAAGCAGCACAGCTGCCGTTCGAACGTGAGCCATTCAAAATCTAACACTCGTTCCAAACAGGACATTTCAGTCTCTCATTCCCGGGCCTTTACTTTTCTCACAATACATTCATGTGACAAGTGCTATTTGGAGTCCTGCTCCCCAGAAAATTACCTGGATCTCCCAATTTTGTGAGGGGAAACAAGGCACTCTGCAGCTATTGCGCCCTTGGCCATAAGCATTAGTCTGAGCATTGCCACCCGAAAGGCACGGCCTAAAAAAGGCATCAACTCTGGCAACTTTTACGCACTGGTGCCTGAATTGCTTGGCTGTGGTGCCTTTGTTTCTGGCAAAATGTTAATGTGGGAAGTAGCATTGGAAGTAATTCCCTGAGTAACGGAGCAGAATTCAGCAGCCTTTGTGTGGAAGAAGTCTCATTCCTTGACTCTGGTGCCCTTTTCCTGAGAAACACCACTGTTTGCAGTGGGATTGAAAGCCACAGCAGCAGAAAGCAATGTGGAATGCATCAACGCGGTAGGGTAAAAAGGTAGATTTCTGACTCCCTGATTTTTAGTGTGGGAATTGGTTGAAAAGAGAAGTGTGATTTGAAACCTTATCCCCAAGGACAGTGTTAGGATGTGGTAAGTTTTCTAAGGAAAAGAAGTTGGTCTGTGAGCGTTGCCTTTAGCTTGTTGGCAAACGGCAATACCTTTGAGGTATTAGTGGCGGCCACTTGTAAATTGAAGATGAGTTGAGCAGGCTTTTTGACGCTGGTTGTAATTGTGTGGATCAAAAGGTAATGTCAGAAGTGGGATTCGAACCCACGCCCCTAGGAAGGGACCAGAATTCACCAACCATTGGTAAGGTAAAGATTAACAGTCTTTGAGTCTGCCGCCTTAGACCACTCGGCCATCGTGACACCTGTACACAAAAGCTCTAGAAAAACGTGCTCCAAATTCTGCACTCTTACTGAGCAGCATCACACTCATTCCTCCTGTGCAAACACACAACAAACACACTCCATTCATTCTTCCTGCATGAATTAACCGGCAGTGCCAGTCATTCAGTTCATCATCCCTGCAATGCAACCAACATTCATACGCACATATTTCTCCCAACAACTCGTATTTTGCAAAATAGCGGCTAACATCCTACAATTCTGCTGGCTCAACTTGACAAAACGCAAGCAGCACAGCTGCCGTTCGAACGTGAGCCATTCAAAATCTAACACTCGTTCCAAACAGGACATTTCAGTCTCTCATTCCCGGGCCTTTACTTTTCTCACAGTACATTCATGTGACAAGTGCTATTTGGAGTCCTGCTCCCCAGAAAATTACCTGGATCTCCCAACTTTGTGAGGGGAAACAAGGCACTCTGCAGCTATTGCGCCCTTGGCCATAAGCATTAGTCTGAGCATTGCCACCCGAAAGGCACGGCCTAAAAAAGGCATCAACTCTGGCAACTTTTACGCACTGGTGCCTGAATTGCTTGGCTGTGGTGCCTTTGTTTCTGGCAAAATGTTAATGTGGGAAGTAGCATTGGAAGTAATTCCCTGAGTAACGGAGCAGAATTCAGCAGCCTTTGTGTGGAAGAAGTCTCATTCTTTGACTCTGGTGCCCTTTTCCTGAGAAACACCACTGTTTGCAGTGGGATTGAAAGCCACAGCAGCAGAAAGCAATGTGGAATGCATCAAGGTAGGGTAAAAAGGTAGATTTCTGACTCCCTGATTTTTAGTGTGGGAATTGGTTGAAAAGAGAAGTGTGATTTGAAACCTTATCCCCAAGGACAGTGTTAGGATGTGGTAAGTTTTCTGAGGAAAAGAAGTTGGTCTGTGAGCGTTGCCTTTAGCTTGTTGGCAAACGGCAATACCTTTGAGGTATTAGTGGTGGCCACTTGTAAATTGAAGATGAGTTGAGCAGGCTTTTTGACGCTGGTTGTAATTGTGTGGATCAAAAGGTAATGTCAGAAGTGGGATTCGAACCCACGCCCCTAGAAAGGGACCAGAATTCACCAATCATCGGTAAGGTAAGGATTAACAGTCCTTGAGTCTGGCGCCTTAGACCACTCGGCCATCCTGACACCTGTGCACAAAAGCTCTAGAAAAACGTGCTCCAAATTCTGCACTCTTACTGAGCAGCATCACACTCATTCCTCCTGTGCAAACACACAACAAACACACTCCATTCATTCTTCCTGCATGAATTAACCGGCAGTGCCAGTCATTCAGTTCATCATCCCTGCAATGCAACCAACATTTATACGCACATATTTCTCCCAACAACTCGTATTTTGCAAAATAGCGGCTCACATCCTACAATTCTGCTGGCTCAACTTGACAAAACGCAAGCAGCACAGCTGCCGTTCGAACGTGAGCCATTCAAAATCTAACACTCGTTCCAAACAGGACATTTCAGTCTCTCATTCCCGGGCCTTTACTTTTCTCACAATACATTCATGTGACAAGTGCTATTTGGAGTCCTGCTCCCCAGAAAATTACCTGGATCTCCCAATTTTGTGAGGGGAAACAAGGCACTCTGCAGCTATTGCGCCCTTGGCCATAAGCATTAGTCTGAGCATTGCCACCCGAAAGGCACGGCCTAAAAAAGGCATCAACTCTGGCAACTTTTACGCACTGGTGCCTGAATTGCTTGGCTGTGGTGCCTTTGTTTCTGGCAAAATGTTAATGTGGGAAGTAGCATTGGAAGTAATTCCCTGAGTAACGGAGCAGAATTCAGCAGCCTTTGTGTGGAAGAAGTCTCATTCTTTGACTCTGGTGCCCTTTTCCTGAGAAACACCACTGTTTGCAGTGGGATTGAAAGCCACAGCAGCAGAAAGCAATGTGGAATGCATCAAGGTAGGGTAAAAAGGTAGATTTCTGACTCCCTGATTTTTAGTGTGGGAATTGGTTGAAAAGAGAAGTGTGATTTGAAACCTTATCCCCAAGGACAGTGTTAGGATGTGGTAAGTTTTCTGAGGAAAAGAAGTTGGTCTGTGAGCGTTGCCTTTAGCTTGTTGGCAAACGGCAATACCTTTGAGGTATTAGTGGCGGCCACTTGTAAATTGAAGATGAGTTGAGCAGGCTTTTTGACGCTGGTTGTAATTGTGTGGATCAAAAGGTAATGTCAGAAGTGGGATTCGAACCCACGCCCCTAGAAAGGGACCAGAATTCACCAACCATCAGTAAGGTAAGGATTAACAGTCCTTGAGTCTGGCGCCTTAGACCACTCGGCCATCCTGACACCTGTGCACAAAAGCTCTAGAAAAACGTGCTCCAAATTCTGCACTCTTACTGAGCAGCATCACACTCATTCCACCTGTGCAAACACACAACAAACACACTCCATTCATTCTTCCTGCATGAATTAACCGGCAGTGCCAGTCATTCAGTTCATCATCCCTGCAATGCAACCAACATTCATACGCACATATTTCTCCCAACAACTCGTATTTTGCAAAATAGCGGCTAACATCCTACAATTCTGCTGGCTCAACTTGACAAAATGCAAGCAGCACAGCTGCCGTTCGAACGTGAGCCATTCAAAATCTAACACTCGTTCCAAACAGGACATTTCAGTCTCTCATTCCCGGGCCTTTACTTTTCTCACAATACATTCATGTGACAAGTGCTATTTGGAGTCCTGCTCCCCAGAAAATTACCTGGATCTCCCAATTTTGTGAGGGGAAACAAGGCACTCTGCAGCTATTGCGCCCTTGGCCATAAGCATTAGTCTGAGCATTGCCACCCGAAAGGCACGGCCTAAAAAAGGCATCAACTCTGGCAACTTTTACGCACTGGTGCCTGAATTGCTTGGCTGTGGTGCCTTTGTTTCTGGCAAAATGTTAATGTGGGAAGTAGCATTGGAAGTAATTCCCTGAGTAACGGAGCAGAATTCAGCAGCCTTTGTGTGGAAGAAGTCTCATTCCTTGACTCTGGTGCCCTTTTCCTGAGAAACACCACTGTTTGCAGTGGGATTGAAAGCCACAGCAGCAGAAAGCAATGTGGAATGCATCAACGCGGTAGGGTAAAAAGGTAGATTTCTGACTCCCTGATTTTTAGTGTGGGAATTGGTTGAAAAGAGAAGTGTGATTTGAAACCTTATCCCCAAGGACAGTGTTAGGATGTGGTAAGTTTTCTAAGGAAAAGAAGTTGGTCTGTGAGCGTTGCCTTTAGCTTGTTGGCAAACGGCAATACCTTTGAGGTATTAGTGGCGGCCACTTGTAAATTGAAGATGAGTTGAGCAGGCTTTTTGACGCTGGTTGTAATTGTGTGGATCAAAAGGTAATGTCAGAAGTGGGATTCGAACCCACGCCCCTAGAAAGGGACCAGAATTCACCAACCATTGGTAAGGTAAGGATTAACAGTCTTTGAGTCTGCCACCTTAGACCACTCGGCCATCGTGACACCTGTACACAAAAGCTCTAGAAAAACGTGCTCCAAATTCTGCACTCTTACTGAGCAGCATCACACTCATTCCTCCTGTGCAAACACACAACAAACACACTCCATTCATTCTTCCTGCATGAATTAACCGGCAGTGCCAGTCATTCAGTTCATCATCCCTGCAATGCAACCAACATTTATACGCACATATTTCTCCCAACAACTCGTATTTTGCAAAATAGCAGCTAACATCCTACAATTCTGCTGGCTCAACTTGACAAAACGCAAGCAGCACAGCTGCCGTTCGAACGTGAGCCATTCAAAATCTAACACTCGTTCCAAACAGGACATTTCAGTCTCTCATTCCCGGGCCTCTCCTTTTCTCACAATACATTCATGTGACAAGTGCTATTTGGAGTCCTGCTCCCCAGAAAATTACCTGGATCTCCCAACTTTGTGAGGGGAAACAAGGCACTCTGCAGCTATTGCGCCCTTGGCCATAAGCATTAGTCTGAGCATTGCCACCCGAAAGGCACGGCCTAAAAAAGGCATCAACTCTGGCAACTTTTACGCACTGGTGCCTGAATTGCTTGGCTGTGGTGCCTTTGTTTCTGGCAAAATGTTAATGTGGGAAGTAGCATTGGAAGTAATTCCCTGAGTAACGGAGCAGAATTCAGCAGCCTTTGTGTGGAAGAAGTCTCATTCTTTGACTCTGGTGCCCTTTTCCTGAGAAACACCACTGTTTGCAGTGAGATTGAAAGCCACAGCAGCAGAAAGCAATGTGGAATGCATCAAGGTAGGGTAAAAAGGTAGATTTCTGACTCCCTGATTTTTAGTGTGGGAATTGGTTGAAAAGAGAAGTGTGATTTGAAACCTTATCCCCAAGGACAGTGTTAGGATGTGGTAAGTTTTCTGAGGAAAAGAAGTTGGTCTGTGAGCGTTGCCTTTAGCTTGTTGGCAAACGGCAATACCTTTGAGGTATTAGTGGCGGCCACTTGTAAATTGAAGATGAGTTGAGCAGGCTTTTTGACGCTGGTTGTAATTGTGTGGATCAAAAGGTAATGTCAGAAGTGGGATTCGAACCCACGCCCCTAGAAAGGGACCAGACTTCACCAACCATCGGTAAGGTAAGGATTAACAGTCCTTGAGTCTGGTGCCTTAGACCACTCGGCCATCCTGACACCTGTGCACAAAAGCTCTAGAAAAACATGCTCCAAATTCTGCACTCTTACTGAGCAGCATCACACTCATTCCTCCTGTGCAAACACACAACAAACACACTCCATTCATTCTTCCTGCATGAATTAACCGGCAGTGCCAGTCATTCAGTTCATCATCCCTGCAATGCAACCAACATTCATACGCACATATTTCTCCCAACAACTCGTATTTTGCAAAATAGCAGCTAACATCCTACAATTCTGCTGGCTCAACTTGACAAAACGCAAGCAGCACAGCTGCCGTTCGAACGTGAGCCATTCAAAATCTAACACTCGTTCCAAACAGGACATTTCAGTCTCTCATTCCCGGGCCTTTACTTTTCTCACAGTACATTCATGTGACAAGTGCTATTTGGAGTCCTGCTCCCCAGAAAATTACCTGGATCTCCCAACTTTGTGAGGGGAAACAAGGCACTCTGCAGCTATTGCGCCCTTGGCCATAAGCATTAGTCTGAGCATTGCCACCCGAAAGGCACGGCCTAAAAAAGGCATCAACTCTGGCAACTTTTACGCACTGGTGCCTGAATTGCTTGGCTGTGGTGCCTTTGTTTCTGGCAAAATGTTAATGTGGGAAGTAGCATTGGAAGTAATTCCCTGAGTAACGGAGCAGAATTCAGCAGCCTTTGTGTGGAAGAAGTCTCATTCTTTGACTCTGGTGCCCTTTTCCTGAGAAACACCACTGTTTGCAGTGGGATTGAAAGCCACAGCAGCAGAAAGCAATGTGGAATGCATCAAGGTAGGGTAAAAAGGTAGATTTCTGACTCCCTGATTTTTAGTGTGGGAATTGGTTGAAAAGAGAAGTGTGATTTGAAACCTTATCCCCAAGGACAGTGTTAGGATGTGGTAAGTTTTCTGAGGAAAAGAAGTTGGTCTGTGAGCGTTGCCTTTAGCTTGTTGGCAAACGGCAATACCTTTGAGGTATTAGTGGCGGCCACTTGTAAATTGAAGATGAGTTGAGCAGGCTTTTTGACGCTGGTTGTAATTGTGTGGATCAAAAGGTAATGTCAGAAGTGGGATTCGAACCCACGCCCCTAGAAAGGGACCAGAATTCACCAACCATCGGTAAGGTAAGGATTAACAGTCCTTGAGTCTGGCGCCTTAGACCACTCGGCCATCCTGACACCTGTGCACAAAAGCTCTAGAAAAACGTGCTCCAAATTCTGCACTCTTACTGAGCAGCATCACACTCATTCCTCCTGTGCAAACACACAACAAACACACTCCATTCATTCTTCCTGCATGAATTAACCGGCAGTGCCAGTCATTCAGTTCATCATCCCTGCAATGCAACCAACATTCATACGCACATATTTCTCCCAACAACTCGTATTTTGCAAAATAGCGGCTGACATCCTACAATTCTGCTGGCTCAACTTGACAAAACGCAAGCAGCACAGCTGCCGTTCGAACGTGAGCCATTCAAAATCTAACACTCGTTCCAAACAGGACATTTCAGTCTCTCATTCCCGGGCCTTTACTTTTCTCACAATACATTCATGTGACAAGTGCTATTTGGTGTCCTGCTCCCCAGAAAATTACCTGGATCTCCCAACTGTGTGAGGGGAAACAAGGCACTCTGCAGCTATTGCGCCCTTGGCCATAAGCATTAGTCTGAGCATTGCCACCCGAAAGGCACGGCCTAAAAAAGGCATCAACTCTGGCAACTTTTACGCACTGGTGCCTGAATTGCTTGGCTGTGGTGCCTTTGTTTCTGGCAAAATGTTAATGTGGGAAGTAGCATTGGAAGTAATTCCCTGAGTAACGGAGCAGAATTCAGCAGCCTTTGTGTGGAAGAAGTCTCATTCTTTGACTCTGGTGCCCTTTTCCTGAGAAACACCACTGTTTGCAGTGGGATTGAAAGCCACAGCAGCAGAAAGCAATGTGGAATGCATCAAGGTAGGGTAAAAAGGTAGATTTCTGACTCCCTGATTTTTAGTGTGGGAATTGGTTGAAAAGAGAAGTGTGATTTGAAACCTTATCCCCAAGGACAGTGTTAGGATGTGGTAAGTTTTCTGAGGAAAAGAAGTTGGTCTGTGAGCGTTGCCTTTAGCTTGTTGGCAAACGGCAATACCTTTGAGGTATTAGTGGTGGCCACTTGTAAATTGAAGATGAGTTGAGCAGGCTTTTTGACGCTGGTTGTAATTGTGTGGATCAAAAGGTAATGTCAGAAGTGGGATTCGAACCCACGCACCTAGAAAGGGACCAGAATTCACCAACCATCGGTAAGGTAAGGATTAACAGTCCTTGAGTCTGGCGCCTTAGACCACTCGGCCATCCTGACACCTGTGCACAAAAGCTCTAGAAAAACGTGCTCCAAATTCTGCACTCTTACTGAGCAGCATCACACTCATTCCTCCTGTGCAAACACACAACAAACACACTCCATTCATTCTTCCTGCATGAATTAACCGGCAGTGCCAGTCATTCAGTTCATCATCCCTGCAATGCAACCAACATTCATACGCACATATTTCTCCCAACAACTCGTATTTTGCAAAATAGCGGCTGACATCCTACAATTCTGCTGGCTCAACTTGACAAAACGCAAGCAGCACAGCTGCCGTTCGAACGTGAGCCATTCAAAATCTAACACTCGTTCCAAACAGGACATTTCAGTCTCTCATTCCCGGGCCTTTACTTTTCTCACAATACATTCATGTGACAAGTGCTATTTGGAGTCCTGCTCCCCAGAAAATTACCTGGATCTCCCAACTTTGTGAGGGGAAACAAGGCACTCTGCAGCTATTGCGCCCTTGGCCATAAGCATTAGTCTGAGCATTGCCACCCGAAAGGCACGGCCTAAAAAAGGCATCAACTCTGGCAACTTTTACGCACTGGTGCCTGAATTGCTTGGCTGTGGTGCCTTTGTTTCTGGCAAAATGTTAATGTGGGAAGTAGCATTGGAAGTAATTCCCTGAGTAACGGAGCAGAATTCAGCAGCCTTTGTGTGGAAGAAGTCTCATTCTTTGACTCTGGTGCCCTTTTCCTGAGAAACACCACTGTTTGCAGTGGGATTGAAAGCCACAGCAGCAGAAAGCAATGTGGAATGCATCAAGGTAGGGTAAAAAGGTAGATTTCTGACTCCCTGATTTTTAGTGTGGGAATTGGTTGAAAAGAGAAGTGTGATTTGAAACCTTATCCCCAAGGACAGTGTTAGGATGTGGTAAGTTTTCTGAGGAAAAGAAGTTGGTCTGTGAGCGTTGCCTTTAGCTTGTTGGCAAACGGCAATACCTTTGAGGTATTAGTGGTGGCCACTTGTAAATTGAAGATGAGTTGAGCAGGCTTTTTGACGCTGGTTGTAATTGTGTGGATCAAAAGGTAATGTCAGAAGTGGGATTCGAACCCACGCCCCTAGAAAGGGACCAGAATTCACCAACCATCGGTAAGGTAAGGATTAACAGTCCTTGAGTCTGGCGCCTTAGACCACTCGGCCATCCTGACACCTGTGCACAAAAGCTCTAGAAAAACGTGCTCCAAATTCTGCACTCTTACTGAGCAGCATCACACTCATTCCTCCTGTGCAAACACACAACAAACACACTCCATTCATTCTTCCTGCATGAATTAACCGGCAGTGCCAGTCATTCAGTTCATCATCCCTGCAATGCAACCAACATTCATACGCACATATTTCTCCCAACAACTCGTATTTTGCAAAATAGCGGCTGACATCCTACAATTCTGCTGGCTCAACTTGACAAAACGCAAGCAGCACAGCTGCCGTTCGAACGTGAGCCATTCAAAATCTAACACTCGTTCCAAACAGGACATTTCAGTCTCTCATTCCCGGGCCTTTACTTTTCTCACAATACATTCATGTGACAAGTGCTATTTGGAGTCCTGCTCCCCAGAAAATTACCTGGATCTCCCAACTTTGTGAGGGGAAACAAGGCACTCTGCAGCTATTGCGCCCTTGGCCATAAGCATTAGTCTGAGCATTGCCACCCGAAAGGCACGGCCTAAAAAAGGCATCAACTCTGGCAACTTTTACGCACTGGTGCCTGAATTGCTTGGCTGTGGTGCCTTTGTTTCTGGCAAAATGTTAATGTGGGAAGTAGCATTGGAAGTAATTCCCTGAGTAACGGAGCAGAATTCAGCAGCCTTTGTGTGGAAGAAGTCTCATTCTTTGACTCTGGTGCCCTTTTCCTGAGAAACACCACTGTTTGC
Organism: Somniosus microcephalus; assembly: GCF_052327205.1. Lineage (NCBI taxonomy): Eukaryota > Metazoa > Chordata > Chondrichthyes > Squaliformes > Somniosidae > Somniosus > Somniosus microcephalus. Next base: position 73,001,792 of record NC_141005.1, read on the forward strand.
AGTGGGATTGAAAGCCACAGCAGCAGAAAGCAATGTGGAATGCATCAAGGTAGGGTAAAAAGGTAGATTTCTGACTCCCTGATTTTTAGTGTGGGAATTGGTTGAAAAGAGAAGTGTGATTTGAAACCTTATCCCCAAGGACAGTGTTAGGATGTGGTAAGTTTTCTGAGGAAAAGAAGTTGGTCTGTGAACGTTGCCTTTAGCTTGTTGGCAAACGGCAATACCTTTGAGGTATTAGTGGTGGCCACTTGTAAATTGAAGATGAGTTGAGCAGCCTTTTTGACGCTGGTTGTAATTGTGTGGATCAAAAGGTAATGTCAGAAGTGGGATTCGAACCCACGCCCCTAGAAAGGGACCAGAATTCACCAACCATCGGTAAGGTAAGGATTAACAGTCCTTGAGTCTGGCGCCTTAGACCACTCGGCCATCCTGACACCTGTGCACAAAAGCTCTAGAAAAACGTGCTCCAAATTCTGCACTCTTACTGAGCAGCATCACACTCATTCCTCCTGTGCAAACACACAACAAACACACTCCATTCATTCTTCCTGCATGAATTAACCGGCAGTGCCAGTCATTCAGTTCATCATCCCTGCAATGCAACCAACATTCATACGCACATATTTCTCCCAACAACTCGTATTTTGCAAAATAGCGGCTGACATCCTACAATTCTGCTGGCTCAACTTGACAAAACGCAAGCAGCACAGCTGCCGTTCGAACGTGAGCCATTCAAAATCTAACACTCGTTCCAAACAGGACATTTCAGTCTCTCATTCCCGGGCCTTTACTTTTCTCACAATACATTCATGTGACAAGTGCTATTTGGAGTCCTGCTCCCCAGAAAATTACCTGGATCTCCCAACTTTGTGAGGGGAAACAAGGCACTCTGCAGCTATTGCGCCCTTGGCCATAAGCATTAGTCTGAGCATTGCCACCCGAAAGGCACGGCCTAAAAAAGGCATCAACTCTGGCAACTTTTACGCACTGGTGCCTGAATTGCTTGGCTGTGGTGCCTTTGTTTCTGGCAAAATGTTAATGTGGGAAGTAGCATTGGAAGTAATTCCCTGAGTAACGGAGCAGAATTCAGCAGCCTTTGTGTGGAAGAAGTCTCATTCTTTGACTCTGGTGCCCTTTTCCTGAGAAACACCACTGTTTGCAGTGGGATTGAAAGCCACAGCAGCAGAAAGCAATGTGGAATGCATCAAGGTAGGGTAAAAAGGTAGATTTCTGACTCCCTGATTTTTAGTGTGGGAATTGGTTGAAAAGAGAAGTGTGATTTGAAACCTTATCCCCAAGGACAGTGTTAGGATGTGGTAAGTTTTCTGAGGAAAAGAAGTTGGTCTGTGAGCGTTGCCTTTAGCTTGTTGGCAAACGGCAATACCTTTGAGGTATTAGTGGTGGCCACTTGTAAATTGAAGATGAGTTGAGCAGGCTTTTTGACGCTGGTTGTAATTGTGTGGATCAAAAGGTAATGTCAGAAGTGGGATTCGAACCCACGCCCCTAGAAAGGGACCAGAATTCACCAACCATCGGTAAGGTAAAGATTAACAGTCCTTGAGTCTGGCGCCTTAGACCACTCGGCCATCCTGACACCTGTGCACAAAAACTCTAGAAAAAGGTGCTCCAAATTCTGCACTCTTACTGAGCAGCATCACACTCATTCCTCCTGTGCAAACACACAACAAACACACTCCATTCATTCTTCCTGCATGAATTAACCGGCAGTGCCAGTCATTCAGTTCATCATCCCTGCAATGCAACCAACATTCATACGCACATATTTCTCCCAACAACTCGTATTTTGCAAAATAGCGGCTGACATCCTACAATTCTGCTGGCTCAACTTGACAGAACGCAAGCAGCACAGCTGCCGTTCGAACGTGAGCCATTCAAAATCTAACACTCGTTCCAAACAGGACATTTCAGTCTCTCATTCCCGGGCCTTTACTTTTCTCACAATACATTCATGTGACAAGTGCTATTTGGAGTCCTGCTCCCCAGAAAATTACCTGGATCTCCCAACTTTGTGAGGGGAAACAAGGCACTCTGCAGCTATTGCGCCCTTGGCCATAAGCATTAGTCTGAGCATTGCCACCCGAAAGGCACGGCCTAAAAAAGGCATCAACTCTGGCAACTTTTACGCACTGGTGCCTGAATTGCTTGGCTGTGGTGCCTTTGTTTCTGGCAAAATGTTAATGTGGGAAGTAGCATTGGAAGTAATTCCCTGAGTAACGGAGCAGAATTCAGCAGCCTTTGTGTGGAAGAAGTCTCATTCTTTGACTCTGGTGCCCTTTTCCTGAGAAACACCACTGTTTGCAGTGGGATTGAAAGCCACAGCAGCAGAAAGCAATGTGGAATGCATCAAGGTAGGGTAAAAAGGTAGATTTCTGACTCCCTGATTTTTAGTGTGGGAATTGGTTGAAAAGAGAAGTGTGATTTGAAACCTTATCCCCAAGGACAGTGTTAGGATGTGGTAAGTTTTCTGAGGAAAAGAAGTTGGTCTGTGAGCGTTGCCTTTAGCTTGTTGGCAAACGGCAATACCTTTGAGGTATTAGTGGTGGCCACTTGTAAATTGAAGATGAGTTGAGCAGGCTTTTTGACGCTGGTTGTAATTGTGTGGATCAAAAGGTAATGTCAGAAGTGGGATTCGAACCCACGCCCCTAGAAAGGGACCAGAATTCATCAACCATCGGTAAGGTAAGGATTAACAGTCCTTGAGTCTGGCGCCTTAGACCACTCGGCCATCCTGACACCTGTGCACAAAAGCACTAGAAAAACGTGCTCCAAATTCTGCACTCTTACTGAGCAGCATCACACTCATTCCTCCTGTGCAAACACACAACAAACACACTCCATTCATTCTTCCTGCATGAATTAACCGGCAGTGCCAGTCATTCAGTTCATCATCCCTGCAATGCAACCAACATTCATACGCACATATTTCTCCCAACAACTCGTATTTTGCAAAATAGCGGCTAACATCCTACAATTCTGCTGGCTCAACTTGACAAAACGCAAGCAGCACAGCTGCCGTTCGAACGTGAGCCATTCAAAATCTAACACTCGTTCCAAACAGGACATTTCAGTCTCTCATTCCCGGGCCTTTACTTTTCTCACAATACATTCATGTGACAAGTGCTATTTGGAGTCCTGCTCCCCAGAAAATTACCTGGATCTCCCAACTTTGTGAGGGGAAACAAGGCACTCTGCAGCTATTGCGCCCTTGGCCATAAGCATTAGTCTGAGCATTGCCACCCGAAAGGCACGGCCTAAAAAAGGCATCAACTCTGGCAACTTTTACGCACTGGTGCCTGAATTGCTTGGCTGTGGTGCCTTTGTTTCTGGCAAAATGTTAATGTGGGAAGTAGCATTGGAAGTAATTCCCTGAGTAACGGAGCAGAATTCAGCAGCCTTTGTGTGGAAGAAGTCTCATTCTTTGACTCTGGTGCCCTTTTCCTGAGAAACACCACTGTTTGCAGTGGGATTGAAAGCCACAGCAGCAGAAAGCAATGTGGAATGCATCAAGGTAGGGTAAAAAGGTAGATTTCTGACTCCCTGATTTTTAGTGTGGGAATTGGTTGAAAAGAGAAGTGTGATTTGAAACCTTATCCCCAAGGACAGTGTTAGGATGTGGTAAGTTTTCTGAGGAAAAGAAGTTGGTCTGTGAGCGTTGCCTTTAGCTTGTTGGCAAACGGCAATACCTTTGAGGTATTAGTGGTGGCCACTTGTAAATTGAAGATGAGTTGAGCAGGCTTTTTGACGCTGGTTGTAATTGTGTGGATCAAAAGGTAATGTCAGAAGTGGGATTCGAACCCACGCCCCTAGAAAGGGACCAGAATTCACCAACCATCGGTAAGGTAAGGATTAACAGTCCTTGAGTCTGGCGCCTTAGACCACTCGGCCATCCTGACACCTGTGTACAAAAGCACTAGAAAAACGTGCTCCAAATTCTGCACTCTTACTGAGCAGCATCACACTCATTCCTCCTGTGCAAACACACAACAAACACACTCCATTCATTCTTCCTGCATGAATTAACCGGCAGTGCCAGTCATTCAGTTCATCATCCCTGCAATGCAACCAACATTCATACGCACATATTTCTCCCAACAACTCGTATTTTGCAAAATAGCGGCTAACATCCTACAATTCTGCTGGCTCAACTTGACAAAACGCAAGCAGCACAGCTGCCGTTCGAACGTGAGCCATTCAAAATCTAACACTCGTTCCAAACAGGACATTTCAGTCTCTCATTCCCGGGCCTTTACTTTTCTCACAATACATTCATGTGACAAGTGCTATTTGGAGTCCTGCTCCCCAGAAAATTACCTGGATCTCCCAACTTTGTGAGGGGAAACAAGGCACTCTGCAGCTATTGCGCCCTTGGCCATAAGCATTAGTCTGAGCATTGCCACCCGAAAGGCACGGCCTAAAAAAGGCATCAACTCTGGCAACTTTTACGCACTGGTGCCTGAATTGCTTGGCTGTGGTGCCTTTGTTTCTGGCAAAATGTTAATGTGGGAAGTAGCATTGGAAGTAATTCCCTGAGTAACGGAGCAGAATTCAGCAGCCTTTGTGTGGAAGAAGTCTCATTCTTTGACTCTGGTGCCCTTTTCCTGAGAAACACCACTGTTTGCAGTGGGATTGAAAGCCACAGCAGCAGAAAGCAATGTGGAATGCATCAAGGTAGGGTAAAAAGGTAGATTTCTGACTCCCTGATTTTTAGTGTGGGAATTGGTTGAAAAGAGAAGTGTGATTTGAAACCTTATCCCCAAGGACAGTGTTAGGATGTGGTAAGTTTTCTGAGGAAAAGAAGTTGGTCTGTGAGCGTTGCCTTTAGCTTGTTGGCAAACGGCAATACCTTTGAGGTATTAGTGGTGGCCACTTGTAAATTGAAGATGAGTTGAGCAGGCTTTTTGACGCTGGTTGTAATTGTGTGGATCAAAAGGTAATGTCAGAAGTGGGATTCGAACCCACGCCCCTAGAAAGGGACCAGAATTCACCAACCATCAGTAAGGTAAGGATTAACAGTTCTTGAGTCTGGCGCCTTAGACCACTCGGCCATCCTGACACCTGTGCACAAAAGCTCTAGAAAAACGTGCTCCAAATTCTGCACTCTTACTGAGCAGCATCACACTCATTCCTCCTGTGCAAACACACAACAAACACACTCCATTCATTCTTCCTGCATGAATTAACCGGCAGTGCCAGTCATTCAGTTCATCATCCCTGCAATGCAACCAACATTCATACGCACATATTTCTCCCAACAACTCGTATTTTGCAAAATAGCGGCTAACATCCTACAATTCTGCTGGCTCAACTTGACAAAACGCAAGCAGCACAGCTGCCGTTCGAACGTGAGCCATTCAAAATCTAACACTCGTTCCAAACAGGACATTTCAGTCTCTCATTCCCGGGCCTTTACTTTTCTCACAATACATTCATGTGACAAGTGCTATTTGGAGTCCTGCTCCCCAGAAAATTACCTGGATCTCCCAACTTTGTGAGGGGAAACAAGGCACTCTGCAGCTATTGCGCCCTTGGCCATAAGCATTAGTCTGAGCATTGCCACCCGAAAGGCACGGCCTAAAAAAGGCATCAACTCTGGCAACTTTTACGCACTGGTGCCTGAATTGCTTGGCTGTGGTGCCTTTGTTTCTGGCAAAATGTTAATGTGGGAAGTAGCATTGGAAGTAATTCCCTGAGTAACGGAGCAGAATTCAGCAGCCTTTGTGTGGAAGAAGTCTCATTCTTTGACTCTGGTGCCCTTTTCCTGAGAAACACCACTGTTTGCAGTGGGATTGAAAGCCACAGCAGCAGAAAGCAATGTGGAATGCATCAAGGTAGGGTAAAAAGGTAGATTTCTGACTCCCTGATTTTTAGTGTGGGAATTGGTTGAAAAGAGAAGTGTGATTTGAAACCTTATCCCCAAGGACAGTGTTAGGATGTGGTAAGTTTTCTGAGGAAAAGAAGTTGGTCTGTGAGCGTTGCCTTTAGCTTGTTGGCAAACGGCAATACCTTTGAGGTATTAGTGGTGGCCACTTGTAAATTGAAGATGAGTTGAGCAGGCTTTTTGACGCTGGTTGTAATTGTGTGGATCAAAAGGTAATGTCAGAAGTGGGATTCGAACCCACGCCCCTAGAAAGTGACCAGAATTCACCAACCATCGGTAAGGTAAGGATTAACAGTCCTTGAGTCTGGCGCCTTAGACCACTCGGCCATCCTGACACCTGTGTACAAAAGCACTAGAAAAACGTGCTCCAAATTCTGCACTCTTACTGAGCAGCATCACACTCATTCCTCCTGTGCAAACACACAACAAACACACTCCATTCATTCTTCCTGCATGAATTAACCGGCAGTGCCAGTCATTCAGTTCATCATCCCTGCAATGCAACCAACATTCATACGCTCATATTTCTCCCAACAACTCGTATTTTGCAAAATAGCGGCTAACATCCTACAATTCTGCTGGCTCAACTTGACAAAACGCAAGCAGCACAGCTGCCGTTCGAACGTGAGCCATTCAAAATCTAACACTCGTTCCAAACAGGACATTTCAGTCTCTCATTCCCGGGCCTTTACTTTTCTCACAATACATTCATGTGACAAGTGCTATTTGGAGTCCTGCTCCCCAGAAAATTACCTGGATCTCCCAACTTTGTGAGGGGAAACAAGGCACTCTGCAGCTATTGCGCCCTTGGCCATAAGCATTAGTCTGAGCATTGCCACCCGAAAGGCACGGCCTAAAAAAGGCATCAACTCTGGCAACTTTTACGCACTGGTGCCTGAATTGCTTGGCTGTGGTGCCTTTGTTTCTGGCAAAATGTTAATGTGGAAAGTAGCATTGGAAGTAATTCCCTGAGTAACGGAGCAGAATTCAGCAGCCTTTGTGTGGAAGAAGTCTCATTCTTTGACTCTGGTGCCCTTTTCCTGAGAAACACCACTGTTTGCAGTGGGATTGAAAGCCACAGCAGCAGAAAGCAATGTGGAATGCATCAAGGTAGGGTAAAAAGGTAGATTTCTGACTCCCTGATTTTTAGTGTGGGAATTGGTTGAAAAGAGAAGTGTGATTTGAAACCTTATCCCCAAGGACAGTGTTAGGATGTGGTAAGTTTTCTGAGGAAAAGAAGTTGGTCTGTGAGCGTTGCCTTTAGCTTGTTGGCAAACGGCAATACCTTTGAGGTATTAGTGGTGGCCACTTGTAAATTGAAGATGAGTTGAGCAGGCTTTTTGACGCTGGTTGTAATTGTGTGGATCAAAAGGTAATGTCAGAAGTGGGATTCGAACCCACGCCCCTAGAAAGGGACCAGAATTCACCAACCATCGGTAAGGTAAAGATTAACAGTCCTTGAGTCTGGCGCCTTAGACCACTCGGCCATCCTGACACCTGTGCACAAAAACTCTAGAAAAAGGTGCTCCAAATTCTGCACTCTTACTGAGCAGCATCACACTCATTCCTCCTGTGCAAACACACAACAAACACACTCCATTCATTCTTCCTGCATGAATTAACCGGCAGTGCCAGTCATTCAGTTCATCATCCCTGCAATGCAACCAACATTCATACGCACATATTTCTCCCAACAACTCGTATTTTGCAAAATAGCGGCTGACATCCTACAATTCTGCTGGCTCAACTTGACAGAACGCAAGCAGCACAGCTGCCGTTCGAACGTGAGCCATTCAAAATCTAACACTCGTTCCAAACAGGACATTTCAGTCTCTCATTCCCGGGCCTTTACTTTTCTCACAATACATTCATGTGACAAGTGCTATTTGGAGTCCTGCTCCCCAGAAAATTACCTGGATCTCCCAACTTTGTGAGGGGAAACAAGGCACTCTGCAGCTATTGCGCCCTTGGCCATAAGCATTAGTCTGAGCATTGCCACCCGAAAGGCACGGCCTAAAAAAGGCATCAACTCTGGCAACTTTTACGCACTGGTGCCTGAATTGCTTGGCTGTGGTGCCTTTGTTTCTGGCAAAATGTTAATGTGGGAAGTAGCATTGGAAGTAATTCCCTGAGTAACGGAGCAGAATTCAGCAGCCTTTGTGTGGAAGAAGTCTCATTCTTTGACTCTGGTGCCCTTTTCCTGAGAAACACCACTGTTTGCAGTGGGATTGAAAGCCACAGCAGCAGAAAGCAATGTGGAATGCATCAAGGTAGGGTAAAAAGGTAGATTTCTGACTCCCTGATTTTTAGTGTGGGAATTGGTTGAAAAGAGAAGTGTGATTTGAAACCTTATCCCCAAGGACAGTGTTAGGATGTGGTAAGTTTTCTGAGGAAAAGAAGTTGGTCTGTGAGCGTTGCCTTTAGCTTGTTGGCAAACGGCAATACCTTTGAGGTATTAGTGGTGGCCACTTGTAAATTGAAGATGAGTTGAGCAGGCTTTTTGACGCTGGTTGTAATTGTGTGGATCAAAAGGTAATGTCAGAAGTGGGATTCGAACCCACGCCCCTAGAAAGGGACCAGAATTCATCAACCATCGGTAAGGTAAGGATTAACAGTCCTTGAGTCTGGCGCCTTAGACCACTCGGCCATCCTGACACCTGTGCACAAAAGCACTAGAAAAACGTGCTCCAAATTCTGCACTCTTACTGAGCAGCATCACACTCATTCCTCCTGTGCAAACACACAACAAACACACTCCATTCATTCTTCCTGCATGAATTAACCGGCAGTGCCAGTCATTCAGTTCATCATCCCTGCAATGCAACCAACATTCATACGCACATATTTCTCCCAACAACTCGTATTTTGCAAAATAGCGGCTAACATCCTACAATTCTGCTGGCTCAACTTGACAAAACGCAAGCAGCACAGCTGCCGTTCGAACGTGAGCCATTCAAAATCTAACACTCGTTCCAAACAGGACATTTCAGTCTCTCATTCCCGGGCCTTTACTTTTCTCACAATACATTCATGTGACAAGTGCTATTTGGAGTCCTGCTCCCCAGAAAATTACCTGGATCTCCCAACTTTGTGAGGGGAAACAAGGCACTCTGCAGCTATTGCGCCCTTGGCCATAAGCATTAGTCTGAGCATTGCCACCCGAAAGGCACGGCCTAAAAAAGGCATCAACTCTGGCAACTTTTACGCACTGGTGCCTGAATTGCTTGGCTGTGGTGCCTTTGTTTCTGGCAAAATGTTAATGTGGGAAGTAGCATTGGAAGTAATTCCCTGAGTAACGGAGCAGAATTCAGCAGCCTTTGTGTGGAAGAAGTCTCATTCTTTGACTCTGGTGCCCTTTTCCTGAGAAACACCACTGTTTGCAGTGGGATTGAAAGCCACAGCAGCAGAAAGCAATGTGGAATGCATCAAGGTAGGGTAAAAAGGTAGATTTCTGACTCCCTGATTTTTAGTGTGGGAATTGGTTGAAAAGAGAAGTGTGATTTGAAACCTTATCCCCAAGGACAGTGTTAGGATGTGGTAAGTTTTCTGAGGAAAAGAAGTTGGTCTGTGAGCGTTGCCTTTAGCTTGTTGGCAAACGGCAATACCTTTGAGGTATTAGTGGTGGCCACTTGTAAATTGAAGATGAGTTGAGCAGGCTTTTTGACGCTGGTTGTAATTGTGTGGATCAAAAGGTAATGTCAGAAGTGGGATTCGAACCCACGCCCCTAGAAAGGGACCAGAATTCACCAACCATCGGTAAGGTAAGGATTAACAGTCCTTGAGTCTGGCGCCTTAGACCACTCGGCCATCCTGACACCTGTGTACAAAAGCACTAGAAAAACGTGCTCCAAATTCTGCACTCTTACTGAGCAGCATCACACTCATTCCTCCTGTGCAAACACACAACAAACACACTCCATTCATTCTTCCTGCATGAATTAACCGGCAGTGCCAGTCATTCAGTTCATCATCCCTGCAATGCAACCAACATTCATACGCACATATTTCTCCCAACAACTCGTATTTTGCAAAATAGCGGCTAACATCCTACAATTCTGCTGGCTCAACTTGACAAAACGCAAGCAGCACAGCTGCCGTTCGAACGTGAGCCATTCAAAATCTAACACTCGTTCCAAACAGGACATTTCAGTCTCTCATTCCCGGGCCTTTACTTTTCTCACAATACATTCATGTGACAAGTGCTATTTGGAGTCCTGCTCCCCAGAAAATTACCTGGATCTCCCAACTTTGTGAGGGGAAACAAGGCACTCTGCAGCTATTGCGCCCTTGGCCATAAGCATTAGTCTGAGCATTGCCACCCGAAAGGCACGGCCTAAAAAAGGCATCAACTCTGGCAACTTTTACGCACTGGTGCCTGAATTGCTTGGCTGTGGTGCCTTTGTTTCTGGCAAAATGTTAATGTGGGAAGTAGCATTGGAAGTAATTCCCTGAGTAACGGAGCAGAATTCAGCAGCCTTTGTGTGGAAGAAGTCTCATTCTTTGACTCTGGTGCCCTTTTCCTGAGAAACACCACTGTTTGCAGTGGGATTGAAAGCCACAGCAGCAGAAAGCAATGTGGAATGCATCAAGGTAGGGTAAAAAGGTAGATTTCTGACTCCCTGATTTTTAGTGTGGGAATTGGTTGAAAAGAGAAGTGTGATTTGAAACCTTATCCCCAAGGACAGTGTTAGGATGTGGTAAGTTTTCTGAGGAAAAGAAGTTGGTCTGTGAGCGTTGCCTTTAGCTTGTTGGCAAACGGCAATACCTTTGAGGTATTAGTGGTGGCCACTTGTAAATTGAAGATGAGTTGAGCAGGCTTTTTGACGCTGGTTGTAATTGTGTGGATCAAAAGGTAATGTCAGAAGTGGGATTCGAACCCACGCCCCTAGAAAGGGACCAGAATTCACCAACCATCAGTAAGGAAAGATTAACAGTTCTTGAGTCTGGCGCCTTAGACCACTCGGCCATCCTGACACCTGTGCACAAAAGCTCTAGAAAAACGTGCTCCAAATTCTGCACTCTTACTGAGCAGCATCACACTCATTCCTCCTGTGCAAACACACAACAAACACACTCCATTCATTCTTCCTGCATGAATTAACCGGCAGTGCCAGTCATTCAGTTCATCATCCCTGCAATGCAACCAACATTCATACGCACATATTTCTCCCAACAACTCGTATTTTGCAAAATAGCGGCTAACATCCTACAATTCTGCTGGCTCAACTTGACAAAACGCAAGCAGCACAGCTGCCGTTCGAACGTGAGCCATTCAAAATCTAACACTCGTTCCAAACAGGACATTTCAGTCTCTCATTCCCGGGCCTTTACTTTTCTCACAATACATTCATGTGACAAGTGCTATTTGGAGTCCTGCTCCCCAGAAAATTACCTGGATCTCCCAACTTTGTGAGGGGAAACAAGGCACTCTGCAGCTATTGCGCCCTTGGCCATAAGCATTAGTCTGAGCATTGCCACCCGAAAGGCACGGCCTAAAAAAGGCATCAACTCTGGCAACTTTTACGCACTGGTGCCTGAATTGCTTGGCTGTGGTGCCTTTGTTTCTGGCAAAATGTTAATGTGGGAAGTAGCATTGGAAGTAATTCCCTGAGTAACGGAGCAGAATTCAGCAGCCTTTGTGTGGAAGAAGTCTCATTCTTTGACTCTGGTGCCCTTTTCCTGAGAAACACCACTGTTTGCAGTGGGATTGAAAGCCACAGCAGCAGAAAGCAATGTGGAATGCATCAAGGTAGGGTAAAAAGGTAGATTTCTGACTCCCTGATTTTTAGTGTGGGAATTGGTTGAAAAGAGAAGTGTGATTTGAAACCTTATCCCCAAGGACAGTGTTAGGATGTGGTAAGTTTTCTGAGGAAAAGAAGTTGGTCTGTGAGCGTTGCCTTTAGCTTGTTGGCAAACGGCAATACCTTTGAGGTATTAGTGGTGGCCACTTGTAAATTGAAGATGAGTTGAGCAGGCTTTTTGACGCTGGTTGTAATTGTGTGGATCAAAAGGTAATGTCAGAAGTGGGATTCGAACCCACGCCCCTAGAAAGTGACCAGAATTCACCAACCATCGGTAAGGTAAGGATTAACAGTCCTTGAGTCTGGCGCCTTAGACCACTCGGCCATCCTGACACCTGTGTACAAAAGCACTAGAAAAACGTGCTCCAAATTCTGCACTCTTACTGAGCAGCATCACACTCATTCCTCCTGTGCAAACACACAACAAACACACTCCATTCATTCTTCCTGCATGAATTAACCGGCAGTGCCAGTCATTCAGTTCATCATCCCTGCAATGCAACCAACATTCATACGCTCATATTTCTCCCAACAACTCGTATTTTGCAAAATAGCGGCTAACATCCTACAATTCTGCTGGCTCAACTTGACAAAACGCAAGCAGCACAGCTGCCGTTCGAACGTGAGCCATTCAAAATCTAACACTCGTTCCAAACAGGACATTTCAGTCTCTCATTCCCGGGCCTTTACTTTTCTCACAATACATTCATGTGACAAGTGCTATTTGGAGTCCTGCTCCCCAGAAAATTACCTGGATCTCCCAACTTTGTGAGGGGAAACAAGGCACTCTGCAGCTATTGCGCCCTTGGCCATAAGCATTAGTCTGAGCATTGCCACCCGAAAGGCACGGCCTAAAAAAGGCATCAACTCTGGCAACTTTTACGCACTGGTGCCTGAATTGCTTGGCTGTGGTGCCTTTGTTTCTGGCAAAATGTTAATGTGGAAAGTAGCATTGGAAGTAATTCCCTGAGTAACGGAGCAGAATTCAGCAGCCTTTGTGTGGAAGAAGTCTCATTCTTTGACTCTGGTGCCCTTTTCCTGAGAAACACCACTGTTTGCAGTGGGATTGAAAGCCACAGCAGCAGAAAGCAATGTGGAATGCATCAAGGTAGGGTAAAAAGGTAGATTTCTGACTCCCTGATTTTTAGTGTGGGAATTGGTTGAAAAGAGAAGTGTGATTTGAAACCTTATCCCCAAGGACAGTGTTAGGATGTGGTAAGTTTTCTGAGGAAAAGAAGTTGGTCTGTGAGCGTTGCCTTTAGCTTGTTGGCAAACAGCAATACCTTTGAGGTATTAGTGGTGGCCACTTGTAAATTGAAGATGAGTTGAGCAGGCTTTTTGACGCTGGTTGTAATTGTGTGGATCAAAAGGTAATGTTAGAAGTGGGATTCGAACCCACGCCCCTAGAAAGGGACCAGAATTCACCAACCATCGGTAAGGTAAAGATTAACAGTCCTTGAGTCTGGCGCCTTAGACCACTCGGCCATCCTGACACCTGTGCACAAAAGCTCTAGAAAAAGGTGCTCCAAATTCTGCACTCTTACTGAGCAGCATCACACTCATTCCTCCTGTGCAAACACACAACAAACACACTCCATTCATTCTTCCTGCATGAATTAACCGGCAGTGCCAGTCATTCAGTTCATCATCCCTGCAATGCAACCAACATTCATACGCACATATTTCTCCCAACAACTCGTATTTTGCAAAATAGCGGCTGACATCCTACAATTCTGCTGGCTCAACTTGACAAAACGCAAGCAGCACAGCTGCCGTTCGAACGTGAGCCATTCAAAATCTAACACTCGTTCCAAACAGGACATTTCAGTCTCTCATTCCCGGGCCTTTACTTTTCTCACAATACATTCATGTGACAAGTGCTATTTGGAGTCCTGCTCCCCAGAAAATTACCTGGATCTCCCAACTTTGTGAGGGGAAACAAGGCACTCTGCAGCTATTGCGCCCTTGGCCATAAGCATTAGTCTGAGCATTGCCACCCGAAAGGCACGGCCTAAAAAAGGCATCAACTCTGGCAACTTTTACGCACTGGTGCCTGAATTGCTTGGCTGTGGTGCCTTTGTTTCTGGCAAAATGTTAATGTGGGAAGTAGCATTGGAAGTAATTCCCTGAGTAACGGAGCAGAATTCAGCAGCCTTTGTGTGGAAGAAGTCTCATTCTTTGACTCTGGTGCCCTTTTCCTGAGAAACACCACTGTTTGCAGTGGGATTGAAAGCCACAGCAGCAGAAAGCAATGTGGAATGCATCAAGGTAGGGTAAAAAGGTAGATTTCTGACTCCCTGATTTTTAGTGTGGGAATTGGTTGAAAAGAGAAGTGTGATTTGAAACCTTATCCCCAAGGACAGTGTTAGGATGTGGTAAGTTTTCTGAGGAAAAGAAGTTGGTCTGTGAGCGTTGCCTTTAGCTTGTTGGCAAACGGCAATACCTTTGAGGTATTAGTGGTGGCCACTTGTAAATTGAAGATGAGTTGAGCAGGCTTTTTGACGCTGGTTGTAATTGTGTGGATCAAAAGGTAATGTCAGAAGTGGGATTCGAACCCACGCCCCTAGAAAGGGACCAGAATTCACCAACCATCGGTAAGGTAAGGATTAACAGTCCTTGAGTCTGGCGCCTTAGACCACTCGGCCATCCTGACACCTGTGCACAAAAGCACTAGAAAAACGTGCTCCAAATTCTGCACTCTTACTGAGCAGCATCACACTCATTCCTCCTGTGCAAACACACAACAAACACACTCCATTCATTCTTCCTGCATGAATTAACCGGCAGTGCCAGTCATTCAGTTCATCATCCCTGCAATGCAACCAACATTCATACGCACATATTTCTCCCAACAACTCGTATTTTGCAAAATAGCGGCTAACATCCTACAATTCTGCTGGCTCAACTTGACAAAACGCAAGCAGCACAGCTGCCGTTCGAACGTGAGCCATTCAAAATCTAACACTCGTTCCAAACAGGACATTTCAGTCTCTCATTCCCGGGCCTTTACTTTTCTCACAATACATTCATGTGACAAGTGCTATTTGGAGTCCTGCTCCCCAGAAAATTACCTGGATCTCACAACTTTGTGAGGGGAAACAAGGCACTCTGCAGCTATTGCGCCCTTGGCCATAAGCATTAGTCTGAGCATTGCCACCCGAAAGGCACGGCCTAAAAAAGGCATCAACTCTGGCAACTTTTACGCACTGGTGCCTGAATTGCTTGGCTGTGGTGCCTTTGTTTCTGGCAAAATGTTAATGTGGGAAGTAGCATTGGAAGTAATTCCCTGAGTAACGGAGCAGAATTCAGCAGCCTTTGTGTGGAAGAAGTCTCATTCTTTGACTCTGGTGCCCTTTTCCTGAGAAACACCACTGTTTGCAGTGGGATTGAAAGCCACAGCAGCAGAAAGCAATGTGGAATGCATCAAGGTAGGGTAAAAAGGTAGATTTCTGACTCCCTGATTTTTAGTGTGGGAATTGGTTGAAAAGAGAAGTGTGATTTGAAACCTTATCCCCAAGGACAGTGTTAGGATGTGGTAAGTTTTCTGAGGAAAAGAAGTTGGTCTGTGAGCGTTGCCTTTAGCTTGTTGGCAAACGGCAATACCTTTGAGGTATTAGTGGTGGCCACTTGTAAATTGAAGATGAGTTGAGCAGGCTTTTTGACGCTGGTTGTAATTGTGTGGATCAAAAGGTAATGTCAGAAGTGGGATTCGAACCCACGCCCCTAGAAAAGGACCAGAATTCACCAACCATCGGTAAGGTAAGGATTAACAGTCCTTGAGTCGGGCGCCTTAGACCACTCGGCCATCCTGACACCTGTGCACAAAAGTTCTAGAAAAACGTGCTCCAAATTCTGCACTCTTACTGAGCAGCATCACACTCATTCCTCCTGTGCAAACACACAACAAACACACTCCATTCATTCTTCCTGCATGAATTAACCGGCAGTGCCAGTCATTCAGTTCATCATCCCTGCAATGCAACCAACATTCATACGCACATATTTCTCCCAACAACTCGTATTTTGCAAAATAGCGGCTAACATCCTACAATTCTGCTGGCTCAACTTGACAAAACGCAAGCAGCACAGCTGCCGTTCGAACGTGAGCCATTCAAAATCTAACACTCGTTCCAAACAGGACATTTCAGTCTCTCATTCCCGGGCCTTTACTTTTCTCACAATACATTCATGTGACAAGTGCTATTTGGAGTCCTGCTCCCCAGAAAATTACCTGGATCTCCCAACTTTGTGAGGGGAAACAAGGCACTCTGCAGCTATTGCGCCCTTGGCCATAAGCATTAGTCTGAGCATTGCCACCCGAAAGGCACGGCCTAAAAAAGGCATCAACTCTGGCAACTTTTACGCACTGGTGCCTGAATTGCTTGGCTGTTGTGCCTTTGTTTCTGGCAAAATGTTAATGTGGGAAGTAGCATTGGAAGTAATTCCCTGAGTAACGGAGCAGAATTCAGCAGCCTTTGTGTGGAAGAAGTCTCATTCTTTGACTCTGGTGCCCTTTTCCTGAGAAACACCACTGTTTGCAGTGGGATTGAAAGCCACAGCAGCAGAAAGCAATGTGGAATGCATCAAGGTAGGGTAAAAAGGTAGATTTCTGACTCCCTGATTTTTAGTGTGGGAATTGGTTGAAAAGAGAAGTGTGATTTGAAACCTTATCCCCAAGGACAGTGTTAGGATGTGGTAAGTTTTCTGAGGAAAAGAAGTTGGTCTGTGAGCGTTGCCTTTAGCTTGTTGGCAAACGGCAATACCTTTGAGGTATTAGTGGTGGCCACTTGTAAATTGAAGATGAGTTGAGCAGGCTTTTTGACGCTGGTTGCAATTGTGTGGATCAAAAGGTAATGTCAGAAGTGGGATTCGAACCCACGCCCCTAGAAAGGGACCAGAATTCACCAACCATCGGTAAGGTAAGGATTAACAGTCCTTGAGTCTGGCGCCTTAGACCACTCGGCCATCCTGACACCTGTGCACAAAAGCTCTAGAAAAACGTGCTCCAAATTCTGCACTCTTACTGAGCAGCATCACACTCATTCCTCCTGTGCAAACACACAACAAACACACTCCATTCATTCTTCCTGCATGAATTAACCGGCAGTGCCAGTCATTCAGTTCATCATCCCTGCAATGCAACCAACATTCATACGCACATATTTCTCCCAACAACTCGTATTTCGCAAAATAGCGGCTAACATCCTACAATTCTGCTGGCTCAACTTGACAAAACGCAAGCAGCACAGCTGCCGTTCGAACGTGAGCCATTCAAAATCTAACACTCGTTCCAAACAGGACATTTCAGTCTCTCATTCCCGGGCCTTTACTTTTCTCACAATACATTCATGTGACAAGTGCTATTTGGAGTCCTGCTCCCCAGAAAATTACCTGGATCTCCCAACTTTGTGAGGGGAAACAAGGCACTCTGCAGCTATTGCGCCCTTGGCCATAAGCATTAGTCTGAGCATTGCCACCCGAAAGGCACGGCCTAAAAAAGGCATCAACTCTGGCAACTTTTACGCACTGGTGCCTGAATTGCTTGGCTGTGGTGCCTTTGTTTCTGGCAAAATGTTAATGTGGGAAGTAGCATTGGAAGTAATTCCCTGAGTAACGGAGCAGAATTCAGCAGCCTTTGTGTGGAAGAAGTCTCATTCTTTGACTCTGGTGCCCTTTTCCTGAGAAACACCACTGTTTGCAGTGGGATTGAAAGCCACAGCAGCAGAAAGCAATGTGGAATGCATCAAGGTAGGGTAAAAAGGTAGATTTCTGACTCCCTGATTTTTAGTGTGGGAATTGGTTGAAAAGAGAAGTGTGATTTGAAACCTTATCCCCAAGGACAGTGTTAGGATGTGGTAAGTTTTCTGAGGAAAAGAAGTTGGTCTGTGAGCGTTGCCTTCAGCTTGTTGGCAAACGGCAATAACTTTGAGGTATTAGTGGTGGCCACTTGTAAATTGAAGATGAGTTGAGCAGGCTTTTTGACGCTGGTTGTAATTGTGTGGATCAAAAGGTAATGTCAGAAGTGGGATTCGAACCCATGCCCATAGAAAGGGACCAGAATTCACCAACCATCGGTAAGGTAAGGATTAACAGTCCTTGAGTCTGGTGCCTTAGACCACTCGGCCATCCTGACACCTGTGCACAAAAGTTTTAGAAAAACGTGCTCCAAATTCTGCACTCTTACTGAGCAGCATCACACGCATTCCTCCTGTGCAAACACACAACAAACACACTCCATTCATTCTTCCTGCATGAATGAACCGGCAGTGCCAGTCATTCAGTTCATCATCCCTGCAATGCAACCAACATTCATACGCACATATTTCTCCCAACAACTCGTATTTTGCAAAATAGCGGCTAACATCCTACAATTCTGCTGGCTCAACTTGACAAAACGCAAGCAGCACAGCTGCCGTTCGAACGTGAGCCATTCAAAATCTAACACTCGTTCCAAACAGGACATTTCAGTCTCTCATTCCCGGGCCTTTACTTTTCTCACAATACATTCATGTGACAAGTGCTATTTGGAGTCCTGCTCCCCAGAAAATTACCTGGATCTCCCAACTTTGTGAGGGGAAACAAGGCACTCTGCAGCTATTGCGCCCTTGGCCATAAGCATTAGTCGGAGCATTACCACCCGAAAGGCACGGCCTAAAAAAGGCATCAACTCTGGCAACTTTTACGCACTGGTGCCTGAATTGCTTGGCTGTGGTGCCTTTGTTTCTGGCAAAATGTTAATGTGGGAAGTAGCATTGGAAGTAATTCCCTGAGTAACGGAGCAGAATTCAGCAGCCTTTGTGTGGAAGAAGTCTCATTCTTTGACTCTGGTGCCCTTTTCCTGAGAAACACCACTGTTTGCAGTGGGATTGAAAGCCACAGCAGCAGAAAGCAATGTGGAATGCATCAAGGTAGGGTAAAAAGGTAGATTTCTGACTCCCTGATTTTTAGTGTGGGAATTGGTTGAAAAGAGAAGTGTGATTTGAAACCTTATCCCCAAGGACAGTGTTAGGATGTGGCAAGTTTTCTGAGGAAAAGAAGTTGGTCTGTGAGCGTTGCCTTTAGCTTGTTGGCAAACGGCAATACCTTTGAGGTATTAGTGGTGGCCACTTGTAAATTGAAGATGAGTTGAGCAGGCTTTTTGACGCTGGTTGTAATTGTGTGGATCAAAAGGTAATGTCAGAAGTGGGATTCGAACCCACGCCCCTAGAAAGGAACCAGAATTCACCAACCATTGGTAAGGTAAGAATTAACAGTCTTTGAGTCTGGCGCCTTAGACCACTCGGCCATCCTGACACCTGTGCACAAAAGAGCTAGGAAAACGTGCTCCAAATTCTGCACTCTTACTGAGCAGCATCACACTCATTCCTCCTGTGCAAACACACAACAAACACACTCCATTCATTCTTCCTGCATGAATTAACCGGCAGTGCCAGTCATTCAGTTCATCATCCCTGCAATGCAACCAACATTCATACGCACATATTTCTCCCAACAACTCGTATTTTGCAAAATAGCGGCTAACATCCTACAATTCTGCTGGCTCAACTTGACAAAACGCAAGCAGCACAGCTGCCGTTCGAACGTGAGCCATTCAAAATCTAACACTCGTTCCAAACAGGACATTTCAGTCTCTCATTCCCGGGCCTTTACTTTTCTCACAATACATTCATGTGACAAGTGCTATTTGGAGTCCTGCTCCCCAGAAAATTACCTGGATCTCCCAACTTTGTGAGGGGAAACAAGGCACTCTGCAGCTATTGCGCCCTTGGCCATAAGCATTAGTCGGAGCATTGCCACCCGAAAGGCACGGCCTAAAAAAGGCATCAACTCTGGCAACTTTTACGCACTGGTGCCTGAATTGCTTGGCTGTGGTGCCTTTGTTTCTGGCAAAATGTTAATGTGGGAAGTAGCATTGGAAGTAATTCCCTGAGTAACGGAGCAGAATTCAGCAGCCTTTGTGTGGAAGAAGTCTCATTCTTTGACTCTGGTGCCCTTTTCCTGAGAAACACCACTGTTTGCAGTGGGATTGAAAGCCACAGCAGCAGAAAGCAATGTGGAATGCATCAAGGTAGGGTAAAAAGGTAGATTTCTGACTCCCTGATTTTTAGTGTGGGAATTGGTTGAAAAGAGAAGTGTGATTTGAAACCTTATCCCCAAGGACAGTGTTAGGATGTGGCAAGTTTTCTGAGGAAAAGAAGTTGGTCTGTGAGCGTTGCCTTTAGCTTGTTGGCAAACGGCAATACCTTTGAGGTATTAGTGGTGGCCACTTGTAAATTGAAGATGAGTTGAGCAGGCTTTTTGACGCTGGTTGTAATTGTGTGGATCAAAAGGTAATGTCAGAAGTGGGATTCGAACCCACGCCCCTAGAAAGGAACTAGAATTCACCAACCATTGGTAAGGTAAGAATTAACAGTCTTTGAGTCTGGCGCCTTAGACCACTCGGCCATCCTGACACCTGTGCACAAAAGAGCTAGGAAAACGTGCTCCAAATTCTGCACTCTTACTGAGCAGCATCACACTCATTCCTCCTGTGCAAACACACAACAAACACACTCCATTCATTCTTCCTGCATGAATTAACCGGCAGTGCCAGTCATTCAGTTCATCATCCCTGCAATGCAACCAACATTCATACGCACATATTTCTCCCAACAACTCGTATTTTGCAAAATAGCGGCTAACATCCTACAATTCTGCTGGCTCAACTTGACAAAACGCAAGCAGCACAGCTGCCGTTCGAACGTGAGCCATTCAAAATCTAACACTCGTTCCAAACAGGACATTTCAGTCTCTCATTCCCGGGCCTTTACTTTTCTCACAATACATTCATGTGACAAGTGCTATTTGGAGTCCTGCTCCCCAGAAAATTACCTGGATCTCCCAACTTTGTGAGGGGAAACAAGGCACTCTGCAGCTATTGCGCCCTTGGCCATAAGCATTAGTCTGAGCATTGCCACCCGAAAGGCACGGCCTAAAAAAGGCATCAACTCTGGCAACTTTTACGCACTGGTGCCTGAATTGCTTGGCTGTGGTGCCTTTGTTTCTGGCAAAATGTTAATGTGGGGAGTAGCATTGGAAGTAATTCCCTGAGTAACGGAGCAGAATTCAGCAGCCTTTGTGTGGAAGAAGTCTCATTCTTTGACTCTGGTGCCCTTTTCCTGAGAAACACCACTGTTTGCAGTGGGATTGAAAGCCACAGCAGCAGAAAGCAATGTGGAATGCATCAACGCGGTCGGGTAAAAAGGTAGATTTCTGACTCCCTGATTTTTAGTGTGGGAATTGGTTGAAAAGAGAAGTGTGATTTGAAACCTTATCCCCAAGGACAGTGTTAGGATGTGGTAAGTTTTCTGAGGAAAAGAAGTTGGTCTGTGAGCGTTGCCTTTAGCTTGTTGGCAAACGGCAATACCTTTGAGGTATTAGTGGTGGCCACTTGTAAATTGAAGATGAGTTGAGCAGGCTTTTTGACGCTGGTTGTAATTGTGTGGATCAAAAGGTAATGTCAGAAGTGGGATTCGAACCCACAGCCCTAGAAAGGGACCAGAATTCACCAACCATCGGTAAGGTAAGGATTAACAGTCCTTGAGTCGGGCGCCTTAGACCACTCGGCCATCCTGACACCTGTGCACCAAAGCTCTAGAAAAACGTGCTCCAAATTCTGCACTCTTACTGAGCAGCATCACACTCATTCCTCCTGTGCAAACACACAACAAACACACTCCATTCATTCTTCCTGCATGAATTAACCGGCAGTGCCAGTCATTCAGTTCATCATCCCTGCAATGCAACCAACATTCATACGCACATATTTCTCCCAACAACTCGTATTTTGCAAAATAGCGGCTGACATCCTACAATTCTGCTGGCTCAACTTGACAAAACGCAAGCAGCACAGCTGCCGTTCGAACGTGAGCCATTCAAAATCTAACACTCGTTCCAAACAGGACATTTCAGTCTCTCATTCCCGGGCCTTTACTTTTCTCACAATACATTCATGTGACAAGTGCTATTTGGAGTCCTGCTCCCCAGAAAATTACCTGGATCTCCCAACTTTGTGAGGGGAAACAAGGCACTCTGCAGCTATTGCGCCCTTGGCCATAAGCATTAATCTGAGCATTGCCACCCGAAAGGCACGGCCTAAAAAAGGCATCAACTCTGGCAACTTTTACGCACTGGTGCCTGAATTGCTTGGCTGTGGTGCCTTTGTTTCTGGCAAAATGTTAATGTGGGAAGTAGCATTGGAAGTAATTCCCTGAGTAACGGAGCAGAATTCAGCAGCCTTTGTGTGGAAGAAGTCTCATTCTTTGACTCTGGTGCCCTTTTCCTGAGAAACACCACTGTTTGCAGTGGGATTGAAAGCCACAGCAGCAGAAAGCAATGTGGAATGCATCAAGGTAGGGTAAAAAGGTAGATTTCTGACTCCCTGATTTTTAGTGTGGGAATTGGTTGAAAAGAGAAGTGTGATTTGAAACCTTATCCCCAAGGACAGTGTTAGGATGTGGTAAGTTTTCTGAGGAAAAGAAGTTGGTCTGTGAGCGTTGCCTTTAGCTTGTTGGCAAACGGCAATACCTTTGAGGTATTAGTGGTGGCCACTTGTAAATTGAAGATGAGTTGAGCAGGCTTTTTGACGCTGGTTGTAATTGTGTGGATCAAAAGGTAATGTCAGAAGTGGGATTCGAACCCACGCCCCTAGAAAGGGACCAGAATTCACCAACCATCGGTAAGGTAAGGATTAACAGTCCTTGAGTCTGGCGCCTTAGACCACTCGGCCATCCTGACACCTGTGCACAAAAGCTCTAGAAAAACGTGCTCCAAATTCTGCACTCTTACTGAGCAGCATCACACTCATTCCTCCTGTGCAAACACACAACAAACACACTCCATTCATTCTTCCTGCATGAATTAACCGGCAGTGCCAGTCATTCAGTTCATCATCCCTGCAATGCAACCAACATTCATACGCACATATTTCTCCCAACAACTCGTATTTTGCAAAATAGCGGCTGACATCCTACAATTCTGCTGGCTCAACTTGACAAAACGCAAGCAGCACAGCTGCCGTTCGAACGTGAGCCATTCAAAATCTAACACTCGTTCCAAACAGGACATTTCAGTCTCTCATTCCCGGGCCTTTACTTTTCTCACAATACATTCATGTGACAAGTGCTATTTGGAGTCCTGCTCCCCAGAAAATTACCTGGATCTCCCAACTTTGTGAGGGGAAACAAGGCACTCTGCAGCTATTGCGCCCTTGGCCATAAGCATTAGTCTGAGCATTGCCACCCGAAAGGCACGGCCTAAAAAAGGCATCAACTCTGGCAACTTTTACGCACTGGTGCCTGAATTGCTTGGCTGTGGTGCCTTTGTTTCTGGCAAAATGTTAATGTGGGAAGTAGCATTGGAAGTAATTCCCTGAGTAACGGAGCAGAATTCAGCAGCCTTTGTGTGGAAGAAGTCTCATTCTTTGACTCTGGTGCCCTTTTCCTGAGAAACACCACTGTTTGCAGTGGGATTGAAAGCCACAGCAGCAGAAAGCAATGTGGAATGCATCAAGGTAGGGTAAAAAGGTAGATTTCTGACTCCCTGATTTTTAGTGTGGGAATTGGTTGAAAAGAGAAGTGTGATTTGAAACCTTATCCCCAAGGACAGTGTTAGGATGTGGTAAGTTTTCTGAGGAAAAGAAGTTGGTCTGTGAGCGTTGCCTTTAGCTTGTTGGCAAACGGCAATACCTTTGAGGTATTAGTGGTGGCCACTTGTAAATTGAAGATGAGTTGAGCAGGCTTTTTGACGCTGGTTGTAATTGTGTGGATCAAAAGGTAATGTCAGAAGTGGGATTTGAACCCACGCCCCTAGAAAGGGACCAGGATTCACCAACCATCGGTAAGGTAAGGATTAACAGTCCTTGAGTCTGGCGCCTTAGACCACTCGGCCATCCTGACACCTGTGCACAAAAGCTCTAGAAAAACGTGCTCCAAATTCTGCACTCTTACTGAGCAGCATCACACTCATTCCTCCTGTGCAAACACACAACAAACACACTCCATTCATTCTTCCTGCATGAATTAACCGGCAGTGCCAGTCATTCAGTTCATCATCCCTGCAATGCAACCAACATTCATACGCACATATTTCTCCCAACAACTCGTATTTTGCAAAATAGCGGCTGACATCCTACAATTCTGCTGGCTCAACTTGACAAAACGCAAGCAGCACAGCTGCCGTTCGAACGTGAGCCATTCAAAATCTAACACTCGTTCCAAACAGGACATTTCAGTCTCTCATTCCCGGGCCTTTACTTTTCTCACAATACATTCATGTGACAAGTGCTATTTGGAGTCCTGCTCCCCAGAAAATTACCTGGATCTCCCAACTTTGTGAGGGGAAACAAGGCACTCTGCAGCTATTGCGCCCTTGGCCATAAGCATTAGTCTGAGCATTGCCACCCGAAAGGCACGGCCTAAAAAAGGCATCAACTCTGGCAACTTTTACGCACTGGTGCCTGAATTGCTTGGCTGTGGTGCCTTTGTTTCTGGCAAAATGTTAATGTGGGAAGTAGCATTGGAAGTAATTCCCTGAGTAACGGAGCAGAATTCAGCAGCCTTTGTGTGGAAGAAGTCTCATTCTTTGACTCTGGTGCCCTTTTCCTAAGAAACACCACTGTTTGCAGTGGGA
This sequence comes from Somniosus microcephalus, assembly GCF_052327205.1. NCBI lineage: Eukaryota > Metazoa > Chordata > Chondrichthyes > Squaliformes > Somniosidae > Somniosus > Somniosus microcephalus. The sequence continues at coordinate 73,026,161 of NC_141005.1, forward strand.
TTGAAAGCCACAGCAGCAGAAAGCAATGTGGAATGCATCAAGGTAGGGTAAAAAGGTAGATTTCTGACTCCCTGATTTTTAGTGTGGGAATTGGTTGAAAAGAGAAGTGTGATTTGAAACCTTATCCCCAAGGACAGTGTTAGGATGTGGTAAGTTTTCTGAGGAAAAGAAGTTGGTCTGTGAGCGTTGCCTTTAGCTTGTTGGCAAACGGCAATACCTTTGAGGTATTAGTGGTGGCCACTTGTAAATTGAAGATGAGTTGAGCAGGCTTTTTGACGCTGGTTGTAATTGTGTGGATCAAAAGGTAATGTCAGAAGTGGGATTCGAACCCACGCCCCTAGAAAGGGACCAGGATTCACCAACCATCGGTAAGGTAAGGATTAACAGTCCTTGAGTCTGGCGCCTTAGACCACTCGGCCATCCTGACACCTGTGCACAAAAGCTCTAGAAAAAGGTGCTCCAAATTCTGCACTCTTACTGAGCAGCATCACACTCATTCCTCCTGTGCAAACACACAACAAACACACTCCATTCATTCTTCCTGCATGAATTAACCGGCAGTGCCAGTCATTCAGTTCATCATCCCTGCAATGCAACCAACATTCATACGCACATATTTCTCCCAACAACTCGTATTTTGCAAAATAGCGGCTGACATCCTACAATTCTGCTGGCTCAACTTGACAAAACGCAAGCAGCACAGCTGCCGTTCGAACGTGAGCCATTCAAAATCTAACACTCGTTCCAAACAGGACATTTCAGTCTCTCATTCCCGGGCCTTTACTTTTCTCACAATACATTCATGTGACAAGTGCTATTTGGAGTCCTGCTCCCCAGAAAATTACCTGGATCTCCCAACTTTGTGAGGGGAAACAAGGCACTCTGCAGCTATTGCGCCCTTGGCCATAAGCATTAGTCTGAGCATTGCCACCCGAAAGGCACGGCCTAAAAAAGGCATCAACTCTGGCAACTTTTACGCACTGGTGCCTGAATTGCTTGGCTGTGGTGCCTTTGTTTCTGGCAAAATGTTAATGTGGGAAGTAGCATTGGAAGTAATTCCCTGAGTAACGGAGCAGAATTCAGCAGCCTTTGTGTGGAAGAAGTCTCATTCTTTGACTCTGGTGCCCTTTTCCTGAGAAACACCACTGTTTGCAGTGGGATTGAAAGCCACAGCAGCAGAAAGCAATGTGGAATGCATCAAGGTAGGGTAAAAAGGTAGATTTCTGACTCCCTGATTTTTAGTGTGGGAATTGGTTGAAAAGAGAAGTGTGATTTGAAACCTTATCCCCAAGGACAGTGTTAGGATGTGGTAAGTTTTCTGAGGAAAAGAAGTTGGTCTGTGAGCGTTGCCTTTAGCTTGTTGGCAAACGGCAATACCTTTGAGGTATTAGTGGTGGCCACTTGTAAATTGAAGATGAGTTGAGCAGGCTTTTTGACGCTGGTTGTAATTGTGTGGATCAAAAGGTAATGTTAGAAGTGGGATTCGAACCCACGCCCCTAGAAAGGGACCAGAATTCACCAACCATCGGTAAGGTAAAGATTAACAGTCCTTGAGTCTGGCGCCTTAGACCACTCGGCCATCCTGACACCTGTGCACAAAAGCTCTAGAAAAACGTGCTCCAAATTCTGCACTCTTACTGAGCAGCATCACACTCATTCCTCCTGTGCAAACACACAACAAACACACTCCATTCATTCTTCCTGCATGAATTAACCGGCAGTGCCAGTCATTCAGTTCATCATCCCTGCAATGCAACCAACATTCATACGCACATATTTCTCCCAACAACTCGTATTTTGCAAAATAGCGGCTAACATCCTACAATTCTGCTGGCTCAACTTGACAAAACGCAAGCAGCACAGCTGCCGTTCGAACGTGAGCCATTCAAAATCTAACACTCGTTCCAAACAGGACATTTCAGTCTCTCATTCCCGGGCCTTTACTTTTCTCACAATACATTCATGTGACAAGTGCTATTTGGAGTCCTGCTCCCCAGAAAATTACCTGGATCTCACAACTTTGTGAGGGGAAACAAGGCACTCTGCAGCTATTGCGCCCTTGGCCATAAGCATTAGTCTGAGCATTGCCACCCGAAAGGCACGGCCTAAAAAAGGCATCAACTCTGGCAACTTTTACGCACTGGTGCCTGAATTGCTTGGCTGTGGTGCCTTTGTTTCTGGCAAAATGTTAATGTGGGAAGTAGCATTGGAAGTAATTCCCTGAGTAACGGAGCAGAATTCAGCAGCCTTTGTGTGGAAGAAGTCTCATTCTTTGACTCTGGTGCCCTTTTCCTGAGAAACACCACTGTTTGCAGTGGGATTGAAAGCCACAGCAGCAGAAAGCAATGTGGAATGCATCAAGGTAGGGTAAAAAGGTAGATTTCTGACTCCCTGATTTTTAGTGTGGGAATTGGTTGAAAAGAGAAGTGTGATTTGAAACCTTATCCCCAAGGACAGTGTTAGGATGTGGTAAGTTTTCTGAGGAAAAGAAGTTGGTCTGTGAGCGTTGCCTTTAGCTTGTTGGCAAACGGCAATACCTTTGAGGTATTAGTGGTGGCCACTTGTAAATTGAAGATGAGTTGAGCAGGCTTTTTGACGCTGGTTGTAATTGTGTGGATCAAAAGGTAATGTCAGAAGTGGGATTCGAACCCACGCCCCTAGAAAGGGACCAGAATTCACCAACCATCGGTAAGGTAAGGATTAACAGTCCTTGAGTCGGGCGCCTTAGACCACTCGGCCATCCTGACACCTGTGCACAAAAGTTCTAGAAAAACGTGCTCCAAATTCTGCACTCTTACTGAGCAGCATCACACTCATTCCTCCTGTGCAAACACACAACAAACACACTCCATTCATTCTTCCTGCATGAATTAACCGGCAGTGCCAGTCATTCAGTTCATCATCCCTGCAATGCAACCAACATTCATACGCACATATTTCTCCCAACAACTCGTATTTCGCAAAATAGCGGCTAACATCCTACAATTCTGCTGGCTCAACTTGACAAAACGCAAGCAGCACAGCTGCCGTTCGAACGTGAGCCATTCAAAATCTAACACTCGTTCCAAACAGGACATTTCAGTCTCTCATTCCCGGGCCTTTACTTTTCTCACAATACATTCATGTGACAAGTGCTATTTGGAGTCCTGCTCCCCAGAAAATTACCTGGATCTCCCAACTTTGTGAGGGGAAACAAGGCACTCTGCAGCTATTGCGCCCTTGGCCATAAGCATTAGTCTGAGCATTGCCACCCGAAAGGCACGGCCTAAAAAAGGCATCAACTCTGGCAACTTTTACGCACTGGTGCCTGAATTGCTTGGCTGTGGTGCCTTTGTTTCTGGCAAAATGTTAATGTGGGAAGTAGCATTGGAAGTAATTCCCTGAGTAACGGAGCAGAATTCAGCAGCCTTTGTGTGGAAGAAGTCTCATTCTTTGACTCTGGTGCCCTTTTCCTGAGAAACACCACTGTTTGCAGTGGGATTGAAAGCCACAGCAGCAGAAAGCAATGTGGAATGCATCAAGGTAGGGTAAAAAGGTAGATTTCTGACTCCCTGATTTTTAGTGTGGGAATTGGTTGAAAAGAGAAGTGTGATTTGAAACCTTATCCCCAAGGACAGTGTTAGGATGTGGTAAGTTTTCTGAGGAAAAGAAGTTGGTCTGTGAGCGTTGCCTTTAGCTTGTTGGCAAACGGCAATACCTTTGAGGTATTAGTGGTGGCCACTTGTAAATTGAAGATGAGTTGAGCAGGCTTTTTGACGCTGGTTGCAATTGTGTGGATCAAAAGGTAATGTCAGAAGTGGGATTCGAACCCACGCCCCTAGAAAGGGACCAGAATTCACCAACCATCGGTAAGGTAAGGATTAACAGTCCTTGAGTCTGGCGCCTTAGACCACTCGGCCATCCTGACACCTGTGCACAAAAGCTCTAGAAAAACGTGCTCCAAATTCTGCACTCTTACTGAGCAGCATCACACTCATTCCTCCTGTGCAAACACACAACAAACACACTCCATTCATTCTTCCTGCATGAATTAACCGGCAGTGCCAGTCATTCAGTTCATCATCCCTGCAATGCAACCAACATTCATACGCACATATTTCTCCCAACAACTCGTATTTCGCAAAATAGCGGCTAACATCCTACAATTCTGCTGGCTCAACTTGACAAAACGCAAGCAGCACAGCTGCCGTTCGAACGTGAGCCATTCAAAATCTAACACTCGTTCCAAACAGGACATTTCAGTCTCTCATTCCCGGGCCTTTACTTTTCTCACAATACATTCATGTGACAAGTGCTATTTGGAGTCCTGCTCCCCAGAAAATTACCTGGATCTCCCAACTTTGTGAGGGGAAACAAGGCACTCTGCAGCTATTGCGCCCTTGGCCATAAGCATTAGTCTGAGCATTGCCACCCGAAAGGCACGGCCTAAAAAAGGCATCAACTCTGGCAACTTTTACGCACTGGTGCCTGAATTGCTTGGCTGTGGTGCCTTTGTTTCTGGCAAAATGTTAATGTGGGAAGTAGCATTGGAAGTAATTCCCTGAGTAACGGAGCAGAATTCAGCAGCCTTTGTGTGGAAGAAGTCTCATTCTTTGACTCTGGTGCCCTTTTCCTGAGAAACACCACTGTTTGCAGTGGGATTGAAAGCCACAGCAGCAGAAAGCAATGTGGAATGCATCAAGGTAGGGTAAAAAGGTAGATTTCTGACTCCCTGATTTTTAGTGTGGGAATTGGTTGAAAAGAGAAGTGTGATTTGAAACCTTATCCCCAAGGACAGTGTTAGGATGTGGTAAGTTTTCTGAGGAAAAGAAGTTGGTCTGTGAGCGTTGCCTTCAGCTTGTTGGCAAACGGCAATAACTTTGAGGTATTAGTGGTGGCCACTTGTAAATTGAAGATGAGTTGAGCAGGCTTTTTGACGCTGGTTGTAATTGTGTGGATCAAAAGGTAATGTCAGAAGTGGGATTCGAACCCATGCCCATAGAAAGGGACCAGAATTCACCAACCATCGGTAAGGTAAGGATTAACAGTCCTTGAGTCTGGTGCCTTAGACCACTCGGCCATCCTGACACCTGTGCACAAAAGCTCTAGAAAAACGTGCTCCAAATTCTGCACTCTTACTGAGCAGCATCACACTCATTCCTCCTGTGCAAACACACAACAAACACACTCCATTCATTCTTCCTGCATGAATTAACCGGCAGTGCCAGTCATTCAGTTCATCATCCCTGCAATGCAACCAACATTCATACGCACATATTTCTCCCAACAACTCGTATTTTGCAAAATAGCGGCTGACATCCTACAATTCTGCTGGCTCAACTTGACAAAACGCAAGCAGCACAGCTGACGTTCGAACGTGAGCCATTCAAAATCTAACACTCGTTCCAAACAGGACATTTCAGTCTCTCATTCCCGGGCCTTTACTTTTCTCACAATACATTCATGTGACAAGTGCTATTTGGAGTCCTGCTCCCCAGAAAATTACCTGGATCTCCCAACTTTGTGAGGGGAAACAAGGCACTCTGCAGCTATTGCGCCCTTGGCCATAAGCATTAGTCTGAGCATTGCCACCCGAAAGGCACGGCCTAAAAAAGGCATCAACTCTGGCAACTTTTACGCACTGGTGCCTGAATTGCTTGGCTGTGGTGCCTTTGTTTCTGGCAAAATGTTAATGTGGGAAGTAGCATTGGAAGTAATTCCCTGAGTAACGGAGCAGAATTCAGCAGCCTTTGTGTGGAAGAAGTCTCATTCTTTGACTCTGGTGCCCTTTTCCTGAGAAACACCACTGTTTGCAGTGGGATTGAAAGCCACAGCAGCAGAAAGCAATGTGGAATGCATCAAGGTAGGGTAAAAAGGTAGATTTCTGACTCCCTGATTTTTAGTGTGGGAATTGGTTGAAAAGAGAAGTGTGATTTGAAACCTTATCCCCAAGGACAGTGTTAGGATGTGGTAAGTTTTCTGAGGAAAAGAAGTTGGTCTGTGAGCGTTGCCTTCAGCTTGTTGGCAAACGGCAATACCTTTGAGGTATTAGTGGTGGCCACTTGTAAATTGAAGATGAGTTGAGCAGGCTTTTTGACGCTGGTTGTAATTGTGTGGATCAAAAGGTAATGTCAGAAGTGGGATTCGAACCCACGCCCCTAGAAAGGGACCAGAATTCACCAACCATCGGTAAGGTAAGGATTAACAGTCTTTGAGTCTGGCGCCTTAGACCACTCGGCCATCCTGACACCTGTGCACAAAAGCTCTAGAAAAACGTGCTCCAAATTCTGCACTCTTACTGAGCAGCATCACACTCATTCCTCCTGTGCAAACACACAACAAACACACTCCATTCATTCTTCCTGCATGAATTAACCGGCAGTGCCAGTCATTCAGTTCATCATCCCTGCAATGCAACCAACATTCATACGCACATATTTCTCCCAACAACTCGTATTTTGCAAAATAGCGGCTGACATCCTACAATTCTGCTGGCTCAACTTGACAAAACGCAAGCAGCACAGCTGCCGTTCGAACGTGAGCCATTCAAAATCTAACACTCGTTCCAAACAGGACATTTCAGTCTCTCATTCCCGGGCCTTTACTTTTCTCACAATACATTCATGTGACAAGTCCTATTTGGAGTCCTGCTCCCCAGAAAATTACCTGGATCTCCCAACATTGTGAGGGGAAACAAGGCACTCTGCAGCTATTGCGCCCTTGGCCATAAGCATTAGTCTGAGCATTGCCACCCGAAAGGCACGGCCTAAAAAAGGCATCAACTCTGGCAACTTTTACGCACTGGTGCCTGAATTGCTTGGCTGTGGTGCCTTTGTTTCTGGCAAAATGTTAATGTGGGAAGTAGCATTGGAAGTAATTCCCTGAGTAACGGAGCAGAATTCAGCAGCCTTTGTGTGGAAGAAGTCTCATTCTTTGACTCTGGTGCCCTTTTCCTGAGAAACACCACTGTTTGCAGTGGGATTGAAAGCCACAGCAGCAGAAAGCAATGTGGAATGCATCAAGGTAGGGTAAAAAGGTAGATTTCTGACTCCCTGATTTTTAGTGTGGGAATTGGTTGAAAAGAGAAGTGTGATTTGAAACCTTATCCCCAAGGACAGTGTTAGGATGTGGTAAGTTTTCTGAGGAAAAGAAGTTGGTCTGTGAGCGTTGCCTTTAGCTTGTTGGCAAACGGCAATACCTTTGAGGTAATAGTGGTGGCCACTTGTAAATTGAAGATGAGTTGAGCAGGCTTTTTGACGCTGGTTGTAATTGTGTGGATCAAAAGGTAATGTCAGAAGTGGGATTCGAACCCACGCCCCTAAAAAAGGGACCAGAATTCACCAACCATCGGTAAGGTAAGGATTAACAGTCCTTGAGTCTGGCGCCTTAGACCACTCGGCCATCCTGACACCTGTGCACAAAAGCTCTAGAAAAACGTGCTCCAAATTCTGCACTCTTACTGAGCAGCATCACACTCATTCCTCCTGTGCAAACACACAACAAACACACTCCATTCATTCTTCCTGCATGAATTAACCGGCAGTGCCAGTCATTCAGTTCATCATCCCTGCAATGCAACCAACATTCATACGCACATATTTCTCCCAACAACTCGTATTTTGCAAAATAGCGGCTGACATCCTACAATTCTGCTGGCTCAACTTGACAAAACGCAAGCAGCACAGCTGCCGTTCGAACGTGAGCCATTCAAAATCTAACACTCGTTCCAAACAGGACATTTCAGTCTCTCATTCCCGGGCCTTTACTTTTCTCACAATACATTCATGTGACAAGTGCTATTTGGAGTCCTGCTCCCCAGAAAATTACCTGGATCTCCCAACTTTGTGAGGGGAAACAAGGCACTCTGCAGCTATTGCGCCCTTGGCCATAAGCATTAGTCTGAGCATTGCCACCCGAAAGGCACGGCCTAAAAAAGGCATCAACTCTGGCAACTTTTACGCACTGGTGCCTGAATTGCTTGGCTGTGGTGCCTTTGTTTCTGGCAAAATGTTAATGTGGGAAGTAGCATTGGAAGTAATTCCCTGAGTAACGAAGCAGAATTCAGCAGCCTTTGTGTGGAAGAAGTCTCATTCTTTGACTTTGGTGCCCTTTTCCTGAGAAACACCACTGTTTGCAGTGGGATTGAAAGCCACAGCAGCAGAAAGCAATGTGGAATGCATCAAGGTAGGGTAAAAAGGTAGATTTCTGACTCCCTGATTTTTAGTGTGGGAATTGGTTGAAAAGAGAAGTGTGATTTGAAACCTTATCCCCAAGGACAGTGTTAGGATGTGGTAAGTTTTCTGAGGAAAAGAAGTTGGTCTGTGAGCGTTGCCTTCAGCTTGTTGGCAAACGGCAATACCTTTGAGGTATTAGTGGTGGCCACTTGTAAATTGAAGATGAGTTGAGCAGGCTTTTTGACGCTGGTTGTAATTGTGTGGATCAAAAGGTAATGTCAGAAGTGGGATTCGAACCCACGCCCCTAGAAAGGGACCAGAATTCACCAACCATCGGTAAGGTAAGGATTAACAGTCCTTGAGTCTGGCGCCTTAGACCACTCGGCCATCCTGACACCTGTGCACAAAAGCTCTAGAAAAACGTGCTCCAAATTCTGCACTCTTACTGAGCAGCATCACACTCATTCCTCCTGTGCAAACACACAACAAACACACTCCATTCATTCTTCCTGCATGAATTAACCGGCAGTGCCAGTCATTCAATTCATCATCCCTGCAATGCAACCAACATTCATACGCACATATTTCTCCCAACAACTCGTATTTTGCAAAATAGCGGCTGACATCCTACAATTCTGCTGGCTCAACTTGACAAAACGCAAGCAGCACAGCTGCCGTTCGAACGTGAGCCATTCAAAATCTAACACTCGTTCCAAACAGGACATTTCAGTCTCTCATTCCCGGGCCTTTACTTTTCTCACAATACATTCATGTGACAAGTGCTATTTGGAGTCCTGCTCCCCAGAAAATTACCTGGATCTCCCAACTTTGTGAGGGGAAACAAGGCACTCTGCAGCTATTGCGCCCTTGGCCATAAGCATTAGTCTGAGCATTGCCACCCGAAAGGCACGGCCTAAAAAAGGCATCAACTCTGGCAACTTTTACGCACTGGTGCCTGAATTGCTTGGCTGTGGTGCCTTTGTTTCTGGCAAAATGTTAATGTGGGAAGTAGCATTGGAAGTAATTCCCTGAGTAACGAAGCAGAATTCAGCAGCCTTTGTGTGGAAGAAGTCTCATTCTTTGACTCTGGTGCCCTTTTCCTGAGAAACACCACTGTTTGCAGTGGGATTGAAAGCCACAGCAGCAGAAAGCAATGTGGAATGCATCAAGGTAGGGTAAAAAGGTAGATTTCTGACTCCCTGATTTTTAGTGTGGGAATTGGTTGAAAAGAGAAGTGTGATTTGAAACCTTATCCCCAAGGACAGTGTTAGGATGTGGTAAGTTTTCTGAGGAAAAGAAGTTGGTCTGTGAGCATTGCCTTCAGCTTGTTGGCAAACGGCAATACCTTTGAGGTATTAGTGGTGGCCACTTGTAAATTGAAGATGAGTTGAGCAGGCTTTTTGACGCTGGTTGTAATTGTGTGGATCACAAGGTAATGTCAGAAGTGGGATTCGAACCCACGCCCCTAAAAAGGAACCAGAATTCACCAACCATCGGTAAGAGTAAGGATTAACAGTCCTTGAGTCTGGCGCCTTAGACCACTCGGCCATCCTGACACCTGTGCACAAAAGCTCTAGAAAAACGTGCTCCAAATTCTGCACTCTTACTGAGCAGCATCACACTCATTCCTCCTGTGCAAACACACAACAAACACACTCCATTCATTCTTCCTGCATGAATTAACCGGCAGTGCCAGTCATTCAGTTCATCATCCCTGCAATGCAACCAACATTCATACGCACATATTTCTCCCAACAACTCGTATTTTGCAAAATAGCGGCTGACATCCAACAATTCTGCTGGCTCAACTTGACAAAACGCAAGCAGCACAGCTGCCGTTCGAACGTGAGCCATTCAAAATCTAACACTCGTTCCAAACAGGACATTTCAGTCTCTCATTCCCGGGCCTTTACTTTTCTCACAATACATTCATGTGACAAGTCCTATTTGGAGTCCTGCTCCCCAGAAAATTACCTGGATCTCCCAACATTGTGAGGGGAAACAAGGCACTCTGCAGCTATTGCGCCCTTGGCCATAAGCATTAGTCTGAGCATTGCCACCCGAAAGGCACGGCCTAAAAAAGGCATCAACTCTGGCAACTTTTACGCACTGGTGCCTGAATTGCTTGGCTGTGGTGCCTTTGTTTCTGGCAAAATGTTAATGTGGGAAGTAGCATTGGAAGTAATTCCCTGAGTAACGGAGCAGAATTCAGCAGCCTTTGTGTGGAAGAAGTCTCATTCTTTGACTCTGGTGCCCTTTTCCTGAGAAACACCACTGTTTGCAGTGGGATTGAAAGCCACAGCAGCAGAAAGCAATGTGGAATGCATCAAGGTAGGGTAAAAAGGTAGATTTCTGACTCCCTGATTTTTAGTGTGGGAATTGGTTGAAAAGAGAAGTGTGATTTGAAACCTTATCCCCAAGGACAGTGTTAGGATGTGGTAAGTTTTCTGAGGAAAAGAAGTTGGTCTGTGAGCGTTGCCTTTAGCTTGTTGGCAAACGGCAATACCTTTGAGGTAATAGTGGTGGCCACTTGTAAATTGAAGATGAGTTGAGCAGGCTTTTTGACGCTGGTTGTAATTGTGTGGATCAAAAGGTAATGTCAGAAGTGGGATTCGAACCCACGCCCCTAAAAAAGGGACCAGAATTCACCAACCATCGGTAAGGTAAGGATTAACAGTCCTTGAGTCTGGCGCCTTAGACCACTCGGCCATCCTGACACCTGTGCACAAAAGCTCTAGAAAAACGTGCTCCAAATTCTGCACTCTTACTGAGCAGCATCACACTCATTCCTCCTGTGCAAACACACAACAAACACACTCCATTCATTCTTCCTGCATGAATTAACCGGCAGTGCCAGTCATTCAGTTCATCATCCCTGCAATGCAACCAACATTCATACGCACATATTTCTCCCAACAACTCGTATTTTGCAAAATAGCGGCTGACATCCTACAATTCTGCTGGCTCAACTTGACAAAACGCAAGCAGCACAGCTGCCGTTCGAACGTGAGCCATTCAAAATCTAACACTCGTTCCAAACAGGACATTTCAGTCTCTCATTCCCGGGCCTTTACTTTTCTCACAATACATTCATGTGACAAGTGCTATTTGGAGTCCTGCTCCCCAGAAAATTACCTGGATCTCCCAACTTTGTGAGGGGAAACAAGGCACTCTGCAGCTATTGCGCCCTTGGCCATAAGCATTAGTCTGAGCATTGCCACCCGAAAGGCACGGCCTAAAAAAGGCATCAACTCTGGCAACTTTTACGCACTGGTGCCTGAATTGCTTGGCTGTGGTGCCTTTGTTTCTGGCAAAATGTTAATGTGGGAAGTAGCATTGGAAGTAATTCCCTGAGTAACGAAGCAGAATTCAGCAGCCTTTGTGTGGAAGAAGTCTCATTCTTTGAATCTGGTGCCCTTTTCCTGAGAAACACCACTGTTTGCAGTGGGATTGAAAGCCACAGCAGCAGAAAGCAATGTGGAATGCATCAAGGTAGGGTAAAAAGGTAGATTTCTGACTCCCTGATTTTTAGTGTGGGAATTGGTTGAAAAGAGAAGTGTGATTTGAAACCTTATCCCCAAGGACAGTGTTAGGATGTGGTAAGTTTTCTGAGGAAAAGAAGTTGGTCTGTGAGCGTTGCCTTTAGCTTGTTGGCAAACGGCAATACCTTTGAGGTATTAGTGGTGGCCACTTGTAAATTGAAGATGAGTTGAGCAGGCTTTTTGACGCTGGTTGTAATTGTGTGGATCAAAAGGTAATGTCAGAAGTGGGATTCGAACCCACGCCCCTAGAAAGGGACCAGAATTCACCAACCATCGGTAAGGTAAGGATTAACAGTCCTTGAGTCTGGCGCCTTAGACCACTCGGCCATCCTGACACCTGTGCACAAAAGCTCTAGAAAAACGTGCTCCAAATTCTGCACTCTTACTGAGCAGCATCACACTCATTCCTCCTGTGCAAACACACAACAAACACACTCCATTCATTCTTCCTGCATGAATTAACCGGCAGTGCCAGTCATTCAGTTCATCATCCCTGCAATGCAACCAACATTCATACGCACATATTTCTCCCAACAACTCGTATTTTGCAAAATAGCGGCTGACATCCTACAATTCTGCTGGCTCAACTTGACAAAACGCAAGCAGCACAGCTGCCGTTCGAACGTGAGCCATTCAAAATCTAACACTCGTTCCAAACAGGACATTTCAGTCTCTCATTCCCGGGCCTTTACTTTTCTCACAATACATTCATGTGACAAGTGCTATTTGGAGTCCTGCTCCCCAGAAAATTACCTGGATCTCCCAACTTTGTGAGGGGAAACAAGGCACTCTGCAGCTATTGCGCCCTTGGCCATAAGCATTAGTCTGAGCATTGCCACCCGAAAGGCACGGCCTAAAAAAGGCATCAACTCTGGCAACTTTTACGCACTGGTGCCTGAATTGCTTGGCTGTGGTGCCTTTGTTTCTGGCAAAATGTTAATGTGGGAAGTAGCATTGGAAGTAATTCCCTGAGTAACGAAGCAGAATTCAGCAGCCTTTGTGTGGAAGAAGTCTCATTCTTTGACTCTGGTGCCCTTTTCCTGAGAAACACCACTGTTTGCAGTGGGATTGAAAGCCACAGCAGCAGAAAGCAATGTGGAATGCATCAAGGTAGGGTAAAAAGGTAGATTTCTGACTCCCTGATTTTTAGTGTGGGAATTGGTTGAAAAGAGAAGTGTGATTTGAAACCTTATCCCCAAGGACAGTGTTAGGATGTGGTAAGTTTTCTGAGGAAAAGAAGTTGGTCTGTGAGCGTTGCCTTTAGCTTGTTGGCAAACGGCAATACCTTTGAGGTATTAGTGGTGGCCACTTGTAAATTGAAGATGAGTTGAGCAGGCTTTTTGACGCTGGTTGTAATTGTGTGGATCAAAAGGTAATGTCAGAAGTGGGATTCGAACCCACGCCCCTAGAAAGGGACCAGAATTCACCAACCATCGGTAAGGTAAGGATTAACAGTCCTTGAGTCTGGCGCCTTAGACCACTCGGCCATCCTGACACCTGTGCACAAAAGCTCTAGAAAAACGTGCTCCAAATTCTGCACTCTTACTGAGCAGCATCACACTCATTCCTCCTGTGCAAACACACAACAAACACACTCCATTCATTCTTCCTGCATGAATTAACCGGCAGTGCCAGTCATTCAGTTCATCATCCCTGCAATGCAACCAACATTCATACGCACATATTTCTCCCAACAACTCGTATTTTGCAAAATAGCGGCTGACATCCTACAATTCTGCTGGCTCAACTTGACAAAACGCAAGCAGCACAGCTGCCGTTCGAACGTGAGCCATTCAAAATCTAACACTCGTTCCAAACAGGACATTTCAGTCTCTCATTCCCGGGCCTTTACTTTTCTCACAATACATTCATGTGACAAGTGCTATTTGGAGTCCTGCTCCCCAGAAAATTACCTGGATCTCCCAACTTTGTGAGGGGAAACAAGGCACTCTGCAGCTATTGCGCCCTTGGCCATAAGCATTAGTCTGAGCATTGCCACCCGAAAGGCACGGCCTAAAAAAGGCATCAACTCTGGCAACTTTTACGCACTGGTGCCTGAATTGCTTGGCTGTGGTGCCTTTGTTTCTGGCAAAATGTTAATGTGGGAAGTAGCATTGGAAGTAATTCCCTGAGTAACGGAGCAGAATTCAGCAGCCTTTGTGTGGAAGAAGTCTCATTCTTTGACTCTGGTGCCCTTTTCCTGAGAAACACCACTGTTTGCAGTGGGATTGAAAGCCACAGCAGCAGAAAGCAATGTGGAATGCATCAAGGTAGGGTAAAAAGGTAGATTTCTGACTCCCTGATTTTTAGTGTGGGAATTGGTTGAAAAGAGAAGTGTGATTTGAAACCTTATCCCCAAGGACAGTGTTAGGATGTGGTAAGTTTTCTGAGGAAAAGAAGTTGGTCTGTGAGCGTTGCCTTTAGCTTGTTGGCAAACGGCAATACCTTTGAGGTATTAGTGGTGGCCACTTGTAAATTGAAGATGAGTTGAGCAGGCTTTTTGACGCTGGTTGTAATTGTGTGGATCAAAAGGTAATGTCAGAAGTGGGATTCGAACCCACGCCCCTAGAAAGGGACCAGAATTCACCAACCATCGGTAAGGTAAGGATTAACAGTCCTTGAGTCTGGCGCCTTAGACCACTCGGCCATCCTGACACCTGTGCACAAAAGCTCTAGAAAAACGTGCTCCAAATTCTGCACTCTTACTGAGCAGCATCACACTCATTCCTCCTGTGCAAACACACAACAAACACACTCCATTCATTCTTCCTGCATGAATTAACCGGCAGTGCCAGTCATTCAGTTCATCATCCCTGCAATGCAACCAACATTCATACGCACATATTTCTCCCAACAACTCGTATTTTGCAAAATAGCGGCTGACATCCTACAATTCTGCTGGCTCAACTTGACAAAACGCAAGCAGCACAGCTGCCGTTCGAACGTGAGCCATTCAAAATCTAACACTCGTTCCAAACAGGACATTTCAGTCTCTCATTCCCGGGCCTTTACTTTTCTCACAATACATTCATGTGACAAGTGCTATTTGGAGTCCTGCTCCCCAGAAAATTACCTGGATCTCCCAACTTTGTGAGGGGAAACAAGGCACTCTGCAGCTATTGCGCCCTTGGCCATAAGCATTAGTCTGAGCATTGCCACCCGAAAGGCACGGCCTAAAAAAGGCATCAACTCTGGCAACTTTTACGCACTGGTGCCTGAATTGCTTGGCTGTGGTGCCTTTGTTTCTGGCAAAATGTTAATGTGGGAAGTAGCATTGGAAGTAATTCCCTGAGTAACGGAGCAGAATTCAGCAGCCTTTGTGTGGAAGAAGTCTCATTCTTTGACTCTGGTGCCCTTTTCCTGAGAAACACCACTGTTTGCAGTGGGATTGAAAGCCACAGCAGCAGAAAGCAATGTGGAATGCATCAAGGTAGGGTAAAAAGGTAGATTTCTGACTCCCTGATTTTTAGTGTGGGAATTGGTTGAAAAGAGAAGTGTGATTTGAAACCTTATCCCCAAGGACAGTGTTAGGATGTGGTAAGTTTTCTGAGGAAAAGAAGTTGGTCTGTGAGCGTTGCCTTTAGCTTGTTGGCAAACGGCAATACCTTTGAGGTATTAGTGGTGGCCACTTGTAAATTGAAGATGAGTTGAGCAGGCTTTTTGACGCTGGTTGTAATTGTGTGGATCAAAAGGTAATGTCAGAAGTGGGATTCGAACCCACGCCCCTAGAAAGGGACCAGAATTCACCAACCATCGGTAAGGTAAGGATTAACAGTCCTTGAGTCTGGCGCCTTAGACCACTCGGCCATCCTGACACCTGTGCACAAAAGCTCTAGAAAAACGTGCTCCAAATTCTGCACTCTTACTGAGCAGCATCACACTCATTCCTCCTGTGCAAACACACAACAAACACACTCCATTCATTCTTCCTGCATGAATTAACCGGCAGTGCCAGTCATTCAGTTCATCATCCCTGAAATGCAACCAACATTCATACGCACATATTTCTCCCAACAACTCGTATTTTGCAAAATAGCGGCTGACATCCTACAATTCTGCTGGCTCAACTTGACAAAACGCAAGCAGCACAGCTGCCGTTCGAACGTGAGCCATTCAAAATCTAACACTCGTTCCAAACAGGACATTTCAGTCTCTCATTCCCGGGCCTTTACTTTTCTCACAATACATTCATGTGACAAGTGCTATTTGGAGTCCTGCTCCCCAGAAAATTACCTGGATCTCCCAACTTTGTGAGGGGAAACAAGGCACTCTGCAGCTATTGCGCCCTTGGCCATAAGCATTAGTCTGAGCATTGCCACCCGAAAGGCACGGCCTAAAAAAGGCATCAACTCTGGCAACTTTTACGCACTGGTGCCTGAATTGCTTGGCTGTGGTGCCTTTGTTTCTGGCAAAATGTTAATGTGGGAAGTAGCATTGGAAGTAATTCCCTGAGTAACGGAGCAGAATTCAGCAGCCTTTGTGTGGAAGAAGTCTCATTCTTTGACTCTGGTGCCCTTTTCCTGAGAAACACCACTGTTTGCAGTGGGATTGAAAGCCACAGCAGCAGAAAGCAATGTGGAATGCATCAAGGTAGGGTAAAAAGGTAGATTTCTGACTCCCTGATTTTTAGTGTGGGAATTGGTTGAAAAGAGAAGTGTGATTTGAAACCTTATCCCCAAGGACAGTGTTAGGATGTGGTAAGTTTTCTGAGGAAAAGAAGTTGGTCTGTGAGCGTTGCCTTTAGCTTGTTGGCAAACGGCAATACCTTTGAGGTATTAGTGGTGGCCACTTGTAAATTGAAGATGAGTTGAGCAGGCTTTTTGACGCTGGTTGTAATTGTGTGGATCAAAAGGTAATGTCAGAAGTGGGATTCGAACCCACGCCCCTAGAAAGGGACCAGAATTCACCAACCATCGGTAAGGTAAGGATTAACAGTCCTTGAGTCTGGCGCCTTAGACCACTCGGCCATCCTGACACCTGTGCACAAAAGCTCTAGAAAAACGTGCTCCAAATTCTGCACTCTTACTGAGCAGCATCACACTCATTCCTCCTGTGCAAACACACAACAAACACACTCCATTCATTCTTCCTGCATGAATTAACCGGCAGTGCCAGTCATTCAGTTCATCATCCCTGCAATGCAACCAACATTCATACGCACATATTTCTCCCAACAACTCGTATTTTGCAAAATAGCGGCTGACATCCTACAATTCTGCTGGCTCAACTTGACAAAACGCAAGCAGCACAGCTGCCGTTCGAACGTGAGCCATTCAAAATCTAACACTCGTTCCAAACAGGACATTTCAGTCTCTCATTCCCGGGCCTTTACTTTTCTCACAATACATTCATGTGACAAGTGCTATTTGGAGTCCTGCTCCCCAGAAAATTACCTGGATCTCCCAACTTTGTGAGGGGAAACAAGGCACTCTGCAGCTATTGCGCCCTTGGCCATAAGCATTAGTCTGAGCATTGCCACCCGAAAGGCACGGCCTAAAAAAGGCATCAACTCTGGCAACTTTTACGCACTGGTGCCTGAATTGCTTGGCTGTGGTGCCTTTGTTTCTGGCAAAATGTTAATGTGGGAAGTAGCATTGGAAGTAATTCCCTGAGTAACGGAGCAGAATTCAGCAGCCTTTGTGTGGAAGAAGTCTCATTCTTTGACTCTGGTGCCCTTTTCCTGAGAAACACCACTGTTTGCAGTGGGATTGAAAGCCACAGCAGCAGAAAGCAATGTGGAATGCATCAAGGTAGGGTAAAAAGGTAGATTTCTGACTCCCTGATTTTTAGTGTGGGAATTGGTTGAAAAGAGAAGTGTGATTTGAAACCTTATCCCCAAGGACAGTGTTAGGATGTGGTAAGTTTTCTGAGGAAAAGAAGTTGGTCTGTGAGCGTTGCCTTTAGCTTGTTGGCAAACGGCAATACCTTTGAGGTATTAGTGGTGGCCACTTGTAAATTGAAGATGAGTTGAGCAGGCTTTTTGACGCTGGTTGTAATTGTGTGGATCAAAAGGTAATGTCAGAAGTGGGATTCGAACCCACGCCCCTAGAAAGGGACCAGAATTCACCAACCATCGGTAAGGTAAGGATTAACAGTCCTTGAGTCTGGCGCCTTAGACCACTCGGCCATCCTGACACCTGTGCACAAAAGCTCTAGAAAAACGTGCTCCAAATTCTGCACTCTTACTGAGCAGCATCACACTCATTCCTCCTGTGCAAACACACAACAAACACACTCCATTCATTCTTCCTGCATGAATTAACCGGCAGTGCCAGTCATTCAGTTCATCATCCCTGCAATGCAACCAACATTCATACGCACATATTTCTCCCAACAACTCGTATTTTGCAAAATAGCGGCTGACATCCTACAATTCTGCTGGCTCAACTTGACAAAACGCAAGCAGCACAGCTGCCGTTCGAACGTGAGCCATTCAAAATCTAACACTCGTTCCAAACAGGACATTTCAGTCTCTCATTCCCGGGCCTTTACTTTTCTCACAATACATTCATGTGACAAGTGCTATTTGGAGTCCTGCTCCCCAGAAAATTACCTGGATCTCCCAACTTTGTGAGGGGAAACAAGGCACTCTGCAGCTATTGCGCCCTTGGCCATAAGCATTAGTCTGAGCATTGCCACCCGAAAGGCACGGCCTAAAAAAGGCATCAACTCTGGCAACTTTTACGCACTGGTGCCTGAATTGCTTGGCTGTGGTGCCTTTGTTTCTGGCAAAATGTTAATGTGGGAAGTAGCATTGGAAGTAATTCCCTGAGTAACGGAGCAGAATTCAGCAGCCTTTGTGTGGAAGAAGTCTCATTCTTTGACTCTGGTGCCCTTTTCCTGAGAAACACCACTGTTTGCAGTGGGATTGAAAGCCACAGCAGCAGAAAGCAATGTGGAATGCATCAAGGTAGGGTAAAAAGGTAGATTTCTGACTCCCTGATTTTTAGTGTGGGAATTGGTTGAAAAGAGAAGTGTGATTTGAAACCTTATCCCCAAGGACAGTGTTAGGATGTGGTAAGTTTTCTGAGGAAAAGAAGTTGGTCTGTGAGCGTTGCCTTTAGCTTGTTGGCAAACGGCAATACCTTTGAGGTATTAGTGGTGGCCACTTGTAAATTGAAGATGAGTTGAGCAGGCTTTTTGACGCTGGTTGTAATTGTGTGGATCAAAAGGTAATGTCAGAAGTGGGATTCGAACCCACGCCCCTAGAAAGGGACCAGAATTCACCAACCATCGGTAAGGTAAGGATTAACAGTCCTTGAGTCTGGCGCCTTAGACCACTCGGCCATCCTGACACCTGTGCACAAAAGCTCTAGAAAAACGTGCTCCAAATTCTGCACTCTTACTGAGCAGCATCACACTCATTCCTCCTGTGCAAACACACAACAAACACACTCCATTCATTCTTCCTGCATGAATTAACCGGCAGTGCCAGTCATTCAGTTCATCATCCCTGCAATGCAACCAACATTCATACGCACATATTTCTCCCAACAACTCGTATTTTGCAAAATAGCGGCTGACATCCTACAATTCTGCTGGCTCAACTTGACAAAACGCAAGCAGCACAGCTGCCGTTCGAACGTGAGCCATTCAAAATCTAACACTCGTTCCAAACAGGACATTTCAGTCTCTCATTCCCGGGCCTTTACTTTTCTCACAATACATTCATGTGACAAGTGCTATTTGGAGTCCTGCTCCCCAGAAAATTACCTGGATCTCCCAACTTTGTGAGGGGAAACAAGGCACTCTGCAGCTATTGCGCCCTTGGCCATAAGCATTAGTCTGAGCATTGCCACCCGAAAGGCACGGCCTAAAAAAGGCATCAACTCTGGCAACTTTTACGCACTGGTGCCTGAATTGCTTGGCTGTGGTGCCTTTGTTTCTGGCAAAATGTTAATGTGGGAAGTAGCATTGGAAGTAATTCCCTGAGTAACGGAGCAGAATTCAGCAGCCTTTGTGTGGAAGAAGTCTCATTCTTTGACTCTGGTGCCCTTTTCCTGAGAAACACCACTGTTTGCAGTGGGATTGAAAGCCACAGCAGCAGAAAGCAATGTGGAATGCATCAAGGTAGGGTAAAAAGGTAGATTTCTGACTCCCTGATTTTTAGTGTGGGAATTGGTTGAAAAGAGAAGTGTGATTTGAAACCTTATCCCCAAGGACAGTGTTAGGATGTGGTAAGTTTTCTGAGGAAAAGAAGTTGGTCTGTGAGCGTTGCCTTTAGCTTGTTGGCAAACGGCAATACCTTTGAGGTATTAGTGGTGGCCACTTGTAAATTGAAGATGAGTTGAGCAGGCTTTTTGACGCTGGTTGTAATTGTGTGGATCAAAAGGTAATGTCAGAAGTGGGATTCGAACCCACGCCCCTAGAAAGGGACCAGAATTCACCAACCATCGGTAAGGTAAGGATTAACAGTCCTTGAGTCTGGCGCCTTAGACCACTCGGCCATCCTGACACCTGTGCACAAAAGCTCTAGAAAAACGTGCTCCAAATTCTGCACTCTTACTGAGCAGCATCACACTCATTCCTCCTGTGCAAACACACAACAAACACACTCCATTCATTCTTCCTGCATGAATTAACCGGCAGTGCCAGTCATTCAGTTCATCATCCCTGCAATGCAACCAACATTCATACGCACATATTTCTCCCAACAACTCGTATTTTGCAAAATAGCGGCTGACATCCTACAATTCTGCTGGCTCAACTTGACAAAACGCAAGCAGCACAGCTGCCGTTCGAACGTGAGCCATTCAAAATCTAACACTCGTTCCAAACAGGACATTTCAGTCTCTCATTCCCGGGCCTTTACTTTTCTCACAATACATTCATGTGACAAGTGCTATTTGGAGTCCTGCTCCCCAGAAAATTACCTGGATCTCCCAACTTTGTGAGGGGAAACAAGGCACTCTGCAGCTATTGCGCCCTTGGCCATAAGCATTAGTCTGAGCATTGCCACCCGAAAGGCACGGCCTAAAAAAGGCATCAACTCTGGCAACTTTTACGCACTGGTGCCTGAATTGCTTGGCTGTGGTGCCTTTGTTTCTGGCAAAATGTTAATGTGGGAAGTAGCATTGGAAGTAATTCCCTGAGTAACGGAGCAGAATTCAGCAGCCTTTGTGTGGAAGAAGTCTCATTCTTTGACTCTGGTGCCCTTTTCCTGAGAAACACCACTGTTTGCAGTGGGATTGAAAGCCACAGCAGCAGAAAGCAATGTGGAATGCATCAAGGTAGGGTAAAAAGGTAGATTTCTGACTCCCTGATTTTTAGTGTGGGAATTGGTTGAAAAGAGAAGTGTGATTTGAAACCTTATCCCCAAGGACAGTGTTAGGATGTGGTAGGTTTTCTGAGGAAAAGAAGTTGGTCTGTGAGCGTTGCCTTTAGCTTGTTGGCAAACGGCAATACCTTTGAGGTATTAGTGGTGGCCACTTGTAAATTGAAGATGAGTTGAGCAGGCTTTTTGACGCTGGTTGTAATTGTGTGGATCAAAAGGTAATGTTAGAAGTGGGATTCGAACCCACGCCCCTAGAAAGGGACCAGGATTCACCAACCATCGGTAAGGTAAGGATTAACAGTCCTTGAGTCTGGCGCCTTAGACCACTCGGCCATCCTGACACCTGTGCACAAAAGCTCTAGAAAAACGTGCTCCAAATTCTGCACTCTTACTGAGCAGCATCACACTCATTCCTCCTGTGCAAACACACAACAAACACACTCCATTCATTCTTCCTGCATGAATTAACCGGCAGTGCCAGTCATTCAGTTCATCATCCCTGCAATGCAACCAACATTCATACGCACATATTTCTCCCAACAACTCGTATTTTGCAAAATAGCGGCTGACATCCTACAATTCTGCTGGCTCAACTTGACAAAACGCAAGCAGCACAGCTGCCGTTCGAACGTGAGCCATTCAAAATCTAACACTCGTTCCAAACAGGACATTTCAGTCTCTCATTCCCGGGCCTTTACTTTTCTCACAATACATTCATGTGACAAGTGCTATTTGGAGTCCTGCTCCCCAGAAAATTACCTGGATCTCCCAACTTTGTGAGGGGAAACAAGGCACTCTGCAGCTATTGCGCCCTTGGCCATAAGCATTAGTCTGAGCATTGCCACCCGAAAGGCACGGCCTAAAAAAGGCATCAACTCTGGCAACTTTTACGCACTGGTGCCTGAATTGCTTGGCTGTGGTGCCTTTGTTTCTGGCAAAATGTTAATGTGGAAAGTAGCATTGGAAGTAATTCCCTGAGTAACGGAGCAGAATTCAGCAGCCTTTGTGTGGAAGAAGTCTCATTCTTTGACTCTGGTGCCCTTTTCCTGAGAAACACCACTGTTTGCAGTGGGATTGAAAGCCACAGCAGCAGAAAGCAATGTGGAATGCATCAAGGTAGGGTAAAAAGGTAGATTTCTGACTCCCTGATTTTTAGTGTGGGAATTGGTTGAAAAGAGAAGTGTGATTTGAAACCTTATCCCCAAGGACAGTGTTAGGATGTGGTAAGTTTTCTGAGGAAAAGAAGTTGGTCTGTGAGCGTTGCCTTTAGCTTGTTGGCAAACGGCAATACCTTTGAGGTATTAGTGGTGGCCACTTGTAAATTGAAGATGAGTTGAGCAGGCTTTTTGACGCTGGTTGTAATTGTGTGGATCAAAAGGTAATGTTAGAAGTGGGATTCGAACCCACGCCCCTAGAAAGGGACCAGAATTCACCAACCATCGGTAAGGTAAAGATTAACAGTCCTTGAGTCTGGCGCCTTAGACCACTTGGCCATCCTGACACCTGTGCACAAAAGCTCTAGAAAAAGGTGCTCCAAATTCTGCACTCTTACTGAGCAGCATCACACTCATTCCTCCTGTGCAAACACACAACAAACACACTCCATTCATTCTTCCTGCATGAATTAACCGGCAGTGCCAGTCATTCAGTTCATCATCCCTGCAATGCAACCAACATTCATACGCACATATTTCTCCCAACAACTCGTATTTTGCAAAATAGCGGCTGACATCCTACAATTCTGCTGGCTCAACTTGACAAAACGCAAGCAGCACAGCTGCCGTTCGAACGTGAGCCATTCAAAATCTAACACTCGTTCCAAACAGGACATTTCAGTCTCTCATTCCCGGGCCTTTACTTTTCTCACAATACATTCATGTGACAAGTGCTATTTGGAGTCCTGCTCCCCAGAAAATTACCTGGATCTCCCAACTTTGTGAGGGGAAACAAGGCACTCTGCAGCTATTGCGCCCTTGGCCATAAGCATTAGTCTGAGCATTGCCACCCGAAAGGCACGGCCTAAAAAAGGCATCAACTCTGGCAACTTTTACGCACTGGTGCCTGAATTGCTTGGCTGTGGTGCCTTTGTTTCTGGCAAAATGTTAATGTGGGAAGTAGCATTGGAAGTAATTCCCTGAGTAACGGAGCAGAATTCAGCAGCCTTTGTGTGGAAGAAGTCTCATTCTTTGACTCTGGTGCCCTTTTCCTGAGAAACACCACTGTTTGCAGTGGGATTGAAAGCCACAGCAGCAGAAAGCAATGTGGAATGCATCAAGGTAGGGTAAAAAGGTAGATTTCTGACTCCCTGATTTTTAGTGTGGGAATTGGTTGAAAAGAGAAGTGTGATTTGAAACCTTATCCCCAAGGACAGTGTTAGGATGTGGTAGGTTTTCTGAGGAAAAGAAGTTGGTCTGTGAGCGTTGCCTTTAGCTTGTTGGCAAACGGCAATACCTTTGAGGTATTAGTGGTGGCCACTTGTAAATTGAAGATGAGTTGAGCAGGCTTTTTGACGCTGGTTGTAATTGTGTGGATCAAAAGGTAATGTTAGAAGTGGGATTCGAACCCACGCCCCTAGAAAGGGACCAGGATTCACCAACCATCGGTAAGGTAAGGATTAACAGTCCTTGAGTCTGGCGCCTTAGACCACTCGGCCATCCTGACACCTGTGCACAAAAGCTCTAGAAAAACGTGCTCCAAATTCTGCACTCTTACTGAGCAGCATCACACTCATTCCTCCTGTGCAAACACACAACAAACACACTCCATTCATTCTTCCTGCATGAATTAACCGGCAGTGCCAGTCATTCAGTTCATCATCCCTGCAATGCAACCAACATTCATACGCACATATTTCTCCCAACAACTCGTATTTTGCAAAATAGCGGCTGACATCCTACAATTCTGCTGGCTCAACTTGACAAAACGCAAGCAGCACAGCTGCCGTTCGAACGTGAGCCATTCAAAATCTAACACTCGTTCCAAACAGGACATTTCAGTCTCTCATTCCCGGGCCTTTACTTTTCTCACAATACATTCATGTGACAAGTGCTATTTGGAGTCCTGCTCCCCAGAAAATTACCTGGATCTCCCAACTTTGTGAGGGGAAACAAGGCACTCTGCAGCTATTGCGCCCTTGGCCATAAGCATTAGTCTGAGCATTGCCACCCGAAAGGCACGGCCTAAAAAAGGCATCAACTCTGGCAACTTTTACGCACTGGTGCCTGAATTGCTTGGCTGTGGTGCCTTTGTTTCTGGCAAAATGTTAATGTGGAAAGTAGCATTGGAAGTAATTCCCTGAGTAACGGAGCAGAATTCAGCAGCCTTTGTGTGGAAGAAGTCTCATTCTTTGACTCTGGTGCCCTTTTCCTGAGAAACACCACTGTTTGCAGTGGGATTGAAAGCCACAGCAGCAGAAAGCAATGTGGAATGCATCAAGGTAGGGTAAAAAGGTAGATTTCTGACTCCCTGATTTTTAGTGTGGGAATTGGTTGAAAAGAGAAGTGTGATTTGAAACCTTATCCCCAAGGACAGTGTTAGGATGTGGTAAGTTTTCTGAGGAAAAGAAGTTGGTCTGTGAGCGTTGCCTTTAGCTTGTTGGCAAACGGCAATACCTTTGAGGTATTAGTGGTGGCCACTTGTAAATTGAAGATGAGTTGAGCAGGCTTTTTGACGCTGGTTGTAATTGTGTGGATCAAAAGGTAATGTCAGAAGTGGGATTCGAACCCACGCCCCTAGAAAGGGACCAGAATTCACCAACCATCGGTAAGGTAAGGATTAACAGTCCTTGAGTCTGGCGCCTTAGACCACTCGGCCATCCTGACACCTGTGCACAAAAGCTCTAGAAAAACGTGCTCCAAATTCTGCACTCTTACTGAGCAGCATCACACTCATTCCTCCTGTGCAAACACACAACAAACACACTCCATTCATTCTTCCTGCATGAATTAACCGGCAGTGCCAGTCATTCAGTTCATCATCCCTGCAATGCAACCAACATTCATACGCACATATTTCTCCCAACAACTCGTATTTTGCAAAATAGCGGCTGACATCCTACAATTCTGCTGGCTCAACTTGACAAAACGCAAGCAGCACAGCTGCCGTTCGAACGTGAGCCATTCAAAATCTAACACTCGTTCCAAACAGGACATTTCAGTCTCTCATTCCCGGGCCTTTACTTTTCTCACAATACATTCATGTGACAAGTGCTATTTGGAGTCCTGCTCCCCAGAAAATTACCTGGATCTCCCAACTTTGTGAGGGGAAACAAGGCACTCTGCAGCTATTGCGCCCTTGGCCATAAGCATTAGTCTGAGCATTGCCACCCGAAAGGCACGGCCTAAAAAAGGCATCAACTCTGGCAACTTTTACGCACTGGTGCCTGAATTGCTTGGCTGTGGTGCCTTTGTTTCTGGCAAAATGTTAATGTGGGAAGTAGCATTGGAAGTAATTCCCTGAGTAACGGAGCAGAATTCAGCAGCCTTTGTGTGGAAGAAGTCTCATTCTTTGACTCTGGTGCCCTTTTCCTGAGAAACACCACTGTTTGCAGTGGGATTGAAAGCCACAGCAGCAGAAAGCAATGTGGAATGCATCAAGGTAGGGTAAAAAGGTAGATTTCTGACTCCCTGATTTTTAGTGTGGGAATTGGTTGAAAAGAGAAGTGTGATTTGAAACCTTATCCCCAAGGACAGTGTTAGGATGTGGTAGGTTTTCTGAGGAAAAGAAGTTGGTCTGTGAGCGTTGCCTTTAGCTTGTTGGCAAACGGCAATACCTTTGAGGTATTAGTGGTGGCCACTTGTAAATTGAAGATGAGTTGAGCAGGCTTTTTGACGCTGGTTGTAATTGTGTGGATCAAAAGGTAATGTTAGAAGTGGGATTCGAACCCACGCCCCTAGAAAGGGACCAGGATTCACCAACCATCGGTAAGGTAAGGATTAACAGTCCTTGAGTCTGGCGCCTTAGACCACTCGGCCATCCTGACACCTGTGCACAAAAGCTCTAGAAAAACGTGCTCCAAATTCTGCACTCTTACTGAGCAGCATCACACTCATTCCTCCTGTGCAAACACACAACAAACACACTCCATTCATTCTTCCTGCATGAATTAACCGGCAGTGCCAGTCATTCAGTTCATCATCCCTGCAATGCAACCAACATTCATACGCACATATTTCTCCCAACAACTCGTATTTTGCAAAATAGCGGCTGACATCCTACAATTCTGCTGGCTCAACTTGACAAAACGCAAGCAGCACAGCTGCCGTTCGAACGTGAGCCATTCAAAATCTAACACTCGTTCCAAACAGGACATTTCAGTCTCTCATTCCCGGGCCTTTACTTTTCTCACAATACATTCATGTGACAAGTGCTATTTGGAGTCCTGCTCCCCAGAAAATTACCTGGATCTCCCAACTTTGTGAGGGGAAACAAGGCACTCTGCAGCTATTGCGCCCTTGGCCATAAGCATTAGTCTGAGCATTGCCACCCGAAAGGCACGGCCTAAAAAAGGCATCAACTCTGGCAACTTTTACGCACTGGTGCCTGAATTGCTTGGCTGTGGTGCCTTTGTTTCTGGCAAAATGTTAATGTGGAAAGTAGCATTGGAAGTAATTCCCTGAGTAACGGAGCAGAATTCAGCAGCCTTTGTGTGGAAGAAGTCTCATTCTTTGACTCTGGTGCCCTTTTCCTGAGAAACACCACTGTTTGCAGTGGGATTGAAAGCCACAGCAGCAGAAAGCAATGTGGAATGCATCAAGGTAGGGTAAAAAGGTAGATTTCTGACTCCCTGATTTTTAGTGTGGGAATTGGTTGAAAAGAGAAGTGTGATTTGAAACCTTATCCCCAAGGACAGTGTTAGGATGTGGTAAGTTTTCTGAGGAAAAGAAGTTGGTCTGTGAGCGTTGCCTTTAGCTTGTTGGCAAACGGCAATACCTTTGAGGTATTAGTGGTGGCCACTTGTAAATTGAAGATGAGTTGAGCAGGCTTTTTGACGCTGGTTGTAATTGTGTGGATCAAAAGGTAATGTTAGAAGTGGGATTCGAACCCACGCCCCTAGAAAGGGACCAGAATTCACCAACCATCGGTAAGGTAAAGATTAACAGTCCTTGAGTCTGGCGCCTTAGACCACTTGGCCATCCTGACACCTGTGCACAAAAGCTCTAGAAAAAGGTGCTCCAAATTCTGCACTCTTACTGAGCAGCATCACACTCATTCCTCCTGTGCAAACACACAACAAACACACTCCATTCATTCTTCCTGCATGAATTAACCGGCAGTGCCAGTCATTCAGTTCATCATCCCTGCAATGCAACCAACATTCATACGCACATATTTCTCCCAACAACTCGTATTTTGCAAAATAGCGGCTGACATCCTACAATTCTGCTGGCTCAACTTGACAAAACGCAAGCAGCACAGCTGCCGTTCGAACGTGAGCCATTCAAAATCTAACACTCGTTCCAAACAGGACATTTCAGTCTCTCATTCCCGGGCCTTTACTTTTCTCACAATACATTCATGTGACAAGTGCTATTTGGAGTCCTGCTCCCCAGAAAATTACCTGGATCTCCCAACTTTGTGAGGGGAAACAAGGCACTCTGCAGCTATTGCGCCCTTGGCCATAAGCATTAGTCTGAGCATTGCCACCCGAAAGGCACGGCCTAAAAAAGGCATCAACTCTGGCAACTTTTACGCACTGGTGCCTGAATTGCTTGGCTGTGGTGCCTTTGTTTCTGGCAAAATGTTAATGTGGGAAGTAGCATTGGAAGTAATTCCCTGAGTAACGGAGCAGAATTCAGCAGCCTTTGTGTGGAAGAAGTCTCATTCTTTGACTCTGGTGCCCTTTTCCTGAGAAACACCACTGTTTGCAGTGGGATTGAAAGCCACAGCAGCAGAAAGCAATGTGGAATGCATCAAGGTAGGGTAAAAAGGTAGATTTCTGACTCCCTGATTTTTAGTGTGGGAATTGGTTGAAAAGAGAAGTGTGATTTGAAACCTTATCCCCAAGGACAGTGTTAGGATGTGGTAGGTTTTCTGAGGAAAAGAAGTTGGTCTGTGAGCGTTGCCTTTAGCTTGTTGGCAAACGGCAATACCTTTGAGGTATTAGTGGTGGCCACTTGTAAATTGAAGATGAGTTGAGCAGGCTTTTTGACGCTGGTTGTAATTGTGTGGATCAAAAGGTAATGTTAGAAGTGGGATTCGAACCCACGCCCCTAGAAAGGGACCAGGATTCACCAACCATCGGTAAGGTAAGGATTAACAGTCCTTGAGTCTGGCGCCTTAGACCACTCGGCCATCCTGACACCTGTGCACAAAAGCTCTAGAAAAACGTGCTCCAAATTCTGCACTCTTACTGAGCAGCATCACACTCATTCCTCCTGTGCAAACACACAACAAACACACTCCATTCATTCTTCCTGCATGAATTAACCGGCAGTGCCAGTCATTCAGTTCATCATCCCTGCAATGCAACCAACATTCATACGCACATATTTCTCCCAACAACTCGTATTTTGCAAAATAGCGGCTGACATCCTACAATTCTGCTGGCTCAACTTGACAAAACGCAAGCAGCACAGCTGCCGTTCGAACGTGAGCCATTCAAAATCTAACACTCGTTCCAAACAGGACATTTCAGTCTCTCATTCCCGGGCCTTTACTTTTCTCACAATACATTCATGTGACAAGTGCTATTTGGAGTCCTGCTCCCCAGAAAATTACCTGGATCTCCCAACTTTGTGAGGGGAAACAAGGCACTCTGCAGCTATTGCGCCCTTGGCCATAAGCATTAGTCTGAGCATTGCCACCCGAAAGGCACGGCCTAAAAAAGGCATCAACTCTGGCAACTTTTACGCACTGGTGCCTGAATTGCTTGGCTGTGGTGCCTTTGTTTCTGGCAAAATGTTAATGTGGAAAGTAGCATTGGAAGTAATTCCCTGAGTAACGGAGCAGAATTCAGCAGCCTTTGTGTGGAAGAAGTCTCATTCTTTGACTCTGGTGCCCTTTTCCTGAGAAACACCACTGTTTGCAGTGGGATTGAAAGCCACAGCAGCAGAAAGCAATGTGGAATGCATCAAGGTAGGGTAAAAAGGTAGATTTCTGACTCCCTGATTTTTAGTGTGGGAATTGGTTGAAAAGAGAAGTGTGATTTGAAACCTTATCCCCAAGGACAGTGTTAGGATGTGGTAAGTTTTCTGAGGAAAAGAAGTTGGTCTGTGAGCGTTGCCTTTAGCTTGTTGGCAAACGGCAATACCTTTGAGGTATTAGTGGTGGCCACTTGTAAATTGAAGATGAGTTGAGCAGGCTTTTTGACGCTGGTTGTAATTGTGTGGATCAAAAGGTAATGTTAGAAGTGGGATTCGAACCCACGCCCCTAGAAAGGGACCAGAATTCACCAACCATCGGTAAGGTAAAGATTAACAGTCCTTGAGTCTGGCGCCTTAGACCACTTGGCCATCCTGACACCTGTGCACAAAAGCTCTAGAAAAAGGTGCTCCAAATTCTGCACTCTTACTGAGCAGCATCACACTCATTCCTCCTGTGCAAACACACAACAAACACACTCCATTCATTCTTCCTGCATGAATTAACCGGCAGTGCCAGTCATTCAGTTCATCATCCCTGCAATGCAACCAACATTCATACGCACATATTTCTCCCAACAACTCGTATTTTGCAAAATAGCGGCTGACATCCTACAATTCTGCTGGCTCAACTTGACAAAACGCAAGCAGCACAGCTGCCGTTCGAACGTGAGCCATTCAAAATCTAACACTCGTTCCAAACAGGACATTTCAGTCTCTCATTCCCGGGCCTTTACTTTTCTCACAATACATTCATGTGACAAGTGCTATTTGGAGTCCTGCTCCCCAGAAAATTACCTGGATCTCCCAACTTTGTGAGGGGAAACAAGGCACTCTGCAGCTATTGCGCCCTTGGCCATAAGCATTAGTCTGAGCATTGCCACCCGAAAGGCACGGCCTAAAAAAGGCATCAACTCTGGCAACTTTTACGCACTGGTGCCTGAATTGCTTGGCTGTGGTGCCTTTGTTTCTGGCAAAATGTTAATGTGGGAAGTAGCATTGGAAGTAATTCCCTGAGTAACGGAGCAGAATTCAGCAGCCTTTGTGTGGAAGAAGTCTCATTCTTTGACTCTGGTGCCCTTTTCCTGAGAAACACCACTGTTTGCAGTGGGATTGAAAGCCACAGCAGCAGAAAGCAATGTGGAATGCATCAAGGTAGGGTAAAAAGGTAGATTTCTGACTCCCTGATTTTTAGTGTGGGAATTGGTTGAAAAGAGAAGTGTGATTTGAAACCTTATCCCCAAGGACAGTGTTAGGATGTGGTAAGTTTTCTGAGGAAAAGAAGTTGGTCTGTGAGCGTTGCCTTTAGCTTGTTGGCAAACGGCAATACCTTTGAGGTATTAGTGGTGGCCACTTGTAAATTGAAGATGAGTTGAGCAGGCTTTTTGACGCTGGTTGTAATTGTGTGGATCAAAAGGTGATGTTAGAAGTGGGATTCGAACCCACGTCCCTAGAAAGGGACCAGAATTCACCAACCATCGGTAAGGTAAAGATTAACAGTCCTTGAGTCTGGCGCCTTAGACCACTCGGCCATCCTGACACCTGTGCACAAAAGCTCTAGAAAAAGGTGCTCCAAATTCTGCACTCTTACTGAGCAGCATCACACTCATTCCTCCTGTGCAAACACACAACAAACACACTCCATTCATTCTTCCTGCATGAATTAACCGGCAGTGCCAGTCATTCAGTTCATCATCCCTGCAATGCAACCAACATTCATACGCACATATTTCTCCCAACAACTCGTATTTTGCAAAATAGCGGCTGACATCCTACAATTCTGCTGGCTCAACTTGACAAAACGCAAGCAGCACAGCTGCCGTTCGAACGTGAGCCATTCAAAATCTAACACTCGTTCCAAACAGGACATTTCAGTCTCTCATTCCCGGGCCTTTACTTTTCTCACAATACATTCATGTGACAAGTGCTATTTGGAGTCCTGCTCCCCAGAAAATTACCTGGATCTCCCAACTTTGTGAGGGGAAACAAGGCACTCTGCAGCTATTGCGCCCTTGGCCATAAGCATTAGTCTGAGCATTGCCACCCGAAAGGCACGGCCTAAAAAAGGCATCAACTCTGGCAACTTTTACGCACTGGTGCCTGAATTGCTTGGCTGTGGTGCCTTTGTTTCTGGCAAAATGTTAATGTGGGAAGTAGCATTGGAAGTAATTCCCTGAGTAACGGAGCAGAATTCAGCAGCCTTTGTGTGGAAGAAGTCTCATTCTTTGACTCTGGTGCCCTTTTCCTGAGAAACACCACTGTTTGCAGTGGGATTGAAAGCCACAGCAGCAGAAAGCAATGTGGAATGCATCAAGGTAGGGTAAAAAGGTAGATTTCTGACTCCCTGATTTTTAGTGTGGGAATTGGTTGAAAAGAGAAGTGTGATTTGAAACCTTATCCCCAAGGACAGTGTTAGGATGTGGTAAGTTTTCTGAGGAAAAGAAGTTGGTCTGTGAGCGTTGCCTTTAGCTTGTTGGCAAACGGCAATACCTTTGAGGTATTAGTGGTGGCCACTTGTAAATTGAAGATGAGTTGAGCAGGCTTTTTGACGCTGGTTGTAATTGTGTGGATCAAAAGGTAATGTCAGAAGTGGGATTCGAGCCCACGCCCCTAGAAAGGGACCAGAATTCACCAACCATCGGTAAGGTAAGGATTAACAGTCCTTGAGTCTGGCGCCTTAGACCACTCGGCCATCCTGACACCTGTGCACAAAAGCTCTAGAAAAACGTGCTCCAAATTCTGCACTCTTACTGAGCAGCATCACACTCATTCCTCCTGTGCAAACACACAACAAACACACTCCATTCATTCTTCCTGCATGAATTAACCGGCAGTGCCAGTCATTCAGTTCATCATCCCTGCAATGCAACCAACATTCATACGCACATATTTCTCCCAACAACTCGTATTTTGCAAAATAGCGGCTGACATCCTACAATTCTGCTGGCTCAACTTGACAAAACGCAAGCAGCACAGCTGCCGTTCGAACGTGAGCCATTCAAAATCTAACACTCGTTCCAAACAGGACATTTCAGTCTCTCATTCCCGGGCCTTTACTTTTCTCACAATACATTCATGTGACAAGTGCTATTTGGAGTCCTGCTCCCCAGAAAATTACCTGGATCTCCCAACTTTGTGAGGGGAAACAAGGCACTCTGCAGCTATTGCGCCCTTGGCCATAAGCATTAGTCTGAGCATTGCCACCCGAAAGGCACGGCCTAAAAAAGGCATCAACTCTGGCAACTTTTACGCACTGGTGCCTGAATTGCTTGGCTGTGGTGCCTTTGTTTCTGGCAAAATGTTAATGTGGGAAGTAGCATTGGAAGTAATTCCCTGAGTAACGGAGCAGAATTCAGCAGCCTTTGTGTGGAAGAAGTCTCATTCTTTGACTCTGGTGCCCTTTTCCTGAGAAACACCACTGTTTGCAGTGGGATTGAAAGCCACAGCAGCAGAAAGCAATGTGGAATGCATCAAGGTAGGGTAAAAAGGTAGATTTCTGACTCCCTGATTTTTAGTGTGGGAATTGGTTGAAAAGAGAAGTGTGATTTGAAACCTTATCCCCAAGGACAGTGTTAGGATGTGGTAAGTTTTCTGAGGAAAAGAAGTTGGTCTGTGAGCGTTGCCTTTAGCTTGTTGGCAAACGGCAATACCTTTGAGGTATTAGTGGTGGCCACTTGTAAATTGAAGATGAGTTGAGCAGGCTTTTTGACGCTGGTTGTAATTGTGTGGATCAAAAGGTAATGTCAGAAGTGGGATTCGAACCCACGCCCCTAGAAAGGGACCAGAATTCACCAACCATCGGTAAGGTAAGGATTAACAGTCCTTGAGTCTGGCGCCTTAGACCACTCGGCCATCCTGACACCTGTGCACAAAAGCTCTAGAAAAACGTGCTCCAAATTCTGCACTCTTACTGAGCAGCATCACACTCATTCCTCCTGTGCAAACACACAACAAACACACTCCATTCATTCTTCCTGCATGAATTAACCGGCAGTGCCAGTCATTCAGTTCATCATCCCTGCAATGCAACCAACATTCATACGCACATATTTCTCCCAACAACTCGTATTTTGCAAAATAGCGGCTGACATCCTACAATTCTGCTGGCTCAACTTGACAAAACGCAAGCAGCACAGCTGCCGTTCGAACGTGAGCCATTCAAAATCTAACACTCGTTCCAAACAGGACATTTCAGTCTCTCATTCCCGGGCCTTTACTTTTCTCACAATACATTCATGTGACAAGTGCTATTTGGAGTCCTGCTCCCCAGAAAATTACCTGGATCTCCCAACTTTGTGAGGGGAAACAAGGCACTCTGCAGCTATTGCGCCCTTGGCCATAAGCATTAGTCTGAGCATTGCCACCCGAAAGGCACGGCCTAAAAAAGGCATCAACTCTGGCAACTTTTACGCACTGGTGCCTGAATTGCTTGGCTGTGGTGCCTTTGTTTCTGGCAAAATGTTAATGTGGGAAGTAGCATTGGAAGTAATTCCCTGAGTAACGGAGCAGAATTCAGCAGCCTTTGTGTGGAAGAAGTCTCATTCTTTGACTCTGGTGCCCTTTTCCTGAGAAACACCACTGTTTGCAGTGGGATTGAAAGCCACAGCAGCAGAAAGCAATGTGGAATGCATCAAGGTAGGGTAAAAAGGTAGATTTCTGACTCCCTGATTTTTAGTGTGGGAATTGGTTGAAAAGAGAAGTGTGATTTGAAACCTTATCCCCAAGGACAGTGTTAGGATGTGGTAAGTTTTCTGAGGAAAAGAAGTTGGTCTGTGAGCGTTGCCTTTAGCTTGTTGGCAAACGGCAATACCTTTGAGGTATTAGTGGTGGCCACTTGTAAATTGAAGATGAGTTGAGCAGGCTTTTTGACGCTGGTTGTAATTGTGTGGATCAAAAGGTAATGTCAGAAGTGGGATTCGAACCCACGCCCCTAGAAAGGGACCAGAATTCACCAACCATCGGTAAGGTAAGGATTAACAGTCCTTGAGTCTGGCGCCTTAGACCACTCGGCCATCCTGACACCTGTGCACAAAAGCTCTAGAAAAACGTGCTCCAAATTCTGCACTCTTACTGAGCAGCATCACACTCATTCCTCCTGTGCAAACACACAACAAACACACTCCATTCATTCTTCCTGCATGAATTAACCGGCAGTGCCAGTCATTCAGTTCATCATCCCTGCAATGCAACCAACATTCATACGCACATATTTCTCCCAACAACTCGTATTTTGCAAAATAGCGGCTGACATCCTACAATTCTGCTGGCTCAACTTGACAAAACGCAAGCAGCACAGCTGCCGTTCGAACGTGAGCCATTCAAAATCTAACACTCGTTCCAAACAGGACATTTCAGTCTCTCATTCCCGGGCCTTTACTTTTCTCACAATACATTCATGTGACAAGTGCTATTTGGAGTCCTGCTCCCCAGAAAATTACCTGGATCTCCCAACTTTGTGAGGGGAAACAAGGCACTCTGCAGCTATTGCGCCCTTGGCCATAAGCATTAGTCTGAGCATTGCCACCCGAAAGGCACGGCCTAAAAAAGGCATCAACTCTGGCAACTTTTACGCACTGGTGCCTGAATTGCTTGGCTGTGGTGCCTTTGTTTCTGGCAAAATGTTAATGTGGGGAGTAGCATTGGAAGTAATTCCCTGAGTAACGGAGCAGAATTCAGCAGCCTTTGTGTGGAAGAAGTCTCATTCTTTGACTCTGGTGCCCTTTTCCTGAGAAACACCACTGTTTGCAGTGGGATTGAAAGCCACAGCAGCAGAAAGCAATGTGGAATGCATCAACGCGGTCGGGTAAAAAGGTAGATTTCTGACTCCCTGATTTTTAGTGTGGGAATTGGTTGAAAAGAGAAGTGTGATTTGAAACCTTATCCCCAAGGACAGTGTTAGGATGTGGTAAGTTTTCTGAGGAAAAGAAGTTGGTCTGTGAGCGTTGCCTTTAGCTTGTTGGCAAACGGCAATACCTTTGAGGTATTAGTGGTGGCCACTTGTAAATTGAAGATGAGTTGAGCAGGCTTTTTGACGCTGGTTGTAATTGTGTGGATCAAAAGGCAATGTCAGAAGTGGGATTCGTACCCACGCCCCTAGAAAGGGACCAGAATTCACCAACCATCGGTAAGGTAAGGATTAACAGTCCTTGAGTCTGGCGCCTTAGACCACTCGGCCATCCTGACACCTGTGCACAAAAGCTCTAGAAAAACGTGCTCCAAATTCTGCACTCTTACTGAGCAGCATCACACTCATTCCTCCTGTGCAAACACACAACAAACACACTCCATTCATTCTTCCTGCATGAATTAACCGGCAGTGCCAGTCATTCAGTTCATCATCCCTGCAATGCAACCAACATTCATACGCACATATTTCTCCCAACAACTCGTATTTTGCAAAATAGCGGCTGACATCCTACAATTCTGCTGGCTCAACTTGACAAAACGCAAGCAGCACAGCTGCCGTTCGAACGTGAGCCATTCAAAATCTAACACTCGTTCCAAACAGGACATTTCAGTCTCTCATTCCCGGGCCTTTACTTTTCTCACAATACATTCATGTGACAAGTGCTATTTGGAGTCCTGCTCCCCAGAAAATTACCTGGATCTCCCAACTTTGTGAGGGGAAACAAGGCACTCTGCAGCTATTGCGCCCTTGGCCATAAGCATTAGTCTGAGCATTGCCACCCGAAAGGCACGGGCTAAAAAAGGCATCAACTCTGGCAACTTTTACGCACTGGTGCCTGAATTGCTTGGCTGTGGTGCCTTTGTTTCTGGCAAAATGTTAATGTGGGAAGTAGCATTGGAAGTAATTCCCTGAGTAACGGAGCAGAATTCAGCAGCCTTTGTGTGGAAGAAGTCTCATTCTTTGACTCTGGTGCCCTTTTCCTGAGAAACACCACTGTTTGCAGTGGGATTGAAAGCCACAGCAGCAGAAAGCAATGTGGAATGCATCAAGGTAGGGTAAAAAGGTAGATTTCTGACTCCCTGATTTTTAGTGTGGGAATTGGTTGAAAAGAGAAGTGTGATTTGAAACCTTATCCCCAAGGACAGTGTTAGGATGTGGCAAGTTTTCTGAGGAAAAGAAGTTGGTCTGTGAGCGTTGCCTTTAGCTTGTTGGCAAACGGCAATACCTTTGAGGTATTAGTGGTGGCCACTTGTAAATTGAAGATGAGTTGAGCAGGCTTTTTGACGCTGGTTGTAATTGTGTGGATCAAAAGGTAATGTCAGAAGTGGGATTCGAACCCACGCCCCTAGAAAGGGACCAGAATTCACCAACCATCTGTAAGGTAAGGATTAACAGTCCTTGAGTCTGGCGCCTTAGACCACTCGGCCATCCTGACACCTGTGCACAAAAGCTCTAGAAAAACGTGCTCCAAATTCTGCACTCTTACTGAGCAGCATCACACTCATTCCTCCTGTGCAAACACACAACAAACACACTCCATTCATTCTTCCTGCATGAATTAACCGGCAGTGCCAGTCATTCAGTTCATCATCCCTGCAATGCAACCAACATTCATACGCACATATTTCTCCCAACAACTCGTATTTTGCAAAATAGCGGCTAACATCCTACAATTCTGCTGGCTCAACTTGACAAAACGCAAGCAGCACAGCTGCCGTTCGAACGTGAGCCATTCAAAATCTAACACTCGTTCCAAACAGGACATTTCAGTCTCTCATTCCCGGGCCTTTACTTTTCTCACAATACATTCATGTGACAAGTGCTATTTGGAGTCCTGCTCCCCAGGAAATTACCTGGATCTCCCAACTTTGTGAGGGGAAACAAGGCACTCTGCAGCTATTGCGCCCTTGGCCATAAGCATTAGTCTGAGCATTGCCACCCGAAAGGCACGGGCTAAAAAAGGCATCAACTCTGGCAACTTTTACGCACTGGTGCCTGAATTGCTTGGCTGTGGTGCCTTTGTTTCTGGCAAAATGTTAATGTGGGAAGTAGCATTGGAAGTAATTCCCTGAGTAACGGAGCAGAATTCAGCAGCCTTTGTGTGGAAGAAGTCTCATTCTTTGACTCTGGTGCCCTTTTCCTGAGAAACATCACTGTTTGCAGTGGGATTGAAAGCCACAGCAGCAGAAAGCAATGTGGAATGCATCAAGGTAGGGTAAAAAGGTAGATTTCTGACTCCCTGATTTTTAGTGTGGGAATTGGTTGAAAAGAGAAGTGTGATTTGAAACCTTATCCCCAAGGACAGTGTTAGGATGTGGTAAGTTTTCTGAGGAAAAGAAGTTGGTCTGTGAGCGTTGCCTTTAGCTTGTTGGCAAACGGCAATACCTTTGAGGTATTAGTGGTGGCCACTTGTAAATTGAAGATGAGTTGAGCAGGCTTTTTGACGCTGGTTGTAATTGTGTGGATCAAAAGGTAATGTCAGAAGTGGGATTCGAACCCACGCCCCTAGAAAGGGACCAGAATTCACCAACCATCGGTAAGGTAAGGATTAACAGCCCTTGAGTCTGGCGCCTTAGACCACTCGGCCATCCTGACACCTGTGCACAAAAGCTCTAGAAAAACGTGCTCCAAATTCTGCACTCTTACTGAGCAGCATCACACTCATTCCTCCTGTGCAAACACACAACAAACACACTCCATTCATTCTTCCTGCATGAATTAACCGGCAGTGCCAGTCATTCAGTTCATCATCCCTGCAATGCAACCAACATTCATACGCACATATTTCTCCCAACAACTCGTATTTTGCAAAACAGCGGCTAACATCCTACAATTCTGCTGGCTCAACTTGACAAAACGCAAGCAGCACAGCTGCCGTTCGAACGTGAGCCATTCAAAATCTAACACTCGTTCCAAACAGGACATTTCAGTCTCTCATTCCCGGGCCTTTACTTTTCTCACAATACATTCATGTGACAAGTGCTATTTGGAGTCCTGCTCCCCAGAAAATTACCTGGATCTCCCAACTTTGTGAGGGGAAACAAGGCACTCTGCAGCTATTGCGCCCTTGGCCATAAGCATTAGTCTGAGCATTGCCACCCGAAAGGCACGGCCTAAAAAAGGCATCAACTCTGGCAACTTTTACGCACTGGTGCCTGAATTGCTTGGCTGTGGTGCCTTTGTTTCTGGCAAAATGTTAATGTGGGAAGTAGCATTGGAAGTAATTCCCTGAGTAACGGAGCAGAATTCAGCAGCCTTTGTGTGGATGAAGTCTCATTCTTTGACTCTGGTGCCCTTTTCCTGAGAAACACCACTGTTTGCAGTGGGATTGAAAGCCACAGCAGCAGAAAGCAATGTGGAATGCATCAAGGTAGGGTAAAAAGGTAGATTTCTGACTCCCTGATTTTTAGTGTGGGAATTGGTTGAAAAGAGAAGTGTGATTTGAAACCTTATCCCCAAGGACAGTGTTAGGATGTGGCAAGTTTTCTGAGGAAAAGAAGTTGGTCTGTGAGCGTTGCCTTTAGCTTGTTGGCAAACGGCAATACCTTTGAGGTATTAGTGGTGGCCACTTGTAAATTGAAGATGAGTTGAGCAGGCTTTTTGACGCTGGTTGTAATTGTGTGGATCAAAAGGTAATGTCAGAAGTGGGATTCGAACCCACGCCCCTAGAAAGGGACCAGAATTCACCAACCATCGGTAAGGTAAGGATTAACAGTCCTTGAGTCTGGCGCCTTAGACCACTCGGCCATCCTGACACCTGTGCACAAAAGCTCTAGAAAAACGTGCTCCAAATTCTGCACTCTTACTGAGCAGCATCACGCTCATTCCTCCTGTGCAAACACACAACAAACACACTCCATTCATTCTTCCTGCATGAATTAACCGGCAGTGCCAGTCATTCAGTTCATCATCCCTGCAATGCAACCAACATTCATACGCACATATTTCTCCCAACAACTCGTATTTTGCAAAATAGCGGCTAACATCCTACAATTCTGCTGGCTCAACTTGACAAAACGCAAGCAGCACAGCTGCCGTTCGAACGTGAGCCATTCAAAATCTAACACTCGTTCCAAACAGGACATTTCAGTCTCTCATTCCCGGGCCTTTACTTTTCTCACAATACATTCATGTGACAAGTGCTATTTGGAGTCCTGCTCCCCAGAAAATTACCTGGATCTCCCAACTTTGTGAGGGGAAACAAGGCACTCTGCAGCTATTGCGCCCTTGGCCATAAGCATTAGTCTGAGCATTGCCACCCGAAAGGCACGGCCTAAAAACGGCATCAACTCTGGCAACTTTTACGCACTGGTGCCTGAATTGCTTGGCTGTGGTGCCTTTGTTTCTGGCAAAATGTTAATGTGGGGAGTAGCATTGGAAGTAATTCCCTGAGTAACGGAGCAGAATTCAGCAGCCTTTGTGTGGAAGAAGTCTCATTCTTTGACTCTGGTGCCCTTTTCCTGAGAAACACCACTGTTTGCAGTGGGATTGAAAGCCACAGCAGCAGAAAGCAATGTGGAATGCATCAAGGTAGGGTAAAAAGGTAGATTTCTGACTCCCTGATTTTTAGTGTGGGAATTGGTTGAAAAGAGAAGTGTGATTTGAAACCTTATCCCCAAGGACAGTGTTAGGATGTGGTAAGTTTTCTGAGGAAAAGAAGTTGGTCTGTGAGCGTTGCCTTTAGCTTGTTGGCAAACGGCAATACCTTTGAGGTATTAGTGGTGGCCACTTGTAAATTGAAGATGAGTTGAGCAGGCTTTTTGACGCTGGTTGTAATTGTGTGGATCAAAAGGTAATGTCAGAAGTGGGATTCGAACCCACGCCCCTAGAAAGGGACCAGAATTCACCAACCATCGGTAAGGTAAGGATTAACAGTCCTTGAGTCTGGCGCCTTAGACCACTCGGCCATCCTGACACCTGTGCACAAAAGCTCTAGAAAAACGTGCTCCAAATTCTGCACTCTTACTGAGCAGCATCACACTCATTCCTCCTGTGCAAACACACAACAAACACACTCCATTCATTCTTCCTGCATGAATTAACCGGCAGTGCCAGTCATTCAGTTCATCATCCCTGCAATGCAACCAACATTCATACGCACATATTTCTCCCAACAACTCGTATTTTGCAAAATAGCGGCTGACATCCTACAATTCTGCTGGCTCAACTTGACAAAACGCAAGCAGCACAGCTGCCGTTCGAACGTGAGCCATTCAAAATCTAACACTCGTTCCAAACAGGACATTTCAGTCTCTCATTCCCGGGCCTTTACTTTTCTCACAATACATTCATGTGACAAGTCCTATTTGGAGTCCTGCTCCCCAGAAAATTACCTGGATCTCCCAACATTGTGAGGGGAAACAAGGCACTCTGCAGCTATTGCGCCCTTGGCCATAAGCATTAGTCTGAGCATTGCCACCCGAAAGGCACGGCCTAAAAAAGGCATCAACTCTGGCAACTTTTACGCACTGGTGCCTGAATTGCTTGGCTGTGGTGCCTTTGTTTCTGGCAAAATGTTAATGTGGGAAGTAGCATTGGAAGTAATTCCCTGAGTAACGGAGCAGAATTCAGCAGCCTTTGTGTGGAAGAAGTCTCATTCTTTGACTCTGGTGCCCTTTTCCTGAGAAACACCACTGTTTGCAGTGGGATTGAAAGCCACAGCAGCAGAAAGCAATGTGGAATGCATCAAGGTAGGGTAAAAAGGTAGATTTCTGACTCCCTGATTTTTAGTGTGGGAATTGGTTGAAAACAGAAGTGTGATTTGAAACCTTATCCCCAAGGACAGTGTTAGGATGTGGTAAGTTTTCTGAGGAAAAGAAGTTGGTCTGTGAGCGTTGCCTGTAGCTTGTTGGCAAACGGCAATACCTTTGAGGTAATAGTGGTGGCCACTTGTAAATTGAAGATGAGTTGAGCAGGCTTTTTGACGCTGGTTGTAATTGTGTGGATCAAAAGGTAATGTCAGAAGTGGGATTCGAACCCACGCCCCTAAAAAAGGGACCAGAATTCACCAACCATCGGTAAGGTAAGGATTAACAGTCCTTGAGTCTGGCGCCTTAGACCACTCGGCCATCCTGACACCTGTGCACAAAAGCTCTAGAAAAACGTGCTCCAAATTCTGCACTCTTACTGAGCAGCATCACACTCATTCCTCCTGTGTAAACACACAACAAACACACTCCATTCATTCTTCCTGCATGAATTAACCGGCAGTGCCAGTCATTCAGTTCATCATCCCTGCAATGCAACCAACATTCATACGCACATATTTCTCCCAACAACTCGTATTTTGCAAAATAGCGGCTGACATCCTACAATTCTGCTGGCTCAACTTGACAAAACGCAAGCAGCACAGCTGCCGTTCGAACGTGAGCCATTCAAAATCTAACACTCGTTCCAAACAGGACATTTCAGTCTCTCATTCCCGGGCCTTTACTTTTCTCACAATACATTCATGTGACAAGTGCTATTTGGAGTCCTGCTCCCCAGAAAATTACCTGGATCTCCCAACTTTGTGAGGGGAAACAAGGCACTCTGCAGCTATTGCGCCCTTGGCCATTAGCATTAGTCTGAGCATTGCCACCCGAAAGGCACGGCCTAAAAAAGGCATCAACTCTGGCAACTTTTACGCACTGGTGCCTGAATTGCTTGGCTGTGGTGCCTTTGTTTCTGGCAAAATGTTAATGTGGGAAGTAGCATTGGAAGTAATTCCCTGAGTAACGAAGCAGAATTCAGCAGCCTTTGTGTGGAAGAAGTCTCATTCTTTGACTCTGGTGCCCTTTTCCTGAGAAACACCACTGTTTGCAGTGGGATTGAAAGCCACAGCAGCAGAAAGCAATGTGGAATGCATCAAGGTAGGGTAAAAAGGTAGATTTCTGACTCCCTGATTTTTAGTGTGGGAATTGGTTGAAAAGAGAAGTGTGATTTGAAACCTTATCCCCAAGGACAGTGTTAGGATGTGGTAAGTTTTCTGAGGAAAAGAAGTTGGTCTGTGAGCGTTGCCTTCAGCTTGTTGGCAAACGGCAATACCTTTGAGGTATTAGTGGTGGCCACTTGTAAATTGAAGATGAGTTGAGCAGGCTTTTTGATGCTGGTTGTAATTGTGTGGATCACAAAGTAATGTCAGAAGTGGGATTCGAACCCACGCCCCTAGAAAGGAACCAGAATTCACCAACCATCGGTAAGGTAAGGATTAACAGTCCTTGAGTCTGGCACCTTAGACCACTCGGCCATCCTGACACCTGTGCACAAAAGCTCTAGAAAAACGTGCTCCAAATTCTGCACTCTTACTGAGCAGCATCACACTCATTCCTCCTGTGCAAACACACAACAAACACACTCCATTCATTCTTCCTGCATGAATTAACCGGCAGTGCCAGTCATTCAGTTCATCATCCCTGCAATGCAACCAACATTCATACGCACATATTTCTCCCAACAACTCGTATTTTGCAAAATAGCGGCTGACATCCTACAATTCTGCTGGCTCAACTTGACAAAACGCAAGCAGCACAGCTGCCGTTCGAACGTGAGCCATTCAAAATCTAACACTCGTTCCAAACAGGACATTTCAGTCTCTCATTCCCGGGCCTTTACTTTTCTCACAATACATTCATGTGACAAGTCCTATTTGGAGTCCTGCTCCCCAGAAAATTACCTGGATCTCCCAACATTGTGAGGGGAAACAAGGCACTCTGCAGCTATTGCGCCCTTGGCCATAAGCATTAGTCTGAGCATTGCCACCCGAAAGGCACGGCCTACAAAAGGCATCAACTCTGGCAACTTTTACGCACTGGTGCCTGAATTGCTTGGCTGTGGTGCCTTTGTTTCTGGCAAAATGTTAATGTGGGAAGTAGCATTGGAAGTAATTCCCTGAGTAACGGAGCAGAATTCAGCAGCCTTTGTGTGGAAGAAGTCTCATTCTTTGACTCTGGTGCCCTTTTCCTGAGAAACACCACTGTTTGCAGTGGGATTGAAAGCCACAGTAGCAGAAAGCAATGTGGAATGCATCAAGGTAGGGTAAAAAGGTAGATTTCTGACTCCCTGATTTTTAGTGTGGGAATTGGTTGAAAAGAGAAGTGTGATTTGAAACCTTATCCCCAAGGACAGTGTTAGGATGTGGTAAGTTTTCTGAGGAAAAGAAGTTGGTCTGTGAGCGTTGCCTTTAGCTTGTTGGCAAACGGCAATACCTTTGAGGTAATAGTGGTGGCCACTTGTAAATTGAAGATGAGTTGAGCAGGCTTTTTGACGCTGGTTGTAATTGTGTGGATCAAAAGGTAATGTCAGAAGTGGGATTCGAACCCACGCCCCTAGAAAGGGACCAGAATTCACCAACCATCGGTAAGGTAAGGATTAACAGTCCTTGAGTCTGGCGCCTTAGACCACTCGGCCATCCTGACACCTGTGCACAAAAGCTCTAGAAAAACGTGCTCCAAATTCTGCACTCTTACTGAGCAGCATCACACTCATTCCTCCTGTGCAAACACACAACAAACACACTCCATTCATTCTTCCTGCATGAATTAACCGGCAGTGCCAGTCATTCAGTTCATCATCCCTGCAATGCAACCAACATTCATACGCACATATTTCTCCCAACAACTCGTATTTTGCAAAATAGCGGCTGACATCCTACAATTCTGCTGGCTCAACTTGACAAAACGCAAGCAGCACAGCTGCCGTTCGAACGTGAGCCATTCAAAATCTAACACTCGTTCCAAACAGGACATTTCAGTCTCTCATTCCCGGGCCTTTACTTTTCTCACAATACATTCATGTGACAAGTGCTATTTGGAGTCCTGCTCCCCAGAAAATTACCTGGATCTCCCAACTTTGTGAGGGGAAACAAGGCACTCTGCAGCTATTGCGCCCTTGGCCATAAGCATTAGTCTGAGCATTGCCACCCGAAAGGCACGGCCTAAAAAAGGCATCAACTCTGGCAACTTTTACGCACTGGTGCCTGAATTGCTTGGCTGTGGTGCCTTTGTTTCTGGCAAAATGTTAATGTGGGAAGTAGCATTGGAAGTAATTCCCTGAGTAACGAAGCAGAATTCAGCAGCCTTTGTGTGGAAGAAGTCTCATTCTTTGACTCTGGTGCCCTTTTCCTGAGAAACACCACTGTTTGCAGTGGGATTGAAAGCCACAGCAGCAGAAAGCAATGTGGAATGCATCAAGGTA
Source organism: Somniosus microcephalus (assembly GCF_052327205.1). Classification (NCBI taxonomy): domain Eukaryota; kingdom Metazoa; phylum Chordata; class Chondrichthyes; order Squaliformes; family Somniosidae; genus Somniosus; species Somniosus microcephalus. The sequence goes on from NC_141005.1 coordinate 73,070,293, forward strand.
GGGTAAAAAGGTAGATTTCTGACTCCCTGATTTTTAGTGTGGGAATTGGTTGAAAAGAGAAGTGTGATTTGAAACCTTATCCCCAAGGACAGTGTTAGGATGTGGTAAGTTTTCTGAGGAAAAGAAGTTGGTCTGTGAGCGTTGCCTTTAGCTTGTTGGCAAACGGCAATACCTTTGAGGTATTAGTGGTGGCCACTTGTAAATTGAAGATGAGTTGAGCAGGCTTTTTGACGCTGGTTGTAATTGTGTGGATCAAAAGGTAATGTCAGAAGTGGGATTCGAACCCACGCCCCTAGAAAGGGACCAGAATTCACCAACCATCGATAAGGTAAGGATTAACAGTCCTTGAGTCTGGCGCCTTAGACCACTCGGCCATCCTGACACCTGTGCACAAAAGCTCTAGAAAAACGTGCTCCAAATTCTGCACTCTTACTGAGCAGCATCACACTCATTCCTCCTGTGCAAACACACAACAAACACACTCCATTCATTCTTCCTGCATGAATTAACCGGCAGTGCCAGTCATTCAGTTCATCATCCCTGCAATGCAACCAACATTCATACGCACATATTTCTCCCAACAACTCGTATTTTGCAAAATAGCGGCTGACATCCTACAATTCTGCTGGCTCAACTTGACAAAACGCAAGCAGCACAGCTGCCGTTCGAACGTGAGCCATTCAAAATCTAACACTCGTTCCAAACAGGACATTTCAGTCTCTCATTCCCGGGCCTTTACTTTTCTCACAATACATTCATGTGACAAGTGCTATTTGGAGTCCTGCTCCCCAGAAAATTACCTGGATCTCCCAACTTTGTGAGGGGAAACAAGGCACTCTGCAGCTATTGCGCCCTTGGCCATAAGCATTAGTCTGAGCATTGCCACCCGAAAGGCACGGCCTAAAAAAGGCATCAACTCTGGCAACTTTTACGCACTGGTGCCTGAATTGCTTGGCTGTGGTGCCTTTGTTTCTGGCAAAATGTTAATGTGGGAAGTAGCATTGGAAGTAATTCCCTGAGTAACGGAGCAGAATTCAGCAGCCTTTGTGTGGAAGAAGTCTCATTCTTTGACTCTGGTGCCCTTTTCCTGAGAAACACCACTGTTTGCAGTGGGATTGAAAGCCACAGCAGCAGAAAGCAATGTGGAATGCATCAAGGTAGGGTAAAAAGGTAGATTTCTGACTCCCTGATTTTTAGTGTGGGAATTGGTTGAAAAGAGAAGTGTGATTTGAAACCTTATCCCCAAGGACAGTGTTAGGATGTGGTAAGTTTTCTGAGGAAAAGAAGTTGGTCTGTGAGCGTTGCCTTTAGCTTGTTGGCAAACGGCAATACCTTTGAGGTATTAGTGGTGGCCACTTGTAAATTGAAGATGAGTTGAGCAGGCTTTTTGACGCTGGTTGTAATTGTGTGGATCAAAAGGTAATGTCAGAAGTGGGATTCGAACCCACGCCCCTAGAAAGGGACCAGAATTCACCAACCATCGGTAAGGATTAACAGTCCTTGAGTCTGGCGCCTTAGACCACTCGGCCATCCTGACACCTGTGCACAAAAGCTCTAGAAAAACGTGCTCCAAATTCTGCACTCTTACTGAGCAGCATCACACTCATTCCTCCTGTGCAAACACACAACAAACACACTCCATTCATTCTTCCTGCATGAATTAACCGGCAGTGCCAGTCATTCAGTTCATCATCCCTGCAATGCAACCAACATTCATACGCACATATTTCTCCCAACAACTCGTATTTTGCAAAATAGCGGCTGACATCCTACAATTCTGCTGGCTCAACTTGACAAAACGCAAGCAGCACAGCTGCCGTTCGAACGTGAGCCATTCAAAATCTAACACTCGTTCCAAACAGGACATTTCAGTCTCTCATTCCCGGGCCTTTACTTTTCTCACAATACATTCATGTGACAAGTGCTATTTGGAGTCCTGCTCCCCAGAAAATTACCTGGATCTCCCAACTTTGTGAGGGGAAACAAGGCACTCTGCAGCTATTGCGCCCTTGGCCATAAGCATTAGTCTGAGCATTGCCACCCGAAAGGCACGGCCTAAAAAAGGCATCAACTCTGGCAACTTTTACGCACTGGTGCCTGAATTGCTTGGCTGTGGTGCCTTTGTTTCTGGCAAAATGTTAATGTGGGAAGTAGCATTGGAAGTAATTCCCTGAGTAACGGAGCAGAATTCAGCAGCCTTTGTGTGGAAGAAGTCTCATTCTTTGACTCTGGTGCCCTTTTCCTGAGAAACACCACTGTTTGCAGTGGGATTGAAAGCCACAGCAGCAGAAAGCAATGTGGAATGCATCAAGGTAGGGTAAAAAGGTAGATTTCTGACTCCCTGATTTTTAGTGTGGGAATTGGTTGAAAAGAGAAGTGTGATTTGAAACCTTATCCCCAAGGACAGTGTTAGGATGTGGTAAGTTTTCTGAGGAAAAGAAGTTGGTCTGTGAGCGTTGCCTTTAGCTTGTTGGCAAACGGCAATACCTTTGAGGTATTAGTGGTGGCCACTTGTAAATTGAAGATGAGTTGAGCAGGCTTTTTGACGCTGGTTGTAATTGTGTGGATCAAAAGGTAATATCAGAAGTGGGATTCGAACCCACGCCCCTAGAAAGGGACCAGAATTCACCAACCATCGGTAAGGTAAGGATTAACAGTCCTTGAGTCTGGCGCCTTAGACCACTCGGCCATCCTGACACCTGTGCACAAAAGCTCTAGAAAAACGTGCTCCAAATTCTGCACTCTTACTGAGCAGCATCACACTCATTCCTCCTGTGCAAACACACAACAAACACACTCCATTCATTCTTCCTGCATGAATTAACCGGCAGTGCCAGTCATTCAGTTCATCATCCCTGCAATGCAACCAACATTCATACGCACATATTTCTCCCAACAACTCGTATTTTGCAAAATAGCGGCTGACATCCTACAATTCTGCTGGCTCAACTTGACAAAACGCAAGCAGCACAGCTGCCGTTCGAACGTGAGCCATTCAAAATCTAACACTCGTTCCAAACAGGACATTTCAGTCTCTCATTCCCGGGCCTTTACTTTTCTCACAATACATTCATGTGACAAGTGCTATTTGGAGTCCTGCTCCCCAGAAAATTACCTGGATCTCCCAACTTTGTGAGGGGAAACAAGGCACTCTGCAGCTATTGCGCCCTTGGCCATAAGCATTAGTCTGAGCATTGCCACCCGAAAGGCACGGCCTAAAAAAGGCATCAACTCTGGCAACTTTTACGCACTGGTGCCTGAATTGCTTGGCTGTGGTGCCTTTGTTTCTGGCAAAATGTTAATGTGGGAAGTAGCATTGGAAGTAATTCCCTGAGTAACGGAGCAGAATTCAGCAGCCTTTGTGTGGAAGAAGTCTCATTCTTTGACTCTGGTGCCCTTTTCCTGAGAAACACCACTGTTTGCAGTGGGATTGAAAGCCACAGCAGCAGAAAGCAATGTGGAATGCATCAAGGTAGGGTAAAAAGGTAGATTTCTGACTCCCTGATTTTTAGTGTGGGAATTGGTTGAAAAGAGAAGTGTGATTTGAAACCTTATCCCCAAGGACAGTGTTAGGATGTGGTAAGTTTTCTGAGGAAAAGAAGTTGGTCTGTGAGCGTTGCCTTTAGCTTGTTGGCAAACGGCAATACCTTTGAGGTATTAGTGGTGGCCACTTGTAAATTGAAGATGAGTTGAGCAGGCTTTTTGACGCTGGTTGTAATTGTGTGGATCAAAAGGTAATGTCAGAAGTGGGATTCGAACCCACGCCCCTAGAAAGGGACCAGAATTCACCAACCATCGGTAAGGTAAGGATTAACAGTCCTTGAGTCTGGCGCCTTAGACCACTCGGCCATCCTGACACCTGTGCACAAAAGCTCTAGAAAAACGTGCTCCAAATTCTGCACTCTTACTGAGCAGCATCACACTCATTCCTCCTGTGCAAACACACAACAAACACACTCCATTCATTCTTCCTGCATGAATTAACCGGCAGTGCCAGTCATTCAGTTCATCATCCCTGCAATGCAACCAACATTCATACGCACATATTTCTCCCAACAACTCGTATTTTGCAAAATAGCGGCTGACATCCTACAATTCTGCTGGCTCAACTTGACAAAACGCAAGCAGCACAGCTGCCGTTCGAACGTGAGCCATTCAAAATCTAACACTCGTTCCAAACAGGACATTTCAGTCTCTCATTCCCGGGCCTTTACTTTTCTCACAATACATTCATGTGACAAGTGCTATTTGGAGTCCTGCTCCCCAGAAAATTACCTGGATCTCCCAACTTTGTGAGGGGAAACAAGGCACTCTGCAGCTATTGCGCCCTTGGCCATAAGCATTAGTCTGAGCATTGCCACCCGAAAGGCACGGCCTAAAAAAGGCATCAACTCTGGCAACTTTTACGCACTGGTGCCTGAATTGCTTGGCTGTGGTGCCTTTGTTTCTGGCAAAATGTTAATGTGGGAAGTAGCATTGGAAGTAATTCCCTGAGTAACGGAGCAGAATTCAGCAGCCTTTGTGTGGAAGAAGTCTCATTCTTTGACTCTGGTGCCCTTTTCCTGAGAAACACCACTGTTTGCAGTGGGATTGAAAGCCACAGCAGCAGAAAGCAATGTGGAATGCATCAAGGTAGGGTAAAAAGGTAGATTTCTGACTCCCTGATTTTTAGTGTGGGAATTGGTTGAAAAGAGAAGTGTGATTTGAAACCTTATCCCCAAGGACAGTGTTAGGATGTGGTAAGTTTTCTGAGGAAAAGAAGTTGGTCTGTAAGCGTTGCCTTTAGCTTGTTGGCAAACGGCAATACCTTTGAGGTATTAGTGGTGGCCACTTGTAAATTGAAGATGAGTTGAGCAGGCTTTTTGACGCTGGTTGTAATTGTGTGGATCAAAAGGTAATGTCAGAAGTGGGATTCGAACCCACGCCCCTAGAAAGGGACCAGAATTCACCAACCATCGGTAAGGTAAGGATTAACAGTCCTTGAGTCTGGCGCCTTAGACCACTCGGCCATCCTGACACCTGTGCACAAAAGCTCTAGAAAAACGTGCTCCAAATTCTGCACTCTTACTGAGCAGCATCACACTCATTCCTCCTGTGCAAACACACAACAAACACACTCCATTCATTCTTCCTGCATGAATTAACCGGCAGTGCCAGTCATTCAGTTCATCATCCCTGCAATGCAACCAACATTCATACGCACATATTTCTCCCAACAACTCGTATTTTGCAAAATAGCGGCTGACATCCTACAATTCTGCTGGCTCAACTTGACAAAACGCAAGCAGCACAGCTGCCGTTCGAACGTGAGCCATTCAAAATCTAACACTCGTTCCAAACAGGACATTTCAGTCTCTCATTCCCGGGCCTTTACTTTTCTCACAATACATTCATGTGACAAGTGCTATTTGGAGTCCTGCTCCCCAGAAAATTACCTGGATCTCCCAACTTTGTGAGGGGAAACAAGGCACTCTGCAGCTATTGCGCCCTTGGCCATAAGCATTAGTCTGAGCATTGCCACCCGAAAGGCACGGCCTAAAAAAGGCATCAACTCTGGCAACTTTTACGCACTGGTGCCTGAATTGCTTGGCTGTGGTGCCTTTGTTTCTGGCAAAATGTTAATGTGGGAAGTAGCATTGGAAGTAATTCCCTGAGTAACGGAGCAGAATTCAGCAGCCTTTGTGTGGAAGAAGTCTCATTCTTTGACTCTGGTGCCCTTTTCCTGAGAAACACCACTGTTTGCAGTGGGATTGAAAGCCACAGCAGCAGAAAGCAATGTGGAATGCATCAAGGTAGGGTAAAAAGGTAGATTTCTGACTCCCTGATTTTTAGTGTGGGAATTGGTTGAAAAGAGAAGTGTGATTTGAAACCTTATCCCCAAGGACAGTGTTAGGATGTGGTAAGTTTTCTGAGGAAAAGAAGTTGGTCTGTGAGCGTTGCCTTTAGCTTGTTGGCAAACGGCAATACCTTTGAGGTATTAGTGGTGGCCACTTGTAAATTGAAGATGAGTTGAGCAGGCTTTTTGACGCTGGTTGTAATTGTGTGGATCAAAAGGTAATGTCAGAAGTGGGATTCGAACCCACGCCCCTAGAAAGGGACCAGAATTCACCAACCATCGGTAAGGTAAGGATTAACAGTCCTTGAGTCTGGCGCCTTAGACCACTCGGCCATCCTGACACCTGTGCACAAAAGCTCTAGAAAAACGTGCTCCAAATTCTGCACTCTTACTGAGCAGCATCACACTCATTCCTCCTGTGCAAACACACAACAAACACACTCCATTCATTCTTCCTGCATGAATTAACCGGCAGTGCCAGTCATTCAGTTCATCATCCCTGCAATGCAACCAACATTCATACGCACATATTTCTCCCAACAACTCGTATTTTGCAAAATAGCGGCTGACATCCTACAATTCTGCTGGCTCAACTTGACAAAACGCAAGCAGCACAGCTGCCGTTCGAACGTGAGCCATTCAAAATCTAACACTCGTTCCAAACAGGACATTTCAGTCTCTCATTCCCGGGCCTTTACTTTTCTCACAATACATTCATGTGACAAGTGCTATTTGGAGTCCTGCTCCCCAGAAAATTACCTGGATCTCCCAACTTTGTGAGGGGAAACAAGGCACTCTGCAGCTATTGCGCCCTTGGCCATAAGCATTAGTCTGAGCATTGCCACCCGAAAGGCACGGCCTAAAAAAGGCATCAACTCTGGCAACTTTTACGCACTGGTGCCTGAATTGCTTGGCTGTGGTGCCTTTGTTTCTGGCAAAATGTTAATGTGGGAAGTAGCATTGGAAGTAATTCCCTGAGTAACGGAGCAGAATTCAGCAGCCTTTGTGTGGAAGAAGTCTCATTCTTTGACTCTGGTGCCCTTTTCCTGAGAAACACCACTGTTTGCAGTGGGATTGAAAGCCACAGCAGCAGAAAGCAATGTGGAATGCATCAAGGTAGGGTAAAAAGGTAGATTTCTGACTCCCTGATTTTTAGTGTGGGAATTGGTTGAAAAGAGAAGTGTGATTTGAAACCTTATCCCCAAGGACAGTGTTAGGATGTGGTAAGTTTTCTGAGGAAAAGAAGTTGGTCTGTGAGCGTTGCCTTTAGCTTGTTGGCAAACGGCAATACCTTTGAGGTATTAGTGGTGGCCACTTGTAAATTGAAGATGAGTTGAGCAGGCTTTTTGACGCTGGTTGTAATTGTGTGGATCAAAAGGTAATGTCAGAAGTGGGATTCGAACCCACGCCCCTAGAAAGGGACCAGAATTCACCAACCATCGGTAAGGTAAAGATTAACAGTCCTTGAGTCTGGCGCCTTAGACCACTCGGCCATCCTGACACCTGTGCACAAAAGCTCTAGAAAAACGTGCTCCAAATTCTGCACTCTTACTGAGCAGCATCACACTCATTCCTCCTGTGCAAACACACAACAAACACACTCCATTCATTCTTCCTGCATGAATTAACCGGCAGTGCCAGTCATTCAGTTCATCATCCCTGCAATGCAACCAACATTCATACGCACATATTTCTCCCAACAACTCGTATTTTGCAAAATAGCGGCTGACATCCTACAATTCTGCTGGCTCAACTTGACAAAACGCAAGCAGCACAGCTGCCGTTCGAACGTGAGCCATTCAAAATCTAACACTCGTTCCAAACAGGACATTTCAGTCTCTCATTCCCGGGCCTTTACTTTTCTCACAATACATTCATGTGACAAGTGCTATTTGGAGTCCTGCTCCCCAGAAAATTACCTGGATCTCCCAACTTTGTGAGGGGAAACAAGGCACTCTGCAGCTATTGCGCCCTTGGCCATAAGCATTAGTCTGAGCATTGCCACCCGAAAGGCACGGCCTAAAAAAGGCATCAACTCTGGCAACTTTTACGCACTGGTGCCTGAATTGCTTGGCTGTGGTGCCTTTGTTTCTGGCAAAATGTTAATGTGGGAAGTAGCATTGGAAGTAATTCCCTGAGTAACGGAGCAGAATTCAGCAGCCTTTGTGTGGAAGAAGTCTCATTCTTTGACTCTGGTGCCCTTTTCCTGAGAAACACCACTGTTTGCAGTGGGATTGAAAGCCACAGCAGCAGAAAGCAATGTGGAATGCATCAAGGTAGGGTAAAAAGGTAGATTTCTGACTCCCTGATTTTTAGTGTGGGAATTGGTTGAAAAGAGAAGTGTGATTTGAAACCTTATCCCCAAGGACAGTGTTAGGATGTGGTAAGTTTTCTGAGGAAAAGAAGTTGGTCTGTGAGCGTTGCCTTTAGCTTGTTGGCAAACGGCAATACCTTTGAGGTATTAGTGGTGGCCACTTGTAAATTGAAGATGAGTTGAGCAGGCTTTTTGACGCTGGTTGTAATTGTGTGGATCAAAAGGTAATGTCAGAAGTGGGATTCGAACCCACGCCCCTAGAAAGGGACCAGAATTCACCAACCATCGGTAAGGTAAGGATTAACAGTCCTTGAGTCTGGCGCCTTAGACCACTCGGCCATCCTGACACCTGTGCACAAAAGCTCTAGAAAAACGTGCTCCAAATTCTGCACTCTTACTGAGCAGCATCACACTCATTCCTCCTGTGCAAACACACAACAAACACACTCCATTCATTCTTCCTGCATGAATTAACCGGCAGTGCCAGTCATTCAGTTCATCATCCCTGCAATGCAACCAACATTCATACGCACATATTTCTCCCAACAACTCGTATTTTGCAAAATAGCGGCTGACATCCTACAATTCTGCTGGCTCAACTTGACAAAACGCAAGCAGCACAGCTGCCGTTCGAACGTGAGCCATTCAAAATCTAACACTCGTTCCAAACAGGACATTTCAGTCTCTCATTCCCGGGCCTTTACTTTTCTCACAATACATTCATGTGACAAGTGCTATTTGGAGTCCTGCTCCCCAGAAAATTACCTGGATCTCACAACTTTGTGAGGGGAAACAAGGCACTCTGCAGCTATTGCGCCCTTGGCCATAAGCATTAGTCTGAGCATTGCCACCCGAAAGGCACGGCCTAAAAAAGGCATCAACTCTGGCAACTTTTACGCACTGGTGCCTGAATTGCTTGGCTGTGGTGCCTTTGTTTCTGGCAAAATGTTAATGTGGGAAGTAGCATTGGAAGTAATTCCCTGAGTAACGGAGCAGAATTCAGCAGCCTTTGTGTGGAAGAAGTCTCATTCTTTGACTCTGGTGCCCTTTTCCTGAGAAACACCACTGTTTGTAGTGGGATTGAAAGCCACAGCAGCAGAAAGCAATGTGGAATGCATCAAGGTAGGGTAAAAAGGTAGATTTCTGACTCCCTGATTTTTAGTGTGGGAATTGGTTGAAAAGAGAAGTGTGATTTGAAACCTTATCCCCAAGGACAGTGTTAGGATGTGGTAAGTTTTCTGAGGAAAAGAAGTTGGTCTGTGAGCGTTGCCTTTAGCTTGTTGGCAAACGGCAATACCTTTGAGGTATTAGTGGTGGCCACTTGTAAATTGAAGATGAGTTGAGCAGGCTTTTTGACGCTAGTTGTAATTGTGTGGATCAAAAGGTAATGTCAGAAGTGGGATTCGAACCCACGCCCCTGGAAAGGGACCAGAATTCACCAACCATCGGTAAGGTAAGGATTAACAGTCCTTGAGTCTGGTGCCTTAGACCACTCGGCCATCCTGACACCTGTGCACAAAAGCTCTAGAAAAACGTGCTCCAAATTCTGCACTCTTACTGAGCAGCATCACACTCATTCCTCCTGTGCAAACACACAACAAACACACTCCATTCATTCTTCCTGCATGAATTAACCGGCAGTGCCAGTCATTCAGTTCATCATCCCTGCAATGCAACCAACATTCATACGCACATATTTCTCCCAACAACTCGTATTTTGCAAAATAGCGGCTGACATCCTACAATTCTGCTGGCTCAACTTGACAAAACGCAAGCAGCACAGCTGCCGTTCGAACGTGAGCCATTCAAAATCTAACACTCGTTCCAAACAGGACATTTCAGTCTCTCATTCCCGGGCCTTTACTTTTCTCACAATACATTCATGTGACAAGTGCTATTTGGAGTCCTGCTCCCCAGAAAATTACCTGGATCTCCCAACTTTGTGAGGGGAAACAAGGCACTCTGCAGCTATTGCGCCCTTGGCCATAAGCATTAGTCTGAGCATTGCCACCCGAAAGGCACGGCCTAAAAAAGGCATCAACTCTGGCAACTTTTACGCACTGGTGCCTGAATTGCTTGGCTGTGGTGCCTTTGTTTCTGGCAAAATGTTAATGTGGGAAGTAGCATTGGAAGTAATTCCCTGAGTAACGGAGCAGAATTCAGCAGCCTTTGTGTGGAAGAAGTCTCATTCTTTGACTCTGGTGCCCTTTTCCTGAGAAACACCACTGTTTGCAGTGGGATTGAAAGCCACAGCAGCAGAAAGCAATGTGGAATGCATCAAGGTAGGGTAAAAAGGTAGATTTCTGACTCCCTGATTTTTAGTGTGGGAATTGGTTGAAAAGAGAAGTGTGATTTGAAACCTTATCCCCAAGGACAGTGTTAGGATGTGGTAAGTTTTCTGAGGAAAAGAAGTTGGTCTGTGAGCATTGCCTTTAGCTTGTTGGCAAACGGCAATACCTTTGAGGTATTAGTGGCGGCCACTTGTAAATTGAAGATGAGTTGAGCAGGCTTTTTGACGCTGGTTGCAATTGTGTGGATCAAAAGGTAATGTCAGAAGTGGGATTCGAACCCACGCCCCTAGAAAGGGACCAGAATTCACCAACCATCGGTAAGGTAAGGATTAACAGTCCTTGAGTCTGGCGCCTTAGACCACTCGGCCATCCTAAAATCTGTGCACAAAAGCTCTAGAAAAACGTGCTCCAAATTCTGCACTCTTACTGAGCAGCATCACACTCATTCCTCCTGTGCAAACACACAACAAACACACTCCATTCATTCTTCCTGCATGAATTAACCGGCAGTGCCAGTCATTCAGTTCATCATCCCTGCAATGCAACCAACATTCATACGCACATATTTCTCCCAACAACTCGTATTTTGCAAAATAGCGGCTGACATCCTACAATTCTGCTGGCTCAACTTGACAAAACGCAAGCAGCACAGCTGCCGTTCGAACGTGAGCCATTCAAAATCTAACACTCGTTCCAAACAGGACATTTCAGTCTCTCATTCCCGGGCCTTTACTTTTCTCACAATACATTCATGTGACAAGTGCTATTTGGAGTCCTGCTCCCCAGAAAATTACCTGGATCTCCCAACTTTGTGAGGGGAAACAAGGCACTCTGCAGCTATTGCGCCCTTGGCCATAAGCATTAGTCTGAGCATTGCCACCCGAAAGGCACGGCCTAAAAAAGGCATCAACTCTGGCAACTTTTACGCACTGGTGCCTGAATTGCTTGGCTGTGGTGCCTTTGTTTCTGGCAAAATGTTAATGTGGGAAGTAGCATTGGAAGTAATTCCCTGAGTAACGGAGCAGAATTCAGCAGCCTTTGTGTGGAAGAAGTCTCATTCTTTGACTCTGGTGCCCTTTTCCTGAGAAACACCACTGTTTGCAGTGGGATTGAAAGCCACAGCAGCAGAAAGCAATGTGGAATGCATCAAGGTAGGGTAAAAAGGTAGATTTCTGACTCCCTGATTTTTAGTGTGGGAATTGGTTGAAAAGAGAAGTGTGATTTGAAACCTTATCCCCAAGGACAGTGTTAGGATGTGGTAAGTTTTCTGAGGAAAAGAAGTTGGTCTGTGAGCGTTGCCTTTAGCTTGTTGGCAAACGGCAATACCTTTGAGGTATTAGTGGTGGCCACTTGTAAATTGAAGATGAGTTGAGCAGGCTTTTTGACGCTGGTTGTAATTGTGTGGATCAAAAGGTAATGTTAGAAGTGGGATTCGAACCCACGCCCCTAGAAAGGGACCAGAATTCACCAACCATCGGTAAGGTAAAGATTAACAGTCCTTGAGTCTGGCGCCTTAGACCACTCGGCCATCCTGACACCTGTGCACAAAAGCTCTAGAAAAACGTGCTCCAAATTCTGCACTCTTACTGAGCAGCATCACACTCATTCCTCCTGTGCAAACACACAACAAACACACTCCATTCATTCTTCCTGCATGAATTAACCGGCAGTGCCAGTCATTCAGTTCATCATCCCTGCAATGCAACCAACATTCATACGCACATATTTCTCCCAACAACTCGTATTTTGCAAAATAGCGGCTGACATCCTACAATTCTGCTGGCTCAACTTGACAAAACGCAAGCAGCACAGCTGCCGTTCGAACGTGAGCCATTCAAAATCTAACACTCGTTCCAAACAGGACATTTCAGTCTCTCATTCCCGGGCCTTTACTTTTCTCACAATACATTCATGTGACAAGTGCTATTTGGAGTCCTGCTCCCCAGAAAATTACCTGGATCTCCCAACTTTGTGAGGGGAAACAAGGCACTCTGCAGCTATTGCGCCCTTGGCCATAAGCATTAGTCTGAGCATTGCCACCCGAAAGGCACGGCCTAAAAAAGGCATCAACTCTGGCAACTTTTACGCACTGGTGCCTGAATTGCTTGGCTGTGGTGCCTTTGTTTCTGGCAAAATGTTAATGTGGGAAGTAGCATTGGAAGTAATTCCCTGAGTAACGGAGCAGAATTCAGCAGCCTTTGTGTGGAAGAAGTCTCATTCTTTGACTCTGGTGCCCTTTTCCTGAGAAACACCACTGTTTGCAGTGGGATTGAAAGCCACAGCAGCAGAAAGCAATGTGGAATGCATCAAGGTAGGGTAAAAAGGTAGATTTCTGACTCCCTGATTTTTAGTGTGGGAATTGGTTGAAAAGAGAAGTGTGATTTGAAACCTTATCCCCAAGGACAGTGTTAGGATGTGGTAAGTTTTCTGAGGAAAAGAAGTTGGTCTGTGAGCGTTGCCTTTAGCTTGTTGGCAAACGGCAATACCTTTGAGGTATTAGTGGTGGCCACTTGTAAATTGAAGATGAGTTGAGCAGGCTTTTTGACGCTGGTTGTAATTGTGTGGATCAAAAGGTAATGTCAGAAGTGGGATTCGAACCCACGCCCCTAGAAAGGGACCAGAATTCACCAACCATCGGTAAGGTAAGGATTAACAGTCCTTGAGTCTGGCGCCTTAGACCACTCGGCCATCCTGACACCTGTGCACAAAAGCTCTAGAAAAACGTGCTCCAAATTCTGCACTCTTACTGAGCAGCATCACACTCATTCCTCCTGTGCAAACACACAACAAACACACTCCATTCATTCTTCCTGCATGAATTAACCGGCAGTGCCAGTCATTCAGTTCATCATCCCTGCAATGCAACCAACATTCATACGCACATATTTCTCCCAACAACTCGTATTTTGCAAAATAGCGGCTGACATCCTACAATTCTGCTGGCTCAACTTGACAAAACGCAAGCAGCACAGCTGCCGTTCGAACGTGAGCCATTCAAAATCTAACACTCGTTCCAAACAGGACATTTCAGTCTCTCATTCCCGGGCCTTTACTTTTCTCACAATACATTCATGTGACAAGTGCTATTTGGAGTCCTGCTCCCCAGAAAATTACCTGGATCTCCCAACTTTGTGAGGGGAAACAAGGCACTCTGCAGCTATTGCGCCCTTGGCCATAAGCATTAGTCTGAGCATTGCCACCCGAAAGGCACGGCCTAAAAAAGGCATCAACTCTGGCAACTTTTACGCACTGGTGCCTGAATTGCTTGGCTGTGGTGCCTTTGTTTCTGGCAAAATGTTAATGTGGGAAGTAGCATTGGAAGTAATTCCCTGAGTAACGGAGCAGAATTCAGCAGCCTTTGTGTGGAAGAAGTCTCATTCTTTGACTCTGGTGCCCTTTTCCTGAGAAACACCACTGTTTGCAGTGGGATTGAAAGCCACAGCAGCAGAAAGCAATGTGGAATGCATCAAGGTAGGGTAAAAAGGTAGATTTCTGACTCCCTGATTTTTAGTGTGGGAATTGGTTGAAAAGAGAAGTGTGATTTGAAACCTTATCCCCAAGGACAGTGTTAGGATGTGGTAAGTTTTCTGAGGAAAAGAAGTTGGTCTGTGAGCGTTGCCTTTAGCTTGTTGGCAAACGGCAATACCTTTGAGGTATTAGTGGTGGCCACTTGTAAATTGAAGATGAGTTGAGCAGGCTTTTTGACGCTGGTTGTAATTGTGTGGATCAAAAGGTAATGTCAGAAGTGGGATTCGAACCCACGCCCCTAGAAAGGGACCAGAATTCACCAACCATCGGTAAGGTAAGGATTAACAGTCCTTGAGTCGGGCGCCTTAGACCACTCGGCCATCCTGACACCTGTGCACAAAAGTTCTAGAAAAACGTGCTCCAAATTCTGCACTCTTACTGAGCAGCATCACACTCATTCCTCCTGTGCAAACACACAACAAACACACTCCATTCATTCTTCCTGCATGAATTAACCGGCAGTGCCAGTCATTCAGTTCATCATCCCTGCAATGCAACCAACATTCATACGCACATATTTCTCCCAACAACTCGTATTTTGCAAAATAGCGGCTAACATCCTACAATTCTGCTGGCTCAACTTGACAAAACGCAAGCAGCACAGCTGCCGTTCGAACGTGAGCCATTCAAAATCTAACACTCGTTCCAAACAGGACATTTCAGTCTCTCATTCCCGGGCCTTTACTTTTCTCACAATACATTCATGTGACAAGTGCTATTTGGAGTCCTGCTCCCCAGAAAATTACCTGGATCTCACAACTTTGTGAGGGGAAACAAGGCACTCTGCAGCTATTGCGCCCTTGGCCATAAGCATTAGTCTGAGCATTGCCACCCGAAAGGCACGGCCTAAAAAAGGCATCAACTCTGGCAACTTTTACGCACTGGTGCCTGAATTGCTTGGCTGTGGTGCCTTTGTTTCTGGCAAAATGTTAATGTGGGAAGTAGCATTGGAAGTAATTCCCTGAGTAACGGAGCAGAATTCAGCAGCCTTTGTGTGGAAGAAGTCTCATTCTTTGACTCTGGTGCCCTTTTCCTGAGAAACACCACTGTTTGCAGTGGGATTGAAAGCCACAGCAGCAGAAAGCAATGTGGAATGCATCAAGGTAGGGTAAAAAGGTAGATTTCTGACTCCCTGATTTTTAGTGTGGGAATTGGTTGAAAAGAGAAGTGTGATTTGAAACCTTATCCCCAAGGACAGTGTTAGGATGTGGTAAGTTTTCTGAGGAAAAGAAGTTGGTCTGTGAGCGTTGCCTTTAGCTTGTTGGCAAACGGCAATACCTTTGAGGTATTAGTGGTGGCCACTTGTAAATTGAAGATGAGTTGAGCAGGCTTTTTGACGCTGGTTGTAATTGTGTGGATCAAAAGGTAATGTCAGAAGTGGGATTCGAACCCACGCCCCTAGAAAGGGACCAGAATTCACCAACCATCGGTAAGGTAAGGATTAACAGTCCTTGAGTCTGGCGCCTTAGACCACTCGGCCATCCTGACACCTGTGCACAAAAGCTCTAGAAAAACGTGCTCCAAATTCTGCACTCTTACTGAGCAGCATCACACTCATTCCTCCTGTGCAAACACACAACAAACACACTCCATTCATTCTTCCTGCATGAATTAACCGGCAGTGCCAGTCATTCAGTTCATCATCCCTGCAATGCAACCAACATTCATACGCACATATTTCTCCCAACAACTCGTATTTTGCAAAATAGCGGCTGACATCCTACAATTCTGCTGGCTCAACTTGACAAAACGCAAGCAGCACAGCTGCCGTTCGAACGTGAGCCATTCAAAATCTAACACTCGTTCCAAACAGGACATTTCAGTCTCTCATTCCCGGGCCTTTACTTTTCTCACAATACATTCATGTGACAAGTGCTATTTGGAGTCCTGCTCCCCAGAAAATTACCTGGATCTCCCAACTTTGTGAGGGGAAACAAGGCACTCTGCAGCTATTGCGCCCTTGGCCATAAGCATTAGTCTGAGCATTGCCACCCGAAAGGCACGGCCTAAAAAAGGCATCAACTCTGGCAACTTTTACGCACTGGTGCCTGAATTGCTTGGCTGTGGTGCCTTTGTTTCTGGCAAAATGTTAATGTGGGAAGTAGCATTGGAAGTAATTCCCTGAGTAACGGAGCAGAATTCAGCAGCCTTTGTGTGGAAGAAGTCTCATTCTTTGACTCTGGTGCCCTTTTCCTGAGAAACACCACTGTTTGCAGTGGGATTGAAAGCCACAGCAGCAGAAAGCAATGTGGAATGCATCAAGGTAGGGTAAAAAGGTAGATTTCTGACTCCCTGATTTTTAGTGTGGGAATTGGTTGAAAAGAGAAGTGTGATTTGAAACCTTATCCCCAAGGACAGTGTTAGGATGTGGTAAGTTTTCTGAGGAAAAGAAGTTGGTCTGTGAGCGTTGCCTTTAGCTTGTTGGCAAACGGCAATACCTTTGAGGTATTAGTGGTGGCCACTTGTAAATTGAAGATGAGTTGAGCAGGCTTTTTGACGCTGGTTGTAATTGTGTGGATCAAAAGGTAATGTCAGAAGTGGGATTCGAACCCACGCCCCTAGAAAGGGACCAGAATTCACCAACCATCGGTAAGGTAAGGATTAACAGTCCTTGAGTCTGGCGCCTTAGACCACTCGGCCATCCTGACACCTGTGCACAAAAGCACTAGAAAAACGTGCTCCAAATTCTGCACTCTTACTGAGCAGCATCACACTCATTCCTCCTGTGCAAACACACAACAAACACACTCCATTCATTCTTCCTGCATGAATTAACCGGCAGTGCCAGTCATTCAGTTCATCATCCCTGCAATGCAACCAACATTCATACGCACATATTTCTCCCAACAACTCGTATTTTGCAAAATAGCGGCTGACATCCTACAATTCTGCTGGCTCAACTTGACAAAACGCAAGCAGCACAGCTGCCGTTCGAACGTGAGCCATTCAAAATCTAACACTCGTTCCAAACAGGACATTTCAGTCTCTCATTCCCGGGCCTTTACTTTTCTCACAATACATTCATGTGACAAGTGCTATTTGGAGTCCTGCTCCCCTGAAAATTACCTGGATCTCCCAACTTTGTGAGGGGAAACAAGGCACTCTGCAGCTATTGCGCCCTTGGCCATAAGCATTAGTCTGAGCATTGCCACCCGAAAGGCACGGCCTAAAAAAGGCATCAACTCTGGCAACTTTTACGCACTGGTGCCTGAATTGCTTGGCTGTGGTGCCTTTGTTTCTGGCAAAATGTTAATGTGGGAAGTAGCATTGGAAGTAATTCCCTGAGTAACGGAGCAGAATTCAGCAGCCTTTGTGTGGAAGAAGTCTCATTCTTTGACTCTGGTGCCCTTTTCCTGAGAAACACCACTGTTTGCAGTGGGATTGAAAGCCACAGCAGCAGAAAGCAATGTGGAATGCATCAAGGTAGGGTAAAAAGGTAGATTTCTGACTCCCTGATTTTTAGTGTGGGAATTGGTTGAAAAGAGAAGTGTGATTTGAAACCTTATCCCCAAGGACAGTGTTAGGATGTGGTAAGTTTTCTGAGGAAAAGAAGTTGGTCTGTGAGCGTTGCCTTTAGCTTGTTGGCAAACGGCAATACCTTTGAGGTATTAGTGGTGGCCACTTGTAAATTGAAGATGAGTTGAGCAGGCTTTTTGACGCTGGTTGTAATTGTGTGGATCAAAAGGTAATGTCAGAAGTGGGATTCGAACCCACGCCCCTAGAAAGGGACCAGAATTCACCAACCATCGGTAAGGTAAGGATTAACAGTCCTTGAGTCTGGCGCCTTAGACCACTCGGCCATCCTGACACCTGTGCACAAAAGCTCTAGAAAAACGTGCTCCAAATTCTGCACTCTTACTGAGCAGCATCACACTCATTCCTCCTGTGCAAACACACAACAAACACACTCCATTCATTCTTCCTGCATGAATTAACCGGCAGTGCCAGTCATTCAGTTCATCATCCCTGCAATGCAACCAACATTCATACGCACATATTTCTCCCAACAACTCGTATTTTGCAAAATAGCGGCTGACATCCTACAATTCTGCTGGCTCAACTTGACAAAACGCAAGCAGCACAGCTGCCGTTCGAACGTGAGCCATTCAAAATCTAACACTCGTTCCAAACAGGACATTTCAGTCTCTCATTCCCGGGCCTTTACTTTTCTCACAATACATTCATGTGACAAGTGCTATTTGGAGTCCTGCTCCCCAGAAAATTACCTGGATCTCCCAACTTTGTGAGGGGAAACAAGGCACTCTGCAGCTATTGCGCCCTTGGCCATAAGCATTAGTCTGAGCATTGCCACCCGAAAGGCACGGCCTAAAAAAGGCATCAACTCTGGCAACTTTTACGCACTGGTGCCTGAATTGCTTGGCTGTGGTGCCTTTGTTTCTGGCAAAATGTTAATGTGGGAAGTAGCATTGGAAGTAATTCCCTGAGTAACGGAGCAGAATTCAGCAGCCTTTGTGTGGAAGAAGTCTCATTCTTTGACTCTGGTGCCCTTTTCCTGAGAAACACCACTGTTTGCAGTGGGATTGAAAGCCACAGCAGCAGAAAGCAATGTGGAATGCATCAAGGTAGGGTAAAAAGGTAGATTTCTGACTCCCTGATTTTTAGTGTGGGAATTGGTTGAAAAGAGAAGTGTGATTTGAAACCTTATCCCCAAGGACAGTGTTAGGATGTGGTAAGTTTTCTGAGGAAAAGAAGTTGGTCTGTGAGCGTTGCCTTTAGCTTGTTGGCAAACGGCAATACCTTTGAGGTATTAGTGGTGGCCACTTGTAAATTGAAGATGAGTTGAGCAGGCTTTTTGACGCTGGTTGTAATTGTGTGGATCAAAAGGTAATGTCAGAAGTGGGATTCGAACCCACGCCCCTAGAAAGGGACCAGAATTCACCAACCATCGGTAAGGTAAGGATTAACAGTCCTTGAGTCTGGCGCCTTAGACCACTCGGCCATCCTGACACCTGTGCACAAAAGCTCTAGAAAAACGTGCTCCAAATTCTGCACTCTTACTGAGCAGCATCACACTCATTCCTCCTGTGCAAACACACAACAAACACACTCCATTCATTCTTCCTGCATGAATTAACCGGCAGTGCCAGTCATTCAGTTCATCATCCCTGCAATGCAACCAACATTCATACGCACATATTTCTCCCAACAACTCGTATTTTGCAAAATAGCGGCTGACATCCTACAATTCTGCTGGCTCAACTTGACAAAACGCAAGCAGCACAGCTGCCGTTCGAACGTGAGCCATTCAAAATCTAACACTCGTTCCAAACAGGACATTTCAGTCTCTCATTCCCGGGCCTTTACTTTTCTCACAATACATTCATGTGACAAGTGCTATTTGGAGTCCTGCTCCCCAGAAAATTACCTGGATCTCCCAACTTTGTGAGGGGAAACAAGGCACTCTGCAGCTATTGCGCCCTTGGCCATAAGCATTAGTCTGAGCATTGCCACCCGAAAGGCACGGCCTAAAAAAGGCATCAACTCTGGCAACTTTTACGCACTGGTGCCTGAATTGCTTGGCTGTGGTGCCTTTGTTTCTGGCAAAATGTTAATGTGGGAAGTAGCATTGGAAGTAATTCCCTGAGTAACGGAGCAGAATTCAGCAGCCTTTGTGTGGAAGAAGTCTCATTCTTTGACTCTGGTGCCCTTTTCCTGAGAAACACCACTGTTTGCAGTGGGATTGAAAGCCACAGCAGCAGAAAGCAATGTGGAATGCATCAAGGTAGGGTAAAAAGGTAGATTTCTGACTCCCTGATTTTTAGTGTGGGAATTGGTTGAAAAGAGAAGTGTGATTTGAAACCTTATCCCCAAGGACAGTGTTAGGATGTGGTAAGTTTTCTGAGGAAAAGAAGTTGGTCTGTGAGCGTTGCCTTTAGCTTGTTGGCAAACGGCAATACCTTTGAGGTATTAGTGGTGGCCACTTGTAAATTGAAGATGAGTTGAGCAGGCTTTTTGACGCTGGTTGTAATTGTGTGGATCAAAAGGTAATGTCAGAAGTGGGATTCGAACCCACGCCCCTAGAAAGGGACCAGAATTCACCAACCATCGGTAAGGTAAGGATTAACAGTCCTTGAGTCTGGCGCCTTAGACCACTCGGCCATCCTGACACCTGTGCACAAAAGCACTAGAAAAACGTGCTCCAAATTCTGCACTCTTACTGAGCAGCATCACACTCATTCCTCCTGTGCAAACACACAACAAACACACTCCATTCATTCTTCCTGCATGAATTAACCGGCAGTGCCAGTCATTCAGTTCATCATCCCTGCAATGCAACCAACATTCATACGCACATATTTCTCCCAACAACTCGTATTTTGCAAAATAGCGGCTGACATCCTACAATTCTGCTGGCTCAACTTGACAAAACGCAAGCAGCACAGCTGCCGTTCGAACGTGAGCCATTCAAAATCTAACACTCGTTCCAAACAGGACATTTCAGTCTCTCATTCCCGGGCCTTTACTTTTCTCACAATACATTCATGTGACAAGTGCTATTTGGAGTCCTGCTCCCCAGAAAATTACCTGGATCTCCCAACTTTGTGAGGGGAAACAAGGCACTCTGCAGCTATTGCGCCCTTGGCCATAAGCATTAGTCTGAGCATTGCCACCCGAAAGGCACGGCCTAAAAAAGGCATCAACTCTGGCAACTTTTACGCACTGGTGCCTGAATTGCTTGGCTGTGGTGCCTTTGTTTCTGGCAAAATGTTAATGTGGGAAGTAGCATTGGAAGTAATTCCCTGAGTAACGGAGCAGAATTCAGCAGCCTTTGTGTGGAAGAAGTCTCATTCTTTGACTCTGGTGCCCTTTTCCTGAGAAACACCACTGTTTGCAGTGGGATTGAAAGCCACAGCAGCAGAAAGCAATGTGGAATGCATCAAGGTAGGGTAAAAAGGTAGATTTCTGACTCCCTGATTTTTAGTGTGGGAATTGGTTGAAAAGAGAAGTGTGATTTGAAACCTTATCCCCAAGGACAGTGTTAGGATGTGGTAAGTTTTCTGAGGAAAAGAAGTTGGTCTGTGAGCGTTGCCTTTAGCTTGTTGGCAAACGGCAATACCTTTGAGGTATTAGTGGTGGCCACTTGTAAATTGAAGATGAGTTGAGCAGGCTTTTTGACGCTGGTTGTAATTGTGTGGATCAAAAGGTAATGTCAGAAGTGGGATTCGAACCCACGCCCCTAGAAAGGGACCAGAATTCACCAACCATCGGTAAGGTAAGGATTAACAGTCCTTGAGTCTGGCGCCTTAGACCACTCGGCCATCCTGACACCTGTGCACAAAAGCTCTAGAAAAACGTGCTCCAAATTCTGCACTCTTACTGAGCAGCATCACACTCATTCCTCCTGTGCAAACACACAACAAACACACTCCATTCATTCTTCCTGCATGAATTAACCGGCAGTGCCAGTCATTCAGTTCATCATCCCTGCAATGCAACCAACATTCATACGCACATATTTCTCCCAACAACTCGTATTTTGCAAAATAGCGGCTGACATCCTACAATTCTGCTGGCTCAACTTGACAAAACGCAAGCAGCACAGCTGCCGTTCGAACGTGAGCCATTCAAAATCTAACACTCGTTCCAAACAGGACATTTCAGTCTCTCATTCCCGGGCCTTTACTTTTCTCACAATACATTCATGTGACAAGTGCTATTTGGAGTCCTGCTCCCCAGAAAATTACCTGGATCTCCCAACTTTGTGAGGGGAAACAAGGCACTCTGCAGCTATTGCGCCCTTGGCCATAAGCATTAGTCTGAGCATTGCCACCCGAAAGGCACGGCCTAAAAAAGGCATCAACTCTGGCAACTTTTACGCACTGGTGCCTGAATTGCTTGGCTGTGGTGCCTTTGTTTCTGGCAAAATGTTAATGTGGGAAGTAGCATTGGAAGTAATTCCCTGAGTAACGGAGCAGAATTCAGCAGCCTTTGTGTGGAAGAAGTCTCATTCTTTGACTCTGGTGCCCTTTTCCTGAGAAACACCACTGTTTGCAGTGGGATTGAAAGCCACAGCAGCAGAAAGCAATGTGGAATGCATCAAGGTAGGGTAAAAAGGTAGATTTCTGACTCCCTGATTTTTAGTGTGGGAATTGGTTGAAAAGAGAAGTGTGATTTGAAACCTTATCCCCAAGGACAGTGTTAGGATGTGGTAAGTTTTCTGAGGAAAAGAAGTTGGTCTGTGAGCGTTGCCTTTAGCTTGTTGGCAAACGGCAATACCTTTGAGGTATTAGTGGTGGCCACTTGTAAATTGAAGATGAGTTGAGCAGGCTTTTTGACGCTGGTTGTAATTGTGTGGATCAAAAGGTAATGTCAGAAGTGGGATTCGAACCCACGCCCCTAGAAAGGGACCAGAATTCACCAACCATCGGTAAGGTAAGGATTAACAGTCCTTGAGTCTGGCGCCTTAGACCACTCGGCCATCCTGACACCTGTGCACAAAAGCACTAGAAAAACGTGCTCCAAATTCTGCACTCTTACTGAGCAGCATCACACTCATTCCTCCTGTGCAAACACACAACAAACACACTCCATTCATTCTTCCTGCATGAATTAACCGGCAGTGCCAGTCATTCAGTTCATCATCCCTGCAATGCAACCAACATTCATACGCACATATTTCTCCCAACAACTCGTATTTTGCAAAATAGCGGCTGACATCCTACAATTCTGCTGGCTCAACTTGACAAAACGCAAGCAGCACAGCTGCCGTTCGAACGTGAGCCATTCAAAATCTAACACTCGTTCCAAACAGGACATTTCAGTCTCTCATTCCCGGGCCTTTACTTTTCTCACAATACATTCATGTGACAAGTGCTATTTGGAGTCCTGCTCCCCAGAAAATTACCTGGATCTCCCAACTTTGTGAGGGGAAACAAGGCACTCTGCAGCTATTGCGCCCTTGGCCATAAGCATTAGTCTGAGCATTGCCACCCGAAAGGCACGGCCTAAAAAAGGCATCAACTCTGGCAACTTTTACGCACTGGTGCCTGAATTGCTTGGCTGTGGTGCCTTTGTTTCTGGCAAAATGTTAATGTGGGAAGTAGCATTGGAAGTAATTCCCTGAGTAACGGAGCAGAATTCAGCAGCCTTTGTGTGGAAGAAGTCTCATTCTTTGACTCTGGTGCCCTTTTCCTGAGAAACACCACTGTTTGCAGTGGGATTGAAAGCCACAGCAGCAGAAAGCAATGTGGAATGCATCAAGGTAGGGTAAAAAGGTAGATTTCTGACTCCCTGATTTTTAGTGTGGGAATTGGTTGAAAAGAGAAGTGTGATTTGAAACCTTATCCCCAAGGACAGTGTTAGGATGTGGTAAGTTTTCTGAGGAAAAGAAGTTGGTCTGTGAGCGTTGCCTTTAGCTTGTTGGCAAACGGCAATACCTTTGAGGTATTAGTGGTGGCCACTTGTAAATTGAAGATGAGTTGAGCAGGCTTTTTGACGCTGGTTGTAATTGTGTGGATCAAAAGGTAATGTCAGAAGTGGGATTCGAACCCACGCCCCTAGAAAGGGACCAGAATTCACCAACCATTGGTAAGGTAAGGATTAACAGTCCTTGAGTCTGGCGCCTTAGACCACTCGGCCATCCTGACACCTGTGCACAAAAGCTCTAGAAAAACGTGCTCCAAATTCTGCACTCTTACTGAGCAGCATCACACTCATTCCTCCTGTGCAAACACACAACAAACACACTCCATTCATTCTTCCTGCATGAATTAACCGGCAGTGCCAGTCATTCAGTTCATCATCCCTGCAATGCAACCAACATTCATACGCACATATTTCTCCCAACAACTCGTATTTTGCAAAATAGCGGCTGACATCCTACAATTCTGCTGGCTCAACTTGACAAAACGCAAGCAGCACAGCTGCCGTTCGAACGTGAGCCATTCAAAATCTAACACTCGTTCCAAACAGGACATTTCAGTCTCTCATTCCCGGGCCTTTACTTTTCTCACAATACATTCATGTGACAAGTGCTATTTGGAGTCCTGCTCCCCAGAAAATTACCTGGATCTCCCAACTTTGTGAGGGGAAACAAGGCACTCTGCAGCTATTGCGCCCTTGGCCATAAGCATTAGTCTGAGCATTGCCACCCGAAAGGCACGGCCTAAAAAAGGCATCAACTCTGGCAACTTTTACGCACTGGTGCCTGAATTGCTTGGCTGTGGTGCCTTTGTTTCTGGCAAAATGTTAATGTGGGAAGTAGCATTGGAAGTAATTCCCTGAGTAACGGAGCAGAATTCAGCAGCCTTTGTGTGGAAGAAGTCTCATTCTTTGACTCTGGTGCCCTTTTCCTGAGAAACACCACTGTTTGCAGTGGGATTGAAAGCCACAGCAGCAGAAAGCAATGTGGAATGCATCAAGGTAGGGTAAAAAGGTAGATTTCTGACTCCCTGATTTTTAGTGTGGGAATTGGTTGAAAAGAGAAGTGTGATTTGAAACCTTATCCCCAAGGACAGTGTTAGGATGTGGTAAGTTTTCTGAGGAAAAGAAGTTGGTCTGCGAGCGTTGCCTTTAGCTTGTTGGCAAACGGCAATACCTTTGAGGTATTAGTGGTGGCCACTTGTAAATTGAAGATGAGTTGAGCAGGCTTTTTGACGCTGGTTGTAATTGTGTGGATCAAAAGGTAATGTCAGAAGTGGGATTCGAACCCACGCCCCTAGAAAGGGACCAGAATTCACCAACCATCGGTAAGGTAAGGATTAACAGTCCTTGAGTCTGGCGCCTTAGACCACTCGGCCATCCTGACACCTGCGCACAAAAGCTCTAGAAAAACGTGCTCCAAATTCTGCACTCTTACTGAGCAGCATCACACTCATTCCTCCTGTGCAAACACACAACAAACACACTCCATTCATTCTTCCTGCATGAATTAACCGGCAGTGCCAGTCATTCAGTTCATCATCCCTGCAATGCAACCAACATTCATACGCACATATTTCTCCCAACAACTCGTATTTTGCAAAATAGCGGCTGACATCCTACAATTCTGCTGGCTCAACTTGACAAAACGCAAGCAGCACAGCTGCCGTTCGAACGTGAGCCATTCAAAATCTAACACTCGTTCCAAACAGGACATTTCAGTCTCTCATTCCCGGGCCTTTACTTTTCTCACAATACATTCATGTGACAAGTGCTATTTGGAGTCCTGCTCCCCAGAAAATTACCTGGATCTCCCAACTTTGTGAGGGGAAACAAGGCACTCTGCAGCTATTGCGCCCTTGGCCATAAGCATTAGTCTGAGCATTGCCACCCGAAAGGCACGGCCTAAAAAAGGCATCAACTCTGGCAACTTTTACGCACTGGTGCCTGAATTGCTTGGCTGTGGTGCCTTTGTTTCTGGCAAAATGTTAATGTGGGAAGTAGCATTGGAAGTAATTCCCTGAGTAACGGAGCAGAATTCAGCAGCCTTTGTGTGGAAGAAGTCTCATTCTTTGACTCTGGTGCCCTTTTCCTGAGAAACACCACTGTTTGCAGTGGGATTGAAAGCCACAGCAGCAGAAAGCAATGTGGAATGCATCAAGGTAGGGTAAAAAGGTAGATTTCTGACTCCCTGATTTTTAGTGTGGGAATTGGTTGAAAAGAGAAGTGTGATTTGAAACCTTATCCCCAAGGACAGTGTTAGGATGTGGTAAGTTTTCTGAGGAAAAGAAGTTGGTCTGTGAGCGTTGCCTTTAGCTTGTTGGCAAACGGCAATACCTTTGAGGTATTAGTGGTGGCCACTTGTAAATTGAAGATGAGTTGAGCAGGCTTTTTGACGCTGGTTGTAATTGTGTGGATCAAAAGGTAATGTCAGAAGTGGGATTCGAACCCACGCCCCTAGAAAGGGACCAGAATTCACCAACCATCGGTAAGGTAAGGATTAACAGTCCTTGAGTCTGGCGCCTTAGACCACTCGGCCATCCTGACACCTGTGCACAAAAGCTCTAGAAAAACGTGCTCCAAATTCTGCACTCTTACTGAGCAGCATCACACTCATTCCTCCTGTGCAAACACACAACAAACACACTCCATTCATTCTTCCTGCATGAATTAACCGGCAGTGCCAGTCATTCAGTTCATCATCCCTGCAATGCAACCAACATTCATACGCACATATTTCTCCCAACAACTCGTATTTTGCAAAATAGCGGCTGACATCCTACAATTCTGCTGGCTCAACTTGACAAAACGCAAGCAGCACAGCTGCCGTTCGAACGTGAGCCATTCAAAATCTAACACTCGTTCCAAACAGGACATTTCAGTCTCTCATTCCCGGGCCTTTACTTTTCTCACAATACATTCATGTGACAAGTGCTATTTGGAGTCCTGCTCCCCAGAAAATTACCTGGATCTCCCAACTTTGTGAGGGGAAACAAGGCACTCTGCAGCTATTGCGCCCTTGGCCATAAGCATTAGTCTGAGCATTGCCACCCGAAAGGCACGGCCTAAAAAAGGCATCAACTCTGGCAACTTTTACGCACTGGTGCCTGAATTGCTTGGCTGTGGTGCCTTTGTTTCTGGCAAAATGTTAATGTGGGAAGTAGCATTGGAAGTAATTCCCTGAGTAACGGAGCAGAATTCAGCAGCCTTTGTGTGGAAGAAGTCTCATTCTTTGACTCTGGTGCCCTTTTCCTGAGAAACACCACTGTTTGCAGTGGGATTGAAAGCCACAGCAGCAGAAAGCAATGTGGAATGCATCAAGGTAGGGTAAAAAGGTAGATTTCTGACTCCCTGATTTTTAGTGTGGGAATTGGTTGAAAAGAGAAGTGTGATTTGAAACCTTATCCCCAAGGACAGTGTTAGGATGTGGTAAGTTTTCTGAGGAAAAGAAGTTGGTCTGCGAGCGTTGCCTTTAGCTTGTTGGCAAACGGCAATACCTTTGAGGTATTAGTGGTGGCCACTTGTAAATTGAAGATGAGTTGAGCAGGCTTTTTGACGCTGGTTGTAATTGTGTGGATCAAAAGGTAATGTCAGAAGTGGGATTCGAACCCACGCCCCTAGAAAGGGACCAGAATTCACCAACCATCGGTAAGGTAAGGATTAACAGTCCTTGAGTCTGGCGCCTTAGACCACTCGGCCATCCTGACACCTGCGCACAAAAGCTCTAGAAAAACGTGCTCCAAATTCTGCACTCTTACTGAGCAGCATCACACTCATTCCTCCTGTGCAAACACACAACAAACACACTCCATTCATTCTTCCTGCATGAATTAACCGGCAGTGCCAGTCATTCAGTTCATCATCCCTGCAATGCAACCAACATTCATACGCACATATTTCTCCCAACAACTCGTATTTTGCAAAATAGCGGCTGACATCCTACAATTCTGCTGGCTCAACTTGACAAAACGCAAGCAGCACAGCTGCCGTTCGAACGTGAGCCATTCAAAATCTAACACTCGTTCCAAACAGGACATTTCAGTCTCTCATTCCCGGGCCTTTACTTTTCTCACAATACATTCATGTGACAAGTGCTATTTGGAGTCCTGCTCCCCAGAAAATTACCTGGATCTCCCAACTTTGTGAGGGGAAACAAGGCACTCTGCAGCTATTGCGCCCTTGGCCATAAGCATTAGTCTGAGCATTGCCACCCGAAAGGCACGGCCTAAAAAAGGCATCAACTCTGGCAACTTTTACGCACTGGTGCCTGAATTGCTTGGCTGTGGTGCCTTTGTTTCTGGCAAAATGTTAATGTGGGAAGTAGCATTGGAAGTAATTCCCTGAGTAACGGAGCAGAATTCAGCAGCCTTTGTGTGGAAGAAGTCTCATTCTTTGACTCTGGTGCCCTTTTCCTGAGAAACACCACTGTTTGCAGTGGGATTGAAAGCCACAGCAGCAGAAAGCAATGTGGAATGCATCAAGGTAGGGTAAAAAGGTAGATTTCTGACTCCCTGATTTTTAGTGTGGGAATTGGTTGAAAAGAGAAGTGTGATTTGAAACCTTATCCCCAAGGACAGTGTTAGGATGTGGTAAGTTTTCTGAGGAAAAGAAGTTGGTCTGCGAGCGTTGCCTTTAGCTTGTTGGCAAACGGCAATACCTTTGAGGTATTAGTGGTGGCCACTTGTAAATTGAAGATGAGTTGAGCAGGCTTTTTGACGCTGGTTGTAATTGTGTGGATCAAAAGGTAATGTCAGAAGTGGGATTCGAACCCACGCCCCTAGAAAGGGACCAGAATTCACCAACCATCGGTAAGGTAAGGATTAACAGTCCTTGAGTCTGGCGCCTTAGACCACTCGGCCATCCTGACACCTGCGCACAAAAGCTCTAGAAAAACGTGCTCCAAATTCTGCACTCTTACTGAGCAGCATCACACTCATTCCTCCTGTGCAAACACACAACAAACACACTCCATTCATTCTTCCTGCATGAATTAACCGGCAGTGCCAGTCATTCAGTTCATCATCCCTGCAATGCAACCAACATTCATACGCACATATTTCTCCCAACAACTCGTATTTTGCAAAATAGCGGCTGACATCCTACAATTCTGCTGGCTCAACTTGACAAAACGCAAGCAGCACAGCTGCCGTTCGAACGTGAGCCATTCAAAATCTAACACTCGTTCCAAACAGGACATTTCAGTCTCTCATTCCCGGGCCTTTACTTTTCTCACAATACATTCATGTGACAAGTGCTATTTGGAGTCCTGCTCCCCAGAAAATTACCTGGATCTCCCAACTTTGTGAGGGGAAACAAGGCACTCTGCAGCTATTGCGCCCTTGGCCATAAGCATTAGTCTGAGCATTGCCACCCGAAAGGCACGGCCTAAAAAAGGCATCAACTCTGGCAACTTTTACGCACTGGTGCCTGAATTGCTTGGCTGTGGTGCCTTTGTTTCTGGCAAAATGTTAATGTGGGAAGTAGCATTGGAAGTAATTCCCTGAGTAACGGAGCAGAATTCAGCAGCCTTTGTGTGGAAGAAGTCTCATTCTTTGACTCTGGTGCCCTTTTCCTGAGAAACACCACTGTTTGCAGTGGGATTGAAAGCCACAGCAGCAGAAAGCAATGTGGAATGCATCAAGGTAGGGTAAAAAGGTAGATTTCTGACTCCCTGATTTTTAGTGTGGGAATTGGTTGAAAAGAGAAGTGTGATTTGAAACCTTATCCCCAAGGACAGTGTTAGGATGTGGTAAGTTTTCTGAGGAAAAGAAGTTGGTCTGTGAGCGTTGCCTTTAGCTTGTTGGCAAACGGCAATACCTTTGAGGTATTAGTGGTGGCCACTTGTAAATTGAAGATGAGTTGAGCAGGCTTTTTGACGCTGGTTGTAATTGTGTGGATCAAAAGGTAATGTCAGAAGTGGGATTCGAACCCACGCCCCTAGAAAGGGACCAGAATTCACCAACCATCGGTAAGGTAAGGATTAACAGTCCTTGAGTCTGGCGCCTTAGACCACTCGGCCATCCTGACACCTGTGCACAAAAGCTCTAGAAAAACGTGCTCCAAATTCTGCACTCTTACTGAGCAGCATCACACTCATTCCTCCTGTGCAAACACACAACAAACACACTCCATTCATTCTTCCTGCATGAATTAACCGGCAGTGCCAGTCATTCAGTTCATCATCCCTGCAATGCAACCAACATTCATACGCACATATTTCTCCCAACAACTCGTATTTTGCAAAATAGCGGCTGACATCCTACAATTCTGCTGGCTCAACTTGACAAAACGCAAGCAGCACAGCTGCCGTTCGAACGTCAGCCATTCAAAATCTAACACTCGTTCCAAACAGGACATTTCAGTCTCTCATTC
Organism: Somniosus microcephalus; assembly: GCF_052327205.1. Taxonomy (NCBI): domain Eukaryota; kingdom Metazoa; phylum Chordata; class Chondrichthyes; order Squaliformes; family Somniosidae; genus Somniosus; species Somniosus microcephalus. Next base: position 73,100,015 of record NC_141005.1, read on the forward strand.
CCGGGCCTTTACTTTTCTCACAATACATTCATGTGACAAGTGCTATTTGGAGTCCTGCTCCCCAGAAAATTACCTGGATCTCCCAACTTTGTGAGGGGAAACAAGGCACTCTGCAGCTATTGCGCCCTTGGCCATAAGCATTAGTCTGAGCATTGCCACCCGAAAGGCACGGCCTAAAAAAGGCATCAACTCTGGCAACTTTTACGCACTGGTGCCTGAATTGCTTGGCTGTGGTGCCTTTGTTTCTGGCAAAATGTTAATGTGGGAAGTAGCATTGGAAGTAATTCCCTGAGTAACGGAGCAGAATTCAGCAGCCTTTGTGTGGAAGAAGTCTCATTCTTTGACTCTGGTGCCCTTTTCCTGAGAAACACCACTGTTTGCAGTGGGATTGAAAGCCACAGCAGCAGAAAGCAATGTGGAATGCATCAAGGTAGGGTAAAAAGGTAGATTTCTGACTCCCTGATTTTTAGTGTGGGAATTGGTTGAAAAGAGAAGTGTGATTTGAAACCTTATCCCCAAGGACAGTGTTAGGATGTGGTAAGTTTTCTGAGGAAAAGAAGTTGGTCTGTGAGCGTTGCCTTTAGCTTGTTGGCAAACGGCAATACCTTTGAGGTATTAGTGGTGGCCACTTGTAAATTGAAGATGAGTTGAGCAGGCTTTTTGACGCTGGTTGTAATTGTGTGGATCAAAAGGTAATGTCAGAAGAGGGATTCGAACCCACGCACCTAGAAAGGGACCAGAATTCACCAACCATCGGTAAGGTAAGGATTAACAGTCCTTGAGTCTGGCGCCTTAGACCACTCGGCCATCCTGACACCTGTGTACAAAAGCACTAGAAAAACGTGCTCCAAATTCTGCACTCTTACTGAGCAGCATCACACTCATTCCTCCTGTGCAAACACACAACAAACACACTCCATTCATTCTTCCTGCATGAATTAACCGGCAGTGCCAGTCATTCAGTTCATCATCCCTGCAATGCAACCAACATTCATACGCACATATTTCTCCCAACAACTCGTATTTTGCAAAATAGCGGCTAACATCCTACAATTCTGCTGGCTCAACTTGACAAAACGCAAGCAGCACAGCTGCCGTTCGAACGTGAGCCATTCAAAATCTAACACTCGTTCCAAACAGGACATTTCAGTCTCTCATTCCCGGGCCTTTACTTTTCTCACAATACATTCATGTGACAAGTGCTATTTGGAGTCCTGCTCCCCAGAAAATTACCTGGATCTCCCAACTTTGTGAGGGGAAACAAGGCACTCTGCAGCTATTGCGCCCTTGGCCATAAGCATTAGTCTGAGCATTGCCACCCGAAAGGCACGGCCTAAAAAAGGCATCAACTCTGGCAACTTTTACGCACTGGTGCCTGAATTGCTTGGCTGTGGTGCCTTTGTTTCTGGCAAAATGTTAATGTGGGAAGTAGCATTGGAAGTAATTCCCTGAGTAACGGAGCAGAATTCAGCAGCCTTTGTGTGGAAGAAGTCTCATTCTTTGACTCTGGTGCCCTTTTCCTGAGAAACACCACTGTTTGCAGTGGGATTGAAAGCCACAGCAGCAGAAAGCAATGTGGAATGCATCAAGGTAGGGTAAAAAGGTAGATTTCTGACTCCCTGATTTTTAGTGTGGGAATTGGTTGAAAAGAGAAGTGTGATTTGAAACCTTATCCCCAAGGACAGTGTTAGGATGTGGTAAGTTTTCTGAGGAAAAGAAGTTGGTCTGTGAGCGTTGCCTTTAGCTTGTTGGCAAACGGCAATACCTTTGAGGTATTAGTGGTGGCCACTTGTAAATTGAAGATGAGTTGAGCAGGCTTTTTGACGCTGGTTGTAATTGTGTGGATCAAAAGGTAATGTCAGAAGTGGGATTCGAACCCACGCCCCTAGAAAGGGACCAGAATTCACCAACCATCGGTAAGGTAAGGATTAACAGTTCTTGAGTCTGGCGCCTTAGACCACTCGGCCATCCTGACACCTGTGCACAAAAGCTCTAGAAAAACGTGCTCCAAATTCTGCACTCTTACTGAGCAGCATCACACTCATTCCTCCTGTGCAAACACACAACAAACACACTCCATTCATTCTTCCTGCATGAATTAACCGGCAGTGCCAGTCATTCAGTTCATCATCCCTGCAATGCAACCAACATTCATACGCACATATTTCTCCCAACAACTCGTATTTTGCAAAATAGCGGCTAACATCCTACAATTCTGCTGGCTCAACTTGACAAAACGCAAGCAGCACAGCTGCCGTTCGAACGTGAGCCATTCAAAATCTAACACTCGTTCCAAACAGGACATTTCAGTCTCTCATTCCCGGGCCTTTACTTTTCTCACAATACATTCATGTGACAAGTGCTATTTGGAGTCCTGCTCCCCAGAAAATTACCTGGATCTCCCAACTTTGTGAGGGGAAACAAGGCACTCTGCAGCTATTGCGCCCTTGGCCATAAGCATTAGTCTGAGCATTGCCACCCGAAAGGCACGGCCTAAAAAAGGCATCAACTCTGGCAACTTTTACGCACTGGTGCCTGAATTGCTTGGCTGTGGTGCCTTTGTTTCTGGCAAAATGTTAATGTGGGAAGTAGCATTGGAAGTAATTCCCTGAGTAACGGAGCAGAATTCAGCAGCCTTTGTGTGGAAGAAGTCTCATTCTTTGACTCTGGTGCCCTTTTCCTGAGAAACACCACTGTTTGCAGTGGGATTGAAAGCCACAGCAGCAGAAAGCAATGTGGAATGCATCAAGGTAGGGTAAAAAGGTAGATTTCTGACTCCCTGATTTTTAGTGTGGGAATTGGTTGAAAAGAGAAGTGTGATTTGAAACCTTATCCCCAAGGACAGTGTTAGGATGTGGTAAGTTTTCTGAGGAAAAGAAGTTGGTCTGTGAGCGTTGCCTTTAGCTTGTTGGCAAACGGCAATACCTTTGAGGTATTAGTGGTGGCCACTTGTAAATTGAAGATGAGTTGAGCAGGCTTTTTGACGCTGGTTGTAATTGTGTGGATCAAAAGGTAATGTCAGAAGTGGGATTCGAACCCACGCCCCTAGAAAGGGACCAGAATTCACCAACCATCGGTAAGGTAAGGATTAACAGTCCTTGAGTCTGGCGCCTTAGACCACTCGGCCATCCTGACACCTGCGCACAAAAGCTCTAGAAAAACGTGCTCCAAATTCTGCACTCTTACTGAGCAGCATCACACTCATTCCTCCTGTGCAAACACACAACAAACACACTCCATTCATTCTTCCTGCATGAATTAACCGGCAGTGCCAGTCATTCAGTTCATCATCCCTGCAATGCAACCAACATTCATACGCACATATTTCTCCCAACAACTCGTATTTTGCAAAATAGCGGCTGACATCCTACAATTCTGCTGGCTCAACTTGACAAAACGCAAGCAGCACAGCTGCCGTTCGAACGTGAGCCATTCAAAATCTAACACTCGTTCCAAACAGGACATTTCAGTCTCTCATTCCCGGGCCTTTACTTTTCTCACAATACATTCATGTGACAAGTGCTATTTGGAGTCCTGCTCCCCAGAAAATTACCTGGATCTCCCAACTTTGTGAGGGGAAACAAGGCACTCTGCAGCTATTGCGCCCTTGGCCATAAGCATTAGTCTGAGCATTGCCACCCGAAAGGCACGGCCTAAAAAAGGCATCAACTCTGGCAACTTTTACGCACTGGTGCCTGAATTGCTTGGCTGTGGTGCCTTTGTTTCTGGCAAAATGTTAATGTGGGAAGTAGCATTGGAAGTAATTCCCTGAGTAACGGAGCAGAATTCAGCAGCCTTTGTGTGGAAGAAGTCTCATTCTTTGACTCTGGTGCCCTTTTCCTGAGAAACACCACTGTTTGCAGTGGGATTGAAAGCCACAGCAGCAGAAAGCAATGTGGAATGCATCAAGGTAGGGTAAAAAGGTAGATTTCTGACTCCCTGATTTTTAGTGTGGGAATTGGTTGAAAAGAGAAGTGTGATTTGAAACCTTATCCCCAAGGACAGTGTTAGGATGTGGTAAGTTTTCTGAGGAAAAGAAGTTGGTCTGTGAGCGTTGCCTTTAGCTTGTTGGCAAACGGCAATACCTTTGAGGTATTAGTGGTGGCCACTTGTAAATTGAAGATGAGTTGAGCAGGCTTTTTGACGCTGGTTGTAATTGTGTGGATCAAAAGGTAATGTCAGAAGTGGGATTCGAACCCACGCCCCTAGAAAGGGACCAGAATTCACCAACCATCGGTAAGGTAAGGATTAACAGTCCTTGAGTCTGGCGCCTTAGACCACTCAGCCATCCTGACACCTGTGCACAAAAGCTCTAGAAAAACGTGCTCCAAATTCTGCACTCTTACTGAGCAGCATCACACTCATTCCTCCTGTGCAAACACACAACAAACACACTCCATTCATTCTTCCTGCATGAATTAACCGGCAGTGCCAGTCATTCAGTTCATCATCCCTGCAATGCAACCAACATTCATACGCACATATTTCTCCCAACAACTCGTATTTTGCAAAATAGCGGCTGACATCCTACAATTCTGCTGGCTCAACTTGACAAAACGCAAGCAGCACAGCTGCCGTTCGAACGTGAGCCATTCAAAATCTAACACTCGTTCCAAACAGGACATTTCAGTCTCTCATTCCCGGGCCTTTACTTTTCTCACAATACATTCATGTGACAAGTGCTATTTGGAGTCCTGCTCCCCAGAAAATTACCTGGATCTCCCAACTTTGTGAGGGGAAACAAGGCACTCTGCAGCTATTGCGCCCTTGGCCATAAGCATTAGTCTGAGCATTGCCACCCGAAAGGCACGGCCTAAAAAAGGCATCAACTCTGGCAACTTTTACGCACTGGTGCCTGAATTGCTTGGCTGTGGTGCCTTTGTTTCTGGCAAAATGTTAATGTGGGAAGTAGCATTGGAAGTAATTCCCTGAGTAACGGAGCAGAATTCAGCAGCCTTTGTGTGGAAGAAGTCTCATTCTTTGACTCTGGTGCCCTTTTCCTGAGAAACACCACTGTTTGCAGTGGGATTGAAAGCCACAGCAGCAGAAAGCAATGTGGAATGCATCAAGGTAGGGTAAAAAGGTAGATTTCTGACTCCCTGATTTTTAGTGTGGGAATTGGTTGAAAAGAGAAGTGTGATTTGAAACCTTATCCCCAAGGACAGTGTTAGGATGTGGTAAGTTTTCTGAGGAAAAGAAGTTGGTCTGTGAGCGTTGCCTTTAGCTTGTTGGCAAACGGCAATACCTTTGAGGTATTAGTGGTGGCCACTTGTAAATTGAAGATGAGTTGAGCAGGCTTTTTGACGCTGGTTGTAATTGTGTGGATCAAAAGGTAATGTCAGAAGTGGGATTCGAACCCACGCCCCTAGAAAGGGACCAGAATTCACCAACCATCGGTAAGGTAAGGATTAACAGTCCTTGAGTCTGGCGCCTTAGACCACTCGGCCATCCTGACACCTGTGTACAAAAGCACTAGAAAAACGTGCTCCAAATTCTGCACTCTTACTGAGCAGCATCACACTCATTCCTCCTGTGCAAACACACAACAAACACACTCCATTCATTCTTCCTGCATGAATTAACCGGCAGTGCCAGTCATTCAGTTCATCATCCCTGCAATGCAACCAACATTCATACGCACATATTTCTCCCAACAACTCGTATTTTGCAAAATAGCGGCTAACATCCTACAATTCTGCTGGCTCAACTTGACAAAACGCAAGCAGCACAGCTGCCGTTCGAACGTGAGCCATTCAAAATCTAACACTCGTTCCAAACAGGACATTTCAGTCTCTCATTCCCGGGCCTTTACTTTTCTCACAATACATTCATGTGACAAGTGCTATTTGGAGTCCTGCTCCCCAGAAAATTACCTGGATCTCCCAACTTTGTGAGGGGAAACAAGGCACTCTGCAGCTATTGCGCCCTTGGCCATAAGCATTAGTCTGAGCATTGCCACCCGAAAGGCACGGCCTAAAAAAGGCATCAACTCTGGCAACTTTTACGCACTGGTGCCTGAATTGCTTGGCTGTGGTGCCTTTGTTTCTGGCAAAATGTTAATGTGGGAAGTAGCATTGGAAGTAATTCCCTGAGTAACGGAGCAGAATTCAGCAGCCTTTGTGTGGAAGAAGTCTCATTCTTTGACTCTGGTGCCCTTTTCCTGAGAAACACCACTGTTTGCAGTGGGATTGAAAGCCACAGCAGCAGAAAGCAATGTGGAATGCATCAAGGTAGGGTAAAAAGGTAGATTTCTGACTCCCTGATTTTTAGTGTGGGAATTGGTTGAAAAGAGAAGTGTGATTTGAAACCTTATCCCCAAGGACAGTGTTAGGATGTGGTAAGTTTTCTGAGGAAAAGAAGTTGGTCTGTGAGCGTTGCCTTTAGCTTGTTGGCAAACGGCAATACCTTTGAGGTATTAGTGGTGGCCACTTGTAAATTGAAGATGAGTTGAGAAGGCTTTTTGACGCTGGTTGTAATTGTGTGGATCAAAAGGTAATGTCAGAAGTGGGATTCGAACCCACGCCCCTAGAAAGGGACCAGAATTCACCAACCATCGGTAAGGTAAGGATTAACAGTCCTTGAGTCTGGCGCCTTAGACCACTCGGCCATCCTGACACCTGTGTACAAAAGCACTAGAAAAACGTGCTCCAAATTCTGCACTCTTACTGAGCAGCATCACACTCATTCCTCCTGTGCAAACACACAACAAACACACTCCATTCATTCTTCCTGCATGAATTAACCGGCAGTGCCAGTCATTCAGTTCATCATCCCTGCAATGCAACCAACATTCATACGCACATATTTCTCCCAACAACTCGTATTTTGCAAAATAGCGGCTGACATCCTACAATTCTGCTGGCTCAACTTGACAAAACGCAAGCAGCACAGCTGCCGTTCGAACGTGAGCCATTCAAAATCTAACACTCGTTCCAAACAGGACATTTCAGTCTCTCATTCCCGGGCCTTTACTTTTCTCACAATACATTCATGTGACAAGTGCTATTTGGAGTCCTGCTCCCCAGAAAATTACCTGGATCTCCCAACTTTGTGAGGGGAAACAAGGCACTCTGCAGCTATTGCGCCCTTGGCCATAAGCATTAGTCTGAGCATTGCCACCCGAAAGGCACGGCCTAAAAAAGGCATCAACTCTGGCAACTTTTACGCACTGGTGCCTGAATTGCTTGGCTGTGGTGCCTTTGTTTCTGGCAAAATGTTAATGTGGGAAGTAGCATTGGAAGTAATTCCCTGAGTAACGGAGCAGAATTCAGCAGCCTTTGTGTGGAAGAAGTCTCATTCTTTGACTCTGGTGCCCTTTTCCTGAGAAACACCACTGTTTGCAGTGGGATTGAAAGCCACAGCAGCAGAAAGCAATGTGGAATGCATCAAGGTAGGGTAAAAAGGTAGATTTCTGACTCCCTGATTTTTAGTGTGGGAATTGGTTGAAAAGAGAAGTGTGATTTGAAACCTTATCCCCAAGGACAGTGTTAGGATGTGGTAAGTTTTCTGAGGAAAAGAAGTTGGTCTGTGAGCGTTGCCTTTAGCTTGTTGGCAAACGGCAATACCTTTGAGGTATTAGTGGTGGCCACTTGTAAATTGAAGATGAGTTGAGCAGGCTTTTTGACGCTGGTTGTAATTGTGTGGATCAAAAGGTAATGTCAGAAGTGGGATTCGAACCCACGCCCCTAGAAAGGGACCAGAATTCACCAACCATCGGTAAGGTAAGGATTAACAGTCCTTGAGTCTGGCGCCTTAGACCACTCGGCCATCCTGACACCTGTGCACAAAAGCACTAGAAAAACGTGCTCCAAATTCTGCACTCTTACTGAGCAGCATCACACTCATTCCTCCTGTGCAAACACACAACAAACACACTCCATTCATTCTTCCTGCATGAATTAACCGGCAGTGCCAGTCATTCAGTTCATCATCCCTGCAATGCAACCAACATTCATACGCACATATTTCTCCCAACAACTCGTATTTTGCAAAATAGCGGCTGACATCCTACAATTCTGCTGGCTCAACTTGACAAAACGCAAGCAGCACAGCTGCCGTTCGAACGTGAGCCATTCAAAATCTAACACTCGTTCCAAACAGGACATTTCAGTCTCTCATTCCCGGGCCTTTACTTTTCTCACAATACATTCATGTGACAAGTGCTATTTGGAGTCCTGCTCCCCAGAAAATTACCTGGATCTCCCAACTTTGTGAGGGGAAACAAGGCACTCTGCAGCTATTGCGCCCTTGGCCATAAGCATTAGTCTGAGCATTGCCACCCGAAAGGCACGGCCTAAAAAAGGCATCAACTCTGGCAACTTTTACGCACTGGTGCCTGAATTGCTTGGCTGTGGTGCCTTTGTTTCTGGCAAAATGTTAATGTGGGAAGTAGCATTGGAAGTAATTCCCTGAGTAACGGAGCAGAATTCAGCAGCCTTTGTGTGGAAGAAGTCTCATTCTTTGACTCTGGTGCCCTTTTCCTGAGAAACACCACTGTTTGCAGTGGGATTGAAAGCCACAGCAGCAGAAAGCAATGTGGAATGCATCAAGGTAGGGTAAAAAGGTAGATTTCTGACTCCCTGATTTTTAGTGTGGGAATTGGTTGAAAAGAGAAGTGTGATTTGAAACCTTATCCCCAAGGACAGTGTTAGGATGTGGTAAGTTTTCTGAGGAAAAGAAGTTGGTCTGTGAGCGTTGCCTTTAGCTTGTTGGCAAACGGCAATACCTTTGAGGTATTAGTGGTGGCCACTTGTAAATTGAAGATGAGTTGAGCAGGCTTTTTGACGCTGGTTGTAATTGTGTGGATCAAAAGGTAATGTCAGAAGTGGGATTCGAACCCACGCCCCTAGAAAGGGACCAGAATTCACCAACCATCGGTAAGGTAAGGATTAACAGTCCTTGAGTCTGGCGCCTTAGACCACTCGGCCATCCTGACACCTGTGCACAAAAGCACTAGAAAAACGTGCTCCAAATTCTGCACTCTTACTGAGCAGCATCACACTCATTCCTCCTGTGCAAACACACAACAAACACACTCCATTCATTCTTCCTGCATGAATTAACCGGCAGTGCCAGTCATTCAGTTCATCATCCCTGCAATGCAACCAACATTCATACGCACATATTTCTCCCAACAACTCGTATTTTGCAAAATAGCGGCTAACATCCTACAATTCTGCTGGCTCAACTTGACAAAACGCAAGCAGCACAGCTGCCGTTCGAACGTGAGCCATTCAAAATCTAACACTCGTTCCAAACAGGACATTTCAGTCTCTCATTCCCGGGCCTTTACTTTTCTCACAATACATTCATGTGACAAGTGCTATTTGGAGTCCTGCTCCCCAGAAAATTACCTGGATCTCCCAACTTTGTGAGGGGAAACAAGGCACTCTGCAGCTATTGCGCCCTTGGCCATAAGCATTAGTCTGAGCATTGCCACCCGAAAGGCACGGCCTAAAAAAGGCATCAACTCTGGCAACTTTTACGCACTGGTGCCTGAATTGCTTGGCTGTGGTGCCTTTGTTTCTGGCAAAATGTTAATGTGGGAAGTAGCATTGGAAGTAATTCCCTGAGTAACGGAGCAGAATTCAGCAGCCTTTGTGTGGAAGAAGTCTCATTCTTTGACTCTGGTGCCCTTTTCCTGAGAAACACCACTGTTTGCAGTGGGATTGAAAGCCACAGCAGCAGAAAGCAATGTGGAATGCATCAAGGTAGGGTAAAAAGGTAGATTTCTGACTCCCTGATTTTTAGTGTGGGAATTGGTTGAAAAGAGAAGTGTGATTTGAAACCTTATCCCCAAGGACAGTGTTAGGATGTGGTAAGTTTTCTGAGGAAAAGAAGTTGGTCTGTGAGCGTTGCCTTTAGCTTGTTGGCAAACGGCAATACCTTTGAGGTATTAGTGGTGGCCACTTGTAAATTGAAGATGAGTTGAGCAGGCTTTTTGACGCTGGTTGTAATTGTGTGGATCAAAAGGTAATGTCAGAAGTGGGATTCGAACCCACGCCCCTAGAAAGGGACCAGAATTCACCAACCATCGGTAAGGTAAGGATTAACAGTCCTTGAGTCTGGCGCCTTAGACCACTCGGCCATCCTGACACCTGTGCACAAAAGCTCTAGAAAAACGTGCTCCAAATTCTGCACTCTTACTGAGCAGCATCACACTCATTCCTCCTGTGCAAACACACAACAAACACACTCCATTCATTCTTCCTGCATGAATTAACCGGCAGTGCCAGTCATTCAGTTCATCATCCCTGCAATGCAACCAACATTCATACGCACATATTTCTCCCAACAACTCGTATTTTGCAAAATAGCGGCTAACATCCTACAATTCTGCTGGCTCAACTTGACAAAACGCAAGCAGCACAGCTGCCGTTCGAACGTGAGCCATTCAAAATCTAACACTCGTTCCAAACAGGACATTTCAGTCTCTCATTCCCGGGCCTTTACTTTTCTCACAATACATTCATGTGACAAGTGCTATTTGGAGTCCTGCTCCCCAGAAAATTACCTGGATCTCCCAACTTTGTGAGGGGAAACAAGGCACTCTGCAGCTATTGCGCCCTTGGCCATAAGCATTAGTCTGAGCATTGCCACCCGAAAGGCACGGCCTAAAAAAGGCATCAACTCTGGCAACTTTTACGCACTGGTGCCTGAATTGCTTGGCTGTGGTGCCTTTGTTTCTGGCAAAATGTTAATGTGGGAAGTAGCATTGGAAGTAATTCCCTGAGTAACGGAGCAGAATTCAGCAGCCTTTGTGTGGAAGAAGTCTCATTCTTTGACTCTGGTGCCCTTTTCCTGAGAAACACCACTGTTTGCAGTGGGATTGAAAGCCACAGCAGCAGAAAGCAATGTGGAATGCATCAAGGTAGGGTAAAAAGGTAGATTTCTGACTCCCTGATTTTTAGTGTGGGAATTGGTTGAAAAGAGAAGTGTGATTTGAAACCTTATCCCCAAGGACAGTGTTAGGATGTGGTAAGTTTTCTGAGGAAAAGAAGTTGGTCTGTGAGCGTTGCCTTTAGCTTGTTGGCAAACGGCAATACCTTTGAGGTATTAGTGGTGGCCACTTGTAAATTGAAGATGAGTTGAGCAGGCTTTTTGACGCTGGTTGTAATTGTGTGGATCAAAAGGTAATGTCAGAAGTGGGATTCGAACCCACGCCCCTAGAAAGGGACCAGAATTCACCAACCATCGGTAAGGTAAGGATTAACAGTCCTTGAGTCTGGCGCCTTAGACCACTCGGCCATCCTGACACCTGTGCACAAAAGCTCTAGAAAAACGTGCTCCAAATTCTGCACTCTTACTGAGCAGCATCACACTCATTCCTCCTGTGCAAACACACAACAAACACACTCCATTCATTCTTCCTGCATGAATTAACCGGCAGTGCCAGTCATTCAGTTCATCATCCCTGCAATGCAACCAACATTCATACGCACATATTTCTCCCAACAACTCGTATTTTGCAAAATAGCGGCTAACATCCTACAATTCTGCTGGCTCAACTTGACAAAACGCAAGCAGCACAGCTGCCGTTCGAACGTGAGCCATTCAAAATCTAACACTCGTTCCAAACAGGACATTTCAGTCTCTCATTCCCGGGCCTTTACTTTTCTCACAATACATTCATGTGACAAGTGCTATTTGGAGTCCTGCTCCCCAGAAAATTACCTGGATCTCCCAACTTTGTGAGGGGAAACAAGGCACTCTGCAGCTATTGCGCCCTTGGCCATAAGCATTAGTCTGAGCATTGCCACCCGAAAGGCACGGCCTAAAAAAGGCATCAACTCTGGCAACTTTTACGCACTGGTGCCTGAATTGCTTGGCTGTGGTGCCTTTGTTTCTGGCAAAATGTTAATGTGGGAAGTAGCATTGGAAGTAATTCCCTGAGTAACGGAGCAGAATTCAGCAGCCTTTGTGTGGAAGAAGTCTCATTCTTTGACTCTGGTGCCCTTTTCCTGAGAAACACCACTGTTTGCAGTGGGATTGAAAGCCACAGCAGCAGAAAGCAATGTGGAATGCATCAAGGTAGGGTAAAAAGGTAGATTTCTGACTCCCTGATTTTTAGTGTGGGAATTGGTTGAAAAGAGAAGTGTGATTTGAAACCTTATCCCCAAGGACAGTGTTAGGATGTGGTAAGTTTTCTGAGGAAAAGAAGTTGGTCTGTGAGCGTTGCCTTTAGCTTGTTGGCAAACGGCAATACCTTTGAGGTATTAGTGGTGGCCACTTGTAAATTGAAGATGAGTTGAGCAGGCTTTTTGACGCTGGTTGTAATTGTGTGGATCAAAAGGTAATGTCAGAAGTGGGATTCGAACCCACGCCCCTAGAAAGGGACCAGAATTCACCAACCATCGGTAAGGTAAGGATTAACAGTCCTTGAGTCTGGCGCCTTAGACCACTCGGCCATCCTGACACCTGTGCACAAAAGCTCTAGAAAAACGTGCTCCAAATTCTGCACTCTTACTGAGCAGCATCACACTCATTCCTCCTGTGCATACACACAACAAACACACTCCATTCATTCTTCCTGCATGAATTAACCGGCAGTGCCAGTCATTCAGTTCATCATCCCTGCAATGCAACCAACATTCATACGCACATATTTCTCCCAACAACTCGTATTTTGCAAAATAGCGGCTAACATCCTACAATTCTGCTTGCTCAACTTGACAAAACGCAAGCAGCACAGCTGCCGTTCGAACGTGAGCCATTCAAAATCTAACACTCGTTCCAAACAGGACATTTCAGTCTCTCATTCCCGGGCCTTTACTTTTCTCACAATACATTCATGTGACAAGTGCTATTTGGAGTCCTGCTCCCCAGAAAATTACCTGGATCTCCCAATTTTGTGAGGGGAAACAAGGCACTCTGCAGCTATTGCGCCCTTGGCCATAAGCATTAGTCTGAGCATTGCCACCCGAAAGGCACGGCCTAAAAAAGGCATCAACTCTGGCAACTTTTACGCACTGGTGCCTGAATTGCTTGGCTGTGGTGCCTTTGTTTCTGGCAAAATGTTAATGTGGGAAGTAGCATTGGAAGTAATTCCCTGAGTAACGGAGCAGAATTCAGCAGCCTTTGTGTGGAAGAAGTCTCATTCTTTGACTCTGGTGCCCTTTTCCTGAGAAACACCACTGTTTGCAGTGGGATTGAAAGCCACAGCAGCAGAAAGCAATGTGGAATGCATCAAGGTAGGGTAAAAAGGTAGATTTCTGACTCCCTGATTTTTAGTGTGGGAATTGGTTGAAAAGAGAAGTGTGATTTGAAACCTTATCCCCAAGGACAGTGTTAGGATGTGGTAAGTTTTCTGAGGAAAAGAAGTTGGTCTGTGAGCGTTGCCTTTAGCTTGTTGGCAAACGGCAATACCTTTGAGGTATTAGTGGTGGCCACTTGTAAATTGAAGATGAGTTGAGCAGGCTTTTTGACGCTGGTTGTAATTGTGTGGATCAAAAGGTAATGTCAGAAGTGGGATTCGAACCCACGCCCCTAGAAAGGGACCAGAATTCACCAACCATCGGTAAGGTAAGTATTAACAGTCCTTGAGTCTGGCGCCTTAGACCACTCGGCCATCCTGACACCTGTGTACAAAAGCACTAGAAAAACGTGCTCCAAATTCTGCACTCTTACTGAGCAGCATCACACTCATTCCTCCTGTGCAAACACACAACAAACACACTCCATTCATTCTTCCTGCATGAATTAACCGGCAGTGCCAGTCATTCAGTTCATCATCCCTGCAATGCAACCAACATTCATACGCACATATTTCTCCCAACAACTCGTATTTTGCAAAATAGCGGCTAACATCCTACAATTCTGCTGGCTCAACTTGACAAAACGCAAGCAGCACAGCTGCCGTTCGAACGTGAGCCATTCAAAATCTAACACTCGTTCCAAACAGGACATTTCAGTCTCTCATTCCCGGGCCTTTACTTTTCTCACAATACATTCATGTGACAAGTGCTATTTGGAGTCCTGCTCCCCAGAAAATTACCTGGATCTCCCAATTTTGTGAGGGGAAACAAGGCACTCTGCAGCTATTGCGCCCTTGGCCATAAGCATTAGTCTGAGCATTGCCACCCGAAAGGCACGGCCTAAAAAAGGCATCAACTCTGGCAACTTTTACGCACTGGTGCCTGAATTGCTTGGCTGTGGTGCCTTTGTTTCTGGCAAAATGTTAATGTGGGAAGTAGCATTGGAAGTAATTCCCTGAGTAACGGAGCAGAATTCAGCAGCCTTTGTGTGGAAGAAGTCTCATTCTTTGACTCTGGTGCCCTTTTCCTGAGAAACACCACTGTTTGCAGTGGGATTGAAAGCCACAGCAGCAGAAAGCAATGTGGAATGCATCAAGGTAGGGTAAAAAGGTAGATTTCTGACTCCCTGATTTTTAGTGTGGGAATTGGTTGAAAAGAGAAGTGTGATTTGAAACCTTATCCCCAAGGACAGTGTTAGGATGTGGTAAGTTTTCTGAGGAAAAGAAGTTGGTCTGTGAGCGTTGCCTTTAGCTTGTTGGCAAACGGCAATACCTTTGAGGTATTAGTGGTGGCCACTTGTAAATTGAAGAGGAGTTGAGCAGGCTTTTTGACGCTGGTTGTAATTGTGTGGATCAAAAGGTAATGTCAGAAGTGGGATTCGAACCCACGCCCCTAGAAAGGGACCAGAATTCACCAATCATCGGTAAGGTAAGGATTAACAGTCCTTGAGTCTGGCGCCTTAGACCACTCGGCCATCCTGACACCTGTGCACAAAAGCTCTAGAAAAACGTGCTCCAAATTCTGCACTCTTACTGAGCAGCATCACACTCATTCCTCCTGTGCAAACACACAACAAACACACTCCATTCATTCTTCCTGCATGAATTAACCGGCAGTGCCAGTCATTCAGTTCATCATCCCTGCAATGCAACCAACATTTATACGCACATATTTCTCCCAACAACTCGTATTTTGCAAAATAGCGGCTCACATCCTACAATTCTGCTGGCTCAACTTGACAAAACGCAAGCAGCACAGCTGCCGTTCGAACGTGAGCCATTCAAAATCTAACACTCGTTCCAAACAGGACATTTCAGTCTCTCATTCCCGGGCCTTTACTTTTCTCACAATACATTCATGTGACAAGTGCTATTTGGAGTCCTGCTCCCCAGAAAATTACCTGGATCTCCCAATTTTGTGAGGGGAAACAAGGCACTCTGCAGCTATTGCGCCCTTGGCCATAAGCATTAGTCTGAGCATTGCCACCCGAAAGGCACGGCCTAAAAAAGGCATCAACTCTGGCAACTTTTACGCACTGGTGCCTGAATTGCTTGGCTGTGGTGCCTTTGTTTCTGGCAAAATGTTAATGTGGGAAGTAGCATTGGAAGTAATTCCCTGAGTAACGGAGCAGAATTCAGCAGCCTTTGTGTGGAAGAAGTCTCATTCTTTGACTCTGGTGCCCTTTTCCTGAGAAACACCACTGTTTGCAGTGGGATTGAAAGCCACAGCAGCAGAAAGCAATGTGGAATGCATCAAGGTAGGGTAAAAAGGTAGATTTCTGACTCCCTGATTTTTAGTGTGGGAATTGGTTGAAAAGAGAAGTGTGATTTGAAACCTTATCCCCAAGGACAGTGTTAGGATGTGGTAAGTTTTCTAAGGAAAAGAAGTTGGTCTGTGAGCGTTGCCTTTAGCTTGTTGGCAAACGGCAATACCTTTGAGGTATTAGTGGCGGCCACTTGTAAATTGAAGATGAGTTGAGCAGGCTTTTTGACGCTGGTTGTAATTGTGTGGATCAAAAGGTAATGTCAGAAGTGGGATTCGAACCCACGCCCCTAGAAAGGGACCAGAATTCACCAACCATTGGTAAGGTAAGGATTAACAGTCTTTGAATCTGCCACCTTAGACCACTCGGCCATCGTGACACCTGTACACAAAAGCTCTAGAAAAACGTGCTCCAAATTCTGCACTCTTACTGAGCAGCATCACACTCATTCCTCCTGTGCAAACACACAACAAACACACTCCATTCATTCTTCCTGCATGAATTAACCGGCAGTGCCAGTCATTCAGTTCATCATCCCTGCAATGCAACCAACATTTATACGCACATATTTCTCCCAACAACTCGTATTTTGCAAAATAGCAGCTAACATCCTACAATTCTGCTGACTCAACTTGACAAAACGCAAGCAGCACAGCTGCCGTTCGAACGTGAGCCATTCAAAATCTAACACTCGTTCCAAACAGGACATTTCAGTCTCTCATTCCCGGGCCTTTACTTTTCTCACAATACATTCATGTGACAAGTGCTATTTGGAGTCCTGCTCCCCAGAAAATTACCTGGATCTCCCAACTTTGTGAGGGGAAACAAGGCACTCTGCAGCTATTGCGCCCTTGGCCATAAGCATTAGTCTGAGCATTGCCACCCGAAAGGCACGGCCTAAAAAAGGCATCAACTCTGGCAACTTTTACGCACTGGTGCCTGAATTGCTTGGCTGTGGTGCCTTTGTTTCTGGCAAAATGTTAATGTGGGAAGTAGCATTGGAAGTAATTCCCTGAGTAACGGAGCAGAATTCAGCAGCCTTTGTGTGGAAGAAGTCTCATTCTTTGACTCTGGTGTCCTTTTCCTGAGAAACACCACTGTTTGCAGTGAGATTGAAAGCCACAGCAGCAGAAAGCAATGTGGAATGCATCAAGGTAGGGTAAAAAGGTAGATTTCTGACTCCCTGATTTTTAGTGTGGGAATTGGTTGAAAAGAGAAGTGTGATTTGAAACCTTATCCCCAAGGACAGTGTTAGGATGTGGTAAGTTTTCTGAGGAAAAGAAGTTGGTCTGTGAGCGTTGCCTTTAGCTTGTTGGCAAACGGCAATACCTTTGAGGTATTAGTGGCGGCCACTTGTAAATTGAAGATGAGTTGAGCAGGCTTTTTGACGCTGGTTGTAATTGTGTGGATCAAAAGGTAATGTCAGAAGTGGGATTCGAACCCACGCCCCTAGAAAGGGACCAGACTTCACCAACCATCGGTAAGATAAGGATTAACAGTCCTTGAGTCTGGTGCCTTAGACCACTCGGCCATCCTGACACCTGTGCACAAAAGCTCTAGAAAAACATGCTCCAAATTCTGCACTCTTACTGAGCAGCATCACACTCATTCCTCCTGTGCAAACACACAACAAACACACTCCATTCATTCTTCCTGCATGAATTAACCGGCAGTGCCAGTCATTCAGTTCATCATCCCTGCAATGCAACCAACATTCATACGCACATATTTCTCCCAACAACTCGTATTTTGCAAAATAGCGGCTAACATCCTACAATTCTGCTGGCTCAACTTGACAAAACGCAAGCAGCACAGCTGCCGTTCGAACGTGAGCCATTCAAAATCTAACACTCGTTCCAAACAGGACATTTCAGTCTCTCATTCCCGGGCCTTTACTTTTCTCACAGTACATTCATGTGACAAGTGCTATTTGGAGTCCTGCTCCCCAGAAAATTACCTGGATCTCCCAACTTTGTGAGGGGAAACAAGGCACTCTGCAGCTATTGCGCCCTTGGCCATAAGCATTAGTCTGAGCATTGCCACCCGAAAGGCACGGCCTAAAAAAGGCATCAACTCTGGCAACTTTTACGCACTGGTGCCTGAATTGCTTGGCTGTGGTGCCTTTGTTTCTGGCAAAATGTTAATGTGGGAAGTAGCATTGGAAGTAATTCCCTGAGTAACGGAGCAGAATTCAGCAGCCTTTGTGTGGAAGAAGTCTCATTCTTTGACTCTGGTGCCCTTTTCCTGAGAAACACCACTGTTTGCAGTGGGATTGAAAGCCACAGCAGCAGAAAGCAATGTGGAATGCATCAAGGTAGGGTAAAAAGGTAGATTTCTGACTCCCTGATTTTTAGTGTGGGAATTGGTTGAAAAGAGAAGTGTGATTTGAAACCTTATCCCCAAGGACAGTGTTAGGATGTGGTAAGTTTTCTGAGGAAAAGAAGTTGGTCTGTGAGCGTTGCCTTTAGCTTGTTGGCAAACGGCAATACCTTTGAGGTATTAGTGGTGGCCACTTGTAAATTGAAGATGAGTTGAGCAGGCTTTTTGACGCTGGTTGTAATTGTGTGGATCAAAAGGTAATGTCAGAAGTGGGATTCGAACCCACGCCCCTAGAAAGGGACCAGAATTCACCAACCATCGGTAAGGTAAGGATTAACAGTCCTTGAGTCTGGCGCCTTAGACCACTCGGCCATCCTGACACCTGTGCACAAAAGCTCTAGAAAAACGTGCTCCAAATTCTGCACTCTTACTGAGCAGCATCACACTCATTCCTCCTGTGCAAACACACAACAAACACACTCCATTCATTCTTCCTGCATGAATTAACCGGCAGTGCCAGTCATTCAGTTCATCATCCCTGCAATGCAACCAACATTCATACGCACATATTTCTCCCAACAACTCGTATTTTGCAAAATAGCGGCTGACATCCTACAATTCTGCTGGCTCAACTTGACAAAACGCAAGCAGCACAGCTGCCGTTCGAACGTGAGCCATTCAAAATCTAACACTCGTTCCAAACAGGACATTTCAGTCTCTCATTCCCGGGCCTTTACTTTTCTCACAATACATTCATGTGACAAGTGCTATTTGGAGTCCTGCTCCCCAGAAAATTACCTGGATCTCCCAACTTTGTGAGGGGAAACAAGGCACTCTGCAGCTATTGCGCCCTTGGCCATAAGCATTAGTCTGAGCATTGCCACCCGAAAGGCACGGCCTAAAAAAGGCATCAACTCTGGCAACTTTTACGCACTGGTGCCTGAATTGCTTGGCTGTGGTGCCTTTGTTTCTGGCAAAATGTTAATGTGGGAAGTAGCATTGGAAGTAATTCCCTGAGTAACGGAGCAGAATTCAGCAGCCTTTGTGTGGAAGAAGTCTCATTCTTTGACTCTGGTGCCCTTTTCCTGAGAAACACCACTGTTTGCAGTGGGATTGAAAGCCACAGCAGCAGAAAGCAATGTGGAATGCATCAAGGTAGGGTAAAAAGGTAGATTTCTGACTCCCTGATTTTTAGTGTGGGAATTGGTTGAAAAGAGAAGTGTGATTTGAAACCTTATCCCCAAGGACAGTGTTAGGATGTGGTAAGTTTTCTGAGGAAAAGAAGTTGGTCTGTGAGCGTTGCCTTTAGCTTGTTGGCAAACGGCAATACCTTTGAGGTATTAGTGGTGGCCACTTGTAAATTGAAGATGAGTTGAGCAGGCTTTTTGACGCTGGTTGCAATTGTGTGGATCAAAAGGTAATGTCAGAAGTGGGATTCGAACCCACGCCCCTAGAAAGGGACCAGAATTCACCAACCATCGGTAAGGTAAGGATTAACAGTCCTTGAGTCTGGCGCCTTAGACCACTCGGCCATCCTGACACCTGTGCACAAAAGCTCTAGAAAAACGTGCTCCAAATTCTGCACTCTTACTGAGCAGCATCACACTCATTCCTCCTGTGCAAACACACAACAAACACACTCCATTCATTCTTCCTGCATGAATTAACCGGCAGTGCCAGTCATTCAGTTCATCATCCCTGCAATGCAACCAACATTCATACGCACATATTTCTCCCAACAACTCGTATTTTGCAAAATAGCGGCTGACATCCTACAATTCTGCTGGCTCAACTTGACAAAACGCAAGCAGCACAGCTGCCGTTCGAACGTGAGCCATTCAAAATCTAACACTCGTTCCAAACAGGACATTTCAGTCTCTCATTCCCGGGCCTTTACTTTTCTCACAATACATTCATGTGACAAGTGCTATTTGGAGTCCTGCTCCCCAGAAAATTACCTGGATCTCCCAACTTTGTGAGGGGAAACAAGGCACTCTGCAGCTATTGCGCCCTTGGCCATAAGCATTAGTCTGAGCATTGCCACCCGAAAGGCACGGCCTAAAAAAGGCATCAACTCTGGCAACTTTTACGCACTGGTGCCTGAATTGCTTGGCTGTGGTGCCTTTGTTTCTGGCAAAATGTTAATGTGGGAAGTAGCATTGGAAGTAATTCCCTGAGTAACGGAGCAGAATTCAGCAGCCTTTGTGTGGAAGAAGTCTCATTCTTTGACTCTGGTGCCCTTTTCCTGAGAAACACCACTGTTTGCAGTGGGATTGAAAGCCACAGCAGCAGAAAGCAATGTGGAATTCATCAAGGTAGGGTAAAAAGGTAGATTTCTGACTCCCTGATTTTTAGTGTGGGAATTGGTTGAAAAGAGAAGTGTGATTTGAAACCTTATCCCCAAGGACAGTGTTAGGATGTGGTAAGTTTTCTGAGGAAAAGAAGTTGGTCTGTGAGCGTTGCCTTTAGCTTGTTGGCAAACGGCAATACCTTTGAGGTATTAGTGGTGGCCACTTGTAAATTGAAGATGAGTTGAGCAGGCTTTTTGACGCTGGTTGCAATTGTGTGGATCAAAAGGTAATGTCAGAAGTGGGATTCGAACCCACGCCCCTAGAAAGGGACCAGAATTCACCAACCATCGGTAAGGTAAGGATTAACAGTCCTTGAGTCTGGCGCCTTAGACCACTCGGCCATCCTGACACCTGTGCACAAAAGCTCTAGAAAAACGTGCTCCAAATTCTGCACTCTTACTGAGCAGCATCACACTCATTCCTCCTGTGCAAACACACAACAAACACACTCCATTCATTCTTCCTGCATGAATTAACCGGCAGTGCCAGTCATTCAGTTCATCATCCCTGCAATGCAACCAACATTCATACGCACATATTTCTCCCAACAACTCGTATTTTGCAAAATAGCGGCTGACATCCTACAATTCTGCTGGCTCAACTTGACAAAACGCAAGCAGCACAGCTGCCGTTCGAACGTGAGCCATTCAAAATCTAACACTCGTTCCAAACAGGACATTTCAGTCTCTCATTCCCGGGCCTTTACTTTTCTCACAATACATTCATGTGACAAGTGCTATTTGGAGTCCTGCTCCCCAGAAAATTACCTGGATCTCCCAACTTTGTGAGGGGAAACAAGGCACTCTGCAGCTATTGCGCCCTTGGCCATAAGCATTAGTCTGAGCATTGCCACCCGAAAGGCACGGCCTAAAAAAGGCATCAACTCTGGCAACTTTTACGCACTGGTGCCTGAATTGCTTGGCTGTGGTGCCTTTGTTTCTGGCAAAATGTTAATGTGGGAAGTAGCATTGGAAGTAATTCCCTGAGTAACGGAGCAGAATTCAGCAGCCTTTGTGTGGAAGAAGTCTCATTCTTTGACTCTGGTGCCCTTTTCCTGAGAAACACCACTGTTTGCAGTGGGATTGAAAGCCACAGCAGCAGAAAGCAATGTGGAATGCATCAAGGTAGGGTAAAAAGGTAGATTTCTGACTCCCTGATTTTTAGTGTGGGAATTGGTTGAAAAGAGAAGTGTGATTTGAAACCTTATCCCCAAGGACAGTGTTAGGATGTGGTAAGTTTTCTGAGGAAAAGAAGTTGGTCTGTGAGCGTTGCCTTTAGCTTGTTGGCAAACGGCAATACCTTTGAGGTATTAGTGGTGGCCACTTGTAAATTGAAGATGAGTTGAGCAGGCTTTTTGACGCTGGTTGTAATTGTGTGGATCAAAAGGTAATGTCAGAAGTGGGATTCGAACCCACGCCCCTAGAAAGGGACCAGAATTCACCAACCATCGGTAAGGTAAGGATTAACAGTTCTTGAGTCTGGCGCCTTAGACCACTCGGCCATCCTGACACCTGTGCACAAAAGCTCTAGAAAAACGTGCTCCAAATTCTGCACTCTTACTGAGCAGCATCACACTCATTCCTCCTGTGCAAACACACAACAAACACACTCCATTCATTCTTCCTGCATGAATTAACCGGCAGTGCCAGTCATTCAGTTCATCATCCCTGCAATGCAACCAACATTCATACGCACATATTTCTCCCAACAACTCGTATTTTGCAAAATAGCGGCTAACATCCTACAATTCTGCTGGCTCAACTTGACAAAACGCAAGCAGCACAGCTGCCGTTCGAACGTGAGCCATTCAAAATCTAACACTCGTTCCAAACAGGACATTTCAGTCTCTCATTCCCGGGCCTTTACTTTTCTCACAATACATTCATGTGACAAGTGCTATTTGGAGTCCTGCTCCCCAGAAAATTACCTGGATCTCCCAACTTTGTGAGGGGAAACAAGGCACTCTGCAGCTATTGCGCCCTTGGCCATAAGCATTAGTCTGAGCATTGCCACCCGAAAGGCACGGCCTAAAAAAGGCATCAACTCTGGCAACTTTTACGCACTGGTGCCTGAATTGCTTGGCTGTGGTGCCTTTGTTTCTGGCAAAATGTTAATGTGGGAAGTAGCATTGGAAGTAATTCCCTGAGTAACGGAGCAGAATTCAGCAGCCTTTGTGTGGAAGAAGTCTCATTCTTTGACTCTGGTGCCCTTTTCCTGAGAAACACCACTGTTTGCAGTGGGATTGAAAGCCACAGCAGCAGAAAGCAATGTGGAATGCATCAAGGTAGGGTAAAAAGGTAGATTTCTGACTCCCTGATTTTTAGTGTGGGAATTGGTTGAAAAGAGAAGTGTGATTTGAAACCTTATCCCCAAGGACAGTGTTAGGATGTGGTAAGTTTTCTGAGGAAAAGAAGTTGGTCTGTGAGCGTTGCCTTTAGCTTGTTGGCAAACGGCAATACCTTTGAGGTATTAGTGGTGGCCACTTGTAAATTGAAGATGAGTTGAGCAGGCTTTTTGACGCTGGTTGTAATTGTGTGGATCAAAAGGTAATGTCAGAAGTGGGATTCGAACCCACGCCCCTAGAAAGGGACCAGAATTCACCAACCATCGGTAAGGTAAGTATTAACAGTCCTTGAGTCTGGCGCCTTAGACCACTCGGCCATCCTGACACCTGTGTACAAAAGCACTAGAAAAACGTGCTCCAAATTCTGCACTCTTACTGAGCAGCATCACACTCATTCCTCCTGTGCAAACACACAACAAACACACTCCATTCATTCTTCCTGCATGAATTAACCGGCAGTGCCAGTCATTCAGTTCATCATCCCTGCAATGCAACCAACATTCATACGCACATATTTCTCCCAACAACTCGTATTTTGCAAAATAGCGGCTAACATCCTACAATTCTGCTGGCTCAACTTGACAAAACGCAAGCAGCACAGCTGCCGTTCGAACGTGAGCCATTCAAAATCTAACACTCGTTCCAAACAGGACATTTCAGTCTCTCATTCCCGGGCCTTTACTTTTCTCACAATACATTCATGTGACAAGTGCTATTTGGAGTCCTGCTCCCCAGAAAATTACCTGGATCTCCCAATTTTGTGAGGGGAAACAAGGCACTCTGCAGCTATTGCGCCCTTGGCCATAAGCATTAGTCTGAGCATTGCCACCCGAAAGGCACGGCCTAAAAAAGGCATCAACTCTGGCAACTTTTACGCACTGGTGCCTGAATTGCTTGGCTGTGGTGCCTTTGTTTCTGGCAAAATGTTAATGTGGGAAGTAGCATTGGAAGTAATTCCCTGAGTAACGGAGCAGAATTCAGCAGCCTTTGTGTGGAAGAAGTCTCATTCTTTGACTCTGGTGCCCTTTTCCTGAGAAACACCACTGTTTGCAGTGGGATTGAAAGCCACAGCAGCAGAAAGCAATGTGGAATGCATCAAGGTAGGGTAAAAAGGTAGATTTCTGACTCCCTGATTTTTAGTGTGGGAATTGGTTGAAAAGAGAAGTGTGATTTGAAACCTTATCCCCAAGGACAGTGTTAGGATGTGGTAAGTTTTCTGAGGAAAAGAAGTTGGTCTGTGAGCGTTGCCTTTAGCTTGTTGGCAAACGGCAATACCTTTGAGGTATTAGTGGCGGCCACTTGTAAATTGAAGATGAGTTGAGCAGGCTTTTTGACGCTGGTTGTAATTGTGTGGATCAAAAGGTAATGTCAGAAGTGGGATTCGAACCCACGCCCCTAGAAAGGGACCAGAATTCACCAACCATCGGTAAGGTAAGGATTAACAGTCCTTGAGTCTGTGCGCCTTAGACCACTCGGCCATCCTGACACCTGTGCACAAAAGCTCTAGAAAAACGTGCTCCAAATTCTGCACTCTTACTGAGCAGCATCACACTCATTCCTCCTGTGCATACACACAACAAACACACTCCATTCATTCTTCCTGCATGAATTAACCGGCAGTGCCAGTCATTCAGTTCATCATCCCTGCAATGCAACCAACATTCATACGCACATATTTCTCCCAACAACTCGTATTTTGCAAAATAGCGGCTGACATCCTACAATTCTGCTTGCTCAACTTGACAAAACGCAAGCAGCACAGCTGCCGTTCGAACGTGAGCCATTCAAAATCTAACACTCGTTCCAAACAGGACATTTCAGTCTCTCATTCCCGGGCCTTTACTTTTCTCACAATACATTCATGTGACAAGTGCTATTTGGAGTCCTGCTCCCCAGAAAATTACCTGGATCTCCCAATTTTGTGAGGGGAAACAAGGCACTCTGCAGCTATTGCGCCCTTGGCCATAAGCATTAGTCTGAGCATTGCCACCCGAAAGGCACGGCCTAAAAAAGGCATCAACTCTGGCAACTTTTACGCACTGGTGCCTGAATTGCTTGGCTGTGGTGCCTTTGTTTCTGGCAAAATGTTAATGTGGGAAGTAGCATTGGAAGTAATTCCCTGAGTAACGGAGCAGAATTCAGCAGCCTTTGTGTGGAAGAAGTCTCATTCCTTGACTCTGGTGCCCTTTTCCTGAGAAACACCACTGTTTGCAGTGGGATTGAAAGCCACAGCAGCAGAAAGCAATGTGGAATGCATCAACGCGGTAGGGTAAAAAGGTAGATTTCTGACTCCCTGATTTTTAGTGTGGGAATTGGTTGAAAAGAGAAGTGTGATTTGAAACCTTATCCCCAAGGACAGTGTTAGGATGTGGTAAGTTTTCTAAGGAAAAGAAGTTGGTCTGTGAGCGTTGCCTTTAGCTTGTTGGCAAACGGCAATACCTTTGAGGTATTAGTGGCGGCCACTTGTAAATTGAAGATGAGTTGAGCAGGCTTTTTGACGCTGGTTGTAATTGTGTGGATCAAAAGGTAATGTCAGAAGTGGGATTCGAACCCACGCCCCTAGAAAGGGACCAGAATTCACCAACCATTGGTAAGGTAAGGATTAACAGTCTTTGAGTCTGCCGCCTTAGACCACTCGGCCATCGTGACACCTGTACACAAAAGCTCTAGAAAAACGTGCTCCAAATTCTGCACTCTTACTGAGCAGCATCACACTCATTCCTCCTGTGCAAACACACAACAAACACACTCCATTCATTCTTCCTGCATGAATTAACCGGCAGTGCCAGTCATTCAGTTCATCATCCCTGCAATGCAACCAACATTCATACGCACATATTTCTCCCAACAACTCGTATTTTGCAAAATAGCGGCTAACATCCTACAATTCTGCTGGCTCAACTTGACAAAACGCAAGCAGCACAGCTGCCGTTCGAACGTGAGCCATTCAAAATCTAACACTCGTTCCAAACAGGACATTTCAGTCTCTCATTCCCGGGCCTTTACTTTTCTCACAGTACATTCATGTGACAAGTGCTATTTGGAGTCCTGCTCCCCAGAAAATTACCTGGATCTCCCAACTTTGTGAGGGGAAACAAGGCACTCTGCAGCTATTGCGCCCTTGGCCATAAGCATTAGTCTGAGCATTGCCACCCGAAAGGCACGGCCTAAAAAAGGCATCAACTCTGGCAACTTTTACGCACTGGTGCCTGAATTGCTTGGCTGTGGTGCCTTTGTTTCTGGCAAAATGTTAATGTGGGAAGTAGCATTGGAAGTAATTCCCTGAGTAACGGAGCAGAATTCAGCAGCCTTTGTGTGGAAGAAGTCTCATTCTTTGACTCTGGTGCCCTTTTCCTGAGAAACACCACTGTTTGCAGTGGGATTGAAAGCCACAGCAGCAGAAAGCAATGTGGAATGCATCAAGGTAGGGTAAAAAGGTAGATTTCTGACTCCCTGATTTTTAGTGTGGGAATTGGTTGAAAAGAGAAGTGTGATTTGAAACCTTATCCCCAAGGACAGTGTTAGGATGTGGTAAGTTTTCTGAGGAAAAGAAGTTGGTCTGTGAGCGTTGCCTTTAGCTTGTTGGCAAACGGCAATACCTTTGAGGTATTAGTGGTGGCCACTTGTAAATTGAAGATGAGTTGAGCAGGCTTTTTGACGCTGGTTGTAATTGTGTGGATCAAAAGGTAATGTCAGAAGTGGGATTCGAACCCACGCCCCTAGAAAGGGACCAGAATTCACCAATCATCGGTAAGGTAAGGATTAACAGTCCTTGAGTCTGGCGCCTTAGACCACTCGGCCATCCTGACACCTGTGCACAAAAGCTCTAGAAAAACGTGCTCCAAATTCTGCACTCTTACTGAGCAGCATCACACTCATTCCTCCTGTGCAAACACACAACAAACACACTCCATTCATTCTTCCTGCATGAATTAACCGGCAGTGCCAGTCATTCAGTTCATCATCCCTGCAATGCAACCAACATTTATACGCACATATTTCTCCCAACAACTCGTATTTTGCAAAATAGCGGCTCACATCCTACAATTCTGCTGGCTCAACTTGACAAAACGCAAGCAGCACAGCTGCCGTTCGAACGTGAGCCATTCAAAATCTAACACTCGTTCCAAACAGGACATTTCAGTCTCTCATTCCCGGGCCTTTACTTTTCTCACAATACATTCATGTGACAAGTGCTATTTGGAGTCCTGCTCCCCAGAAAATTACCTGGATCTCCCAATTTTGTGAGGGGAAACAAGGCACTCTGCAGCTATTGCGCCCTTGGCCATAAGCATTAGTCTGAGCATTGCCACCCGAAAGGCACGGCCTAAAAAAGGCATCAACTCTGGCAACTTTTACGCACTGGTGCCTGAATTGCTTGGCTGTGGTGCCTTTGTTTCTGGCAAAATGTTAATGTGGGAAGTAGCATTGGAAGTAATTCCCTGAGTAACGGAGCAGAATTCAGCAGCCTTTGTGTGGAAGAAGTCTCATTCTTTGACTCTGGTGCCCTTTTCCTGAGAAACACCACTGTTTGCAGTGGGATTGAAAGCCACAGCAGCAGAAAGCAATGTGGAATGCATCAAGGTAGGGTAAAAAGGTAGATTTCTGACTCCCTGATTTTTAGTGTGGGAATTGGTTGAAAAGAGAAGTGTGATTTGAAACCTTATCCCCAAGGACAGTGTTAGGATGTGGTAAGTTTTCTGAGGAAAAGAAGTTGGTCTGTGAGCGTTGCCTTTAGCTTGTTGGCAAACGGCAATACCTTTGAGGTATTAGTGGTGGCCACTTGTAAATTGAAGAGGAGTTGAGCAGGCTTTTTGACGCTGGTTGTAATTGTGTGGATCAAAAGGTAATGTCAGAAGTGGGATTCGAACCCACGCCCCTAGAAAGGGACCAGAATTCACCAATCATCGGTAAGGTAAGGATTAACAGTCCTTGAGTCTGGCGCCTTAGACCACTCGGCCATCCTGACACCTGTGCACAAAAGCTCTAGAAAAACGTGCTCCAAATTCTGCACTCTTACTGAGCAGCATCACACTCATTCCTCCTGTGCAAACACACAACAAACACACTCCATTCATTCTTCCTGCATGAATTAACCGGCAGTGCCAGTCATTCAGTTCATCATCCCTGCAATGCAACCAACATTTATACGCACATATTTCTCCCAACAACTCGTATTTTGCAAAATAGCGGCTCACATCCTACAATTCTGCTGGCTCAACTTGACAAAACGCAAGCAGCACAGCTGCCGTTCGAACGTGAGCCATTCAAAATCTAACACTCGTTCCAAACAGGACATTTCAGTCTCTCATTCCCGGGCCTTTACTTTTCTCACAATACATTCATGTGACAAGTGCTATTTGGAGTCCTGCTCCCCAGAAAATTACCTGGATCTCCCAATTTTGTGAGGGGAAACAAGGCACTCTGCAGCTATTGCGCCCTTGGCCATAAGCATTAGTCTGAGCATTGCCACCCGAAAGGCACGGCCTAAAAAAGGCATCAACTCTGGCAACTTTTACGCACTGGTGCCTGAATTGCTTGGCTGTGGTGCCTTTGTTTCTGGCAAAATGTTAATGTGGGAAGTAGCATTGGAAGTAATTCCCTGAGTAACGGAGCAGAATTCAGCAGCCTTTGTGTGGAAGAAGTCTCATTCTTTGACTCTGGTGCCCTTTTCCTGAGAAACACCACTGTTTGCAGTGGGATTGAAAGCCACAGCAGCAGAAAGCAATGTGGAATGCATCAAGGTAGGGTAAAAAGGTAGATTTCTGACTCCCTGATTTTTAGTGTGGGAATTGGTTGAAAAGAGAAGTGTGATTTGAAACCTTATCCCCAAGGACAGTGTTAGGATGTGGTAAGTTTTCTAAGGAAAAGAAGTTGGTCTGTGAGCGTTGCCTTTAGCTTGTTGGCAAACGGCAATACCTTTGAGGTATTAGTGGCGGCCACTTGTAAATTGAAGATGAGTTGAGCAGGCTTTTTGACGCTGGTTGTAATTGTGTGGATCAAAAGGTAATGTCAGAAGTGGGATTCGAACCCACGCCCCTAGAAAGGGACCAGAATTCACCAACCATTGGTAAGGTAAGGATTAACAGTCTTTGAATCTGCCACCTTAGACCACTCGGCCATCGTGACACCTGTACACAAAAGCTCTAGAAAAACGTGCTCCAAATTCTGCACTCTTACTGAGCAGCATCACACTCATTCCTCCTGTGCAAACACACAACAAACACACTCCATTCATTCTTCCTGCATGAATTAACCGGCAGTGCCAGTCATTCAGTTCATCATCCCTGCAATGCAACCAACATTTATACGCACATATTTCTCCCAACAACTCGTATTTTGCAAAATAGCAGCTAACATCCTACAATTCTGCTGACTCAACTTGACAAAACGCAAGCAGCACAGCTGCCGTTCGAACGTGAGCCATTCAAAATCTAACACTCGTTCCAAACAGGACATTTCAGTCTCTCATTCCCGGGCCTTTACTTTTCTCACAATACATTCATGTGACAAGTGCTATTTGGAGTCCTGCTCCCCAGAAAATTACCTGGATCTCCCAACTTTGTGAGGGGAAACAAGGCACTCTGCAGCTATTGCGCCCTTGGCCATAAGCATTAGTCTGAGCATTGCCACCCGAAAGGCACGGCCTAAAAAAGGCATCAACTCTGGCAACTTTTACGCACTGGTGCCTGAATTGCTTGGCTGTGGTGCCTTTGTTTCTGGCAAAATGTTAATGTGGGAAGTAGCATTGGAAGTAATTCCCTGAGTAACGGAGCAGAATTCAGCAGCCTTTGTGTGGAAGAAGTCTCATTCTTTGACTCTGGTGTCCTTTTCCTGAGAAACACCACTGTTTGCAGTGAGATTGAAAGCCACAGCAGCAGAAAGCAATGTGGAATGCATCAAGGTAGGGTAAAAAGGTAGATTTCTGACTCCCTGATTTTTAGTGTGGGAATTGGTTGAAAAGAGAAGTGTGATTTGAAACCTTATCCCCAAGGACAGTGTTAGGATGTGGTAAGTTTTCTGAGGAAAAGAAGTTGGTCTGTGAGCGTTGCCTTTAGCTTGTTGGCAAACGGCAATACCTTTGAGGTATTAGTGGCGGCCACTTGTAAATTGAAGATGAGTTGAGCAGGCTTTTTGACGCTGGTTGTAATTGTGTGGATCAAAAGGTAATGTCAGAAGTGGGATTCGAACCCACGCCCCTAGAAAGGGACCAGACTTCACCAACCATCGGTAAGATAAGGATTAACAGTCCTTGAGTCTGGTGCCTTAGACCACTCGGCCATCCTGACACCTGTGCACAAAAGCTCTAGAAAAACATGCTCCAAATTCTGCACTCTTACTGAGCAGCATCACACTCATTCCTCCTGTGCAAACACACAACAAACACACTCCATTCATTCTTCCTGCATGAATTAACCGGCAGTGCCAGTCATTCAGTTCATCATCCCTGCAATGCAACCAACATTCATACGCACATATTTCTCCCAACAACTCGTATTTTGCAAAATAGCGGCTAACATCCTACAATTCTGCTGGCTCAACTTGACAAAACGCAAGCAGCACAGCTGCCGTTCGAACGTGAGCCATTCAAAATCTAACACTCGTTCCAAACAGGACATTTCAGTCTCTCATTCCCGGGCCTTTACTTTTCTCACAGTACATTCATGTGACAAGTGCTATTTGGAGTCCTGCTCCCCAGAAAATTACCTGGATCTCCCAACTTTGTGAGGGGAAACAAGGCACTCTGCAGCTATTGCGCCCTTGGCCATAAGCATTAGTCTGAGCATTGCCACCCGAAAGGCACGGCCTAAAAAAGGCATCAACTCTGGCAACTTTTACGCACTGGTGCCTGAATTGCTTGGCTGTGGTGCCTTTGTTTCTGGCAAAATGTTAATGTGGGAAGTAGCATTGGAAGTAATTCCCTGAGTAACGGAGCAGAATTCAGCAGCCTTTGTGTGGAAGAAGTCTCATTCTTTGACTCTGGTGCCCTTTTCCTGAGAAACACCACTGTTTGCAGTGGGATTGAAAGCCACAGCAGCAGAAAGCAATGTGGAATGCATCAAGGTAGGGTAAAAAGGTAGATTTCTGACTCCCTGATTTTTAGTGTGGGAATTGGTTGAAAAGAGAAGTGTGATTTGAAACCTTATCCCCAAGGACAGTGTTAGGATGTGGTAAGTTTTCTGAGGAAAAGAAGTTGGTCTGTGAGCGTTGCCTTTAGCTTGTTGGCAAACGGCAATACCTTTGAGGTATTAGTGGTGGCCACTTGTAAATTGAAGATGAGTTGAGCAGGCTTTTTGACGCTGGTTGTAATTGTGTGGATCAAAAGGTAATGTCAGAAGTGGGATTCGAACCCACGCCCCTAGAAAGGGACCAGAATTCACCAACCATCGGTAAGGTAAGGATTAACAGTCCTTGAGTCTGGCGCCTTAGACCACTCGGCCATCCTGACACCTGTGCACAAAAGCTCTAGAAAAACGTGCTCCAAATTCTGCACTCTTACTGAGCAGCATCACACTCATTCCTCCTGTGCAAACACACAACAAACACACTCCATTCATTCTTCCTGCATGAATTAACCGGCAGTGCCAGTCATTCAGTTCATCATCCCTGCAATGCAACCAACATTCATACGCACATATTTCTCCCAACAACTCGTATTTTGCAAAATAGCGGCTGACATCCTACAATTCTGCTGGCTCAACTTGACAAAACGCAAGCAGCACAGCTGCCGTTCGAACGTGAGCCATTCAAAATCTAACACTCGTTCCAAACAGGACATTTCAGTCTCTCATTCCCGGGCCTTTACTTTTCTCACAATACATTCATGTGACAAGTGCTATTTGGAGTCCTGCTCCCCAGAAAATTACCTGGATCTCCCAACTTTGTGAGGGGAAACAAGGCACTCTGCAGCTATTGCGCCCTTGGCCATAAGCATTAGTCTGAGCATTGCCACCCGAAAGGCACGGCCTAAAAAAGGCATCAACTCTGGCAACTTTTACGCACTGGTGCCTGAATTGCTTGGCTGTGGTGCCTTTGTTTCTGGCAAAATGTTAATGTGGGAAGTAGCATTGGAAGTAATTCCCTGAGTAACGGAGCAGAATTCAGCAGCCTTTGTGTGGAAGAAGTCTCATTCTTTGACTCTGGTGCCCTTTTCCTGAGAAACACCACTGTTTGCAGTGGGATTGAAAGCCACAGCAGCAGAAAGCAATGTGGAATGCATCAAGGTAGGGTAAAAAGGTAGATTTCTGACTCCCTGATTTTTAGTGTGGGAATTGGTTGAAAAGAGAAGTGTGATTTGAAACCTTATCCCCAAGGACAGTGTTAGGATGTGGTAAGTTTTCTGAGGAAAAGAAGTTGGTCTGTGAGCGTTGCCTTTAGCTTGTTGGCAAACGGCAATACCTTTGAGGTATTAGTGGTGGCCACTTGTAAATTGA
The DNA here is from genome assembly GCF_052327205.1 of Somniosus microcephalus. Classification (NCBI taxonomy): domain Eukaryota; kingdom Metazoa; phylum Chordata; class Chondrichthyes; order Squaliformes; family Somniosidae; genus Somniosus; species Somniosus microcephalus. The sequence goes on from NC_141005.1 coordinate 73,131,979, forward strand.
AGATGAGTTGAGCAGGCTTTTTGACGCTGGTTGCAATTGTGTGGATCAAAAGGTAATGTCAGAAGTGGGATTCGAACCCACGCCCCTAGAAAGGGACCAGAATTCACCAACCATCGGTAAGGTAAGGATTAACAGTCCTTGAGTCTGGCGCCTTAGACCACTCGGCCATCCTGACACCTGTGCACAAAAGCTCTAGAAAAACGTGCTCCAAATTCTGCACTCTTACTGAGCAGCATCACACTCATTCCTCCTGTGCAAACACACAACAAACACACTCCATTCATTCTTCCTGCATGAATTAACCGGCAGTGCCAGTCATTCAGTTCATCATCCCTGCAATGCAACCAACATTCATACGCACATATTTCTCCCAACAACTCGTATTTTGCAAAATAGCGGCTGACATCCTACAATTCTGCTGGCTCAACTTGACAAAACGCAAGCAGCACAGCTGCCGTTCGAACGTGAGCCATTCAAAATCTAACACTCGTTCCAAACAGGACATTTCAGTCTCTCATTCCCGGGCCTTTACTTTTCTCACAATACATTCATGTGACAAGTGCTATTTGGAGTCCTGCTCCCCAGAAAATTACCTGGATCTCCCAACTTTGTGAGGGGAAACAAGGCACTCTGCAGCTATTGCGCCCTTGGCCATAAGCATTAGTCTGAGCATTGCCACCCGAAAGGCACGGCCTAAAAAAGGCATCAACTCTGGCAACTTTTACGCACTGGTGCCTGAATTGCTTGGCTGTGGTGCCTTTGTTTCTGGCAAAATGTTAATGTGGGAAGTAGCATTGGAAGTAATTCCCTGAGTAACGGAGCAGAATTCAGCAGCCTTTGTGTGGAAGAAGTCTCATTCTTTGACTCTGGTGCCCTTTTCCTGAGAAACACCACTGTTTGCAGTGGGATTGAAAGCCACAGCAGCAGAAAGCAATGTGGAATTCATCAAGGTAGGGTAAAAAGGTAGATTTCTGACTCCCTGATTTTTAGTGTGGGAATTGGTTGAAAAGAGAAGTGTGATTTGAAACCTTATCCCCAAGGACAGTGTTAGGATGTGGTAAGTTTTCTGAGGAAAAGAAGTTGGTCTGTGAGCGTTGCCTTTAGCTTGTTGGCAAACGGCAATACCTTTGAGGTATTAGTGGTGGCCACTTGTAAATTGAAGATGAGTTGAGCAGGCTTTTTGACGCTGGTTGCAATTGTGTGGATCAAAAGGTAATGTCAGAAGTGGGATTCGAACCCACGCCCCTAGAAAGGGACCAGAATTCACCAACCATCGGTAAGGTAAGGATTAACAGTCCTTGAGTCTGGCGCCTTAGACCACTCGGCCATCCTGACACCTGTGCACAAAAGCTCTAGAAAAACGTGCTCCAAATTCTGCACTCTTACTGAGCAGCATCACACTCATTCCTCCTGTGCAAACACACAACAAACACACTCCATTCATTCTTCCTGCATGAATTAACCGGCAGTGCCAGTCATTCAGTTCATCATCCCTGCAATGCAACCAACATTCATACGCACATATTTCTCCCAACAACTCGTATTTTGCAAAATAGCGGCTGACATCCTACAATTCTGCTGGCTCAACTTGACAAAACGCAAGCAGCACAGCTGCCGTTCGAACGTGAGCCATTCAAAATCTAACACTCGTTCCAAACAGGACATTTCAGTCTCTCATTCCCGGGCCTTTACTTTTCTCACAATACATTCATGTGACAAGTGCTATTTGGAGTCCTGCTCCCCAGAAAATTACCTGGATCTCCCAACTTTGTGAGGGGAAACAAGGCACTCTGCAGCTATTGCGCCCTTGGCCATAAGCATTAGTCTGAGCATTGCCACCCGAAAGGCACGGCCTAAAAAAGGCATCAACTCTGGCAACTTTTACGCACTGGTGCCTGAATTGCTTGGCTGTGGTGCCTTTGTTTCTGGCAAAATGTTAATGTGGGAAGTAGCATTGGAAGTAATTCCCTGAGTAACGGAGCAGAATTCAGCAGCCTTTGTGTGGAAGAAGTCTCATTCTTTGACTCTGGTGCCCTTTTCCTGAGAAACACCACTGTTTGCAGTGGGATTGAAAGCCACAGCAGCAGAAAGCAATGTGGAATGCATCAAGGTAGGGTAAAAAGGTAGATTTCTGACTCCCTGATTTTTAGTGTGGGAATTGGTTGAAAAGAGAAGTGTGATTTGAAACCTTATCCCCAAGGACAGTGTTAGGATGTGGTAAGTTTTCTGAGGAAAAGAAGTTGGTCTGTGAGCGTTGCCTTTAGCTTGTTGGCAAACGGCAATACCTTTGAGGTATTAGTGGTGGCCACTTGTAAATTGAAGATGAGTTGAGCAGGCTTTTTGACGCTGGTTGTAATTGTGTGGATCAAAAGGTAATGTCAGAAGTGGGATTCGAACCCACGCCCCTAGAAAGGGACCAGAATTCACCAACCATCGGTAAGGTAAGGATTAACAGTTCTTGAGTCTGGCGCCTTAGACCACTCGGCCATCCTGACACCTGTGCACAAAAGCTCTAGAAAAACGTGCTCCAAATTCTGCACTCTTACTGAGCAGCATCACACTCATTCCTCCTGTGCAAACACACAACAAACACACTCCATTCATTCTTCCTGCATGAATTAACCGGCAGTGCCAGTCATTCAGTTCATCATCCCTGCAATGCAACCAACATTCATACGCACATATTTCTCCCAACAACTCGTATTTTGCAAAATAGCGGCTAACATCCTACAATTCTGCTGGCTCAACTTGACAAAACGCAAGCAGCACAGCTGCCGTTCGAACGTGAGCCATTCAAAATCTAACACTCGTTCCAAACAGGACATTTCAGTCTCTCATTCCCGGGCCTTTACTTTTCTCACAATACATTCATGTGACAAGTGCTATTTGGAGTCCTGCTCCCCAGAAAATTACCTGGATCTCCCAACTTTGTGAGGGGAAACAAGGCACTCTGCAGCTATTGCGCCCTTGGCCATAAGCATTAGTCTGAGCATTGCCACCCGAAAGGCACGGCCTAAAAAAGGCATCAACTCTGGCAACTTTTACGCACTGGTGCCTGAATTGCTTGGCTGTGGTGCCTTTGTTTCTGGCAAAATGTTAATGTGGGAAGTAGCATTGGAAGTAATTCCCTGAGTAACGGAGCAGAATTCAGCAGCCTTTGTGTGGAAGAAGTCTCATTCTTTGACTCTGGTGCCCTTTTCCTGAGAAACACCACTGTTTGCAGTGGGATTGAAAGCCACAGCAGCAGAAAGCAATGTGGAATGCATCAAGGTAGGGTAAAAAGGTAGATTTCTGACTCCCTGATTTTTAGTGTGGGAATTGGTTGAAAAGAGAAGTGTGATTTGAAACCTTATCCCCAAGGACAGTGTTAGGATGTGGTAAGTTTTCTGAGGAAAAGAAGTTGGTCTGTGAGCGTTGCCTTTAGCTTGTTGGCAAACGGCAATACCTTTGAGGTATTAGTGGTGGCCACTTGTAAATTGAAGATGAGTTGAGCAGGCTTTTTGACGCTGGTTGTAATTGTGTGGATCAAAAGGTAATGTCAGAAGTGGGATTCGAACCCACGCCCCTAGAAAGGGACCAGAATTCACCAACCATCGGTAAGGATTAACAGTCCTTGAGTCTGGCGCCTTAGACCACTCGGCCATCCTGACACCTGTGTACAAAAGCACTAGAAAAACGTGCTCCAAATTCTGCACTCTTACTGAGCAGCATCACACTCATTCCTCCTGTGCAAACACACAACAAACACACTCCATTCATTCTTCCTGCATGAATTAACCGGCAGTGCCAGTCATTCAGTTCATCATCCCTGCAATGCAACCAACATTCATACGCTCATATTTCTCCCAACAACTCGTATTTTGCAAAATAGCGGCTAACATCCTACAATTCTGCTGGCTCAACTTGACAAAACGCAAGCAGCACAGCTGCCGTTCGAACGTGAGCCATTCAAAATCTAACACTCGTTCCAAACAGGACATTTCAGTCTCTCATTCCCGGGCCTTTACTTTTCTCACAATACATTCATGTGACAAGTGCTATTTGGAGTCCTGCTCCCCAGAAAATTACCTGGATCTCCCAACTTTGTGAGGGGAAACAAGGCACTCTGCAGCTATTGCGCCCTTGGCCATAAGCATTAGTCTGAGCATTGCCACCCGAAAGGCACGGCCTAAGAAAGGCATCAACTCTGGCAACTTTTACGCACTGGTGCCTGAATTGCTTGGCTGTGGTGCCTTTGTTTCTGGCAAAATGTTAATGTGGGAAGTAGCATTGGAAGTAATTCCCTGAGTAACGGAGCAGAATTCAGCAGCCTTTGTGTGGAAGAAGTCTCATTCTTTGACTCTGGTGCCCTTTTCCTGAGAAACACCACTGTTTGCAGTGGGATTGAAAGCCACAGCAGCAGAAAGCAATGTGGAATGCATCAAGGTAGGGTAAAAAGGTAGATTTCTGACTCCCTGATTTTTAGTGTGGGAATTGGTTGAAAAGAGAAGTGTGATTTGAAACCTTATCCCCAAGGACAGTGTTAGGATGTGGTAAGTTTTCTGAGGAAAAGAAGTTGGTCTGTGAGCGTTGCCTTTAGCTTGTTGGCAAACGGCAATACCTTTGAGGTATTAGTGGTGGCCACTTGTAAATTGAAGATGAGTTGAGCAGGCTTTTTGACGCTGGTTGTAATTGTGTGGATCAAAAGGTAATGTCAGAAGTGGGATTCGAACCCACGCCCCTAGAAAGGGACCAGAATTCACCAACCATCGGTAAGGTAAGGATTAACAGTCCTTGAGTCTGGCGCCTTAGACCACTCGGCCATCCTGACACCTGTGCACAAAAGCTCTAGAAAAACGTGCTCCAAATTCTGCACTCTTACTGAGCAGCATCACACTCATTCCTCCTGTGCAAACACACAACAAACACACTCCATTCATTCTTCCTGCATGAATTAACCGGCAGTGCCAGTCATTCAGTTCATCATCCCTGCAATGCAACCAACATTCATACGCACATATTTCTCCCAACAACTCGTATTTTGCAAAATAGCGGCTGACATCCTACAATTCTGCTGGCTCAACTTGACAAAACGCAAGCAGCACAGCTGCCGTTCGAACGTGAGCCATTCAAAATCTAACACTCGTTCCAAACAGGACATTTCAGTCTCTCATTCCCGGGCCTTTACTTTTCTCACAATACATTCATGTGACAAGTGCTATTTGGAGTCCTGCTCCCCAGAAAATTACCTGGATCTCCCAACTTTGTGAGGGGAAACAAGGCACTCTGCAGCTATTGCGCCCTTGGCCATAAGCATTAGTCTGAGCATTGCCACCCGAAAGGCACGGCCTAAAAAAGGCATCAACTCTGGCAACTTTTACGCACTGGTGCCTGAATTGCTTGGCTGTGGTGCCTTTGTTTCTGGCAAAATGTTAATGTGGGAAGTAGCATTGGAAGTAATTCCCTGAGTAACGGAGCAGAATTCAGCAGCCTTTGTGTGGAAGAAGTCTCATTCTTTGACTCTGGTGCCCTTTTCCTGAGAAACACCACTGTTTGCAGTGGGATTGAAAGCCACAGCAGCAGAAAGCAATGTGGAATGCATCAAGGTAGGGTAAAAAGGTAGATTTCTGACTCCCTGATTTTTAGTGTGGGAATTGGTTGAAAAGAGAAGTGTGATTTGAAACCTTATCCCCAAGGACAGTGTTAGGATGTGGTAAGTTTTCTGAGGAAAAGAAGTTGGTCTGTGAGCGTTGCCTTTAGCTTGTTGGCAAACGGCAATACCTTTGAGGTATTAGTGGTGGCCACTTGTAAATTGAAGATGAGTTGAGCAGGCTTTTTGACGCTGGTTGTAATTGTGTGGATCAAAAGGTAATGTCAGAAGTGGGATTCGAACCCACGCCCCTAGAAAGGGACCAGAATTCACCAACCATCGGTAAGGTAAGGATTAACAGTCCTTGAGTCTGGCGCCTTAGACCACTCGGCCATCCTGACACCTGTGCACAAAAGCTCTAGAAAAACGTGCTCCAAATTCTGCACTCTTACTGAGCAGCATCACACTCATTCCTCCTGTGCAAACACACAACAAACACACTCCATTCATTCTTCCTGCATGAATTAACCGGCAGTGCCAGTCATTCAGTTCATCATCCCTGCAATGCAACCAACATTCATACGCACATATTTCTCCCAACAACTCGTATTTTGCAAAATAGCGGCTGACATCCTACAATTCTGCTGGCTCAACTTGACAAAACGCAAGCAGCACAGCTGCCGTTCGAACGTGAGCCATTCAAAATCTAACACTCGTTCCAAACAGGACATTTCAGTCTCTCATTCCCGGGCCTTTACTTTTCTCACAATACATTCATGTGACAAGTGCTATTTGGAGTCCTGCTCCCCAGAAAATTACCTGGATCTCCCAACTTTGTGAGGGGAAACAAGGCACTCTGCAGCTATTGCGCCCTTGGCCATAAGCATTAGTCTGAGCATTGCCACCCGAAAGGCACGGCCTAAAAAAGGCATCAACTCTGGCAACTTTTACGCACTGGTGCCTGAATTGCTTGGCTGTGGTGCCTTTGTTTCTGGCAAAATGTTAATGTGGGAAGTAGCATTGGAAGTAATTCCCTGAGTAACGGAGCAGAATTCAGCAGCCTTTGTGTGGAAGAAGTCTCATTCTTTGACTCTGGTGCCCTTTTCCTGAGAAACACCACTGTTTGCAGTGGGATTGAAAGCCACAGCAGCAGAAAGCAATGTGGAATGCATCAAGGTAGGGTAAAAAGGTAGATTTCTGACTCCCTGATTTTTAGTGTGGGAATTGGTTGAAAAGAGAAGTGTGATTTGAAACCTTATCCCCAAGGACAGTGTTAGGATGTGGTAAGTTTTCTGAGGAAAAGAAGTTGGTCTGTGAGCGTTGCCTTTAGCTTGTTGGCAAACGGCAATACCTTTGAGGTATTAGTGGTGGCCACTTGTAAATTGAAGATGAGTTGAGCAGGCTTTTTGACGCTGGTTGTAATTGTGTGGATCAAAAGGTAATGTCAGAAGTGGGATTCGAACCCACGCCCCTAGAAAGGGACCAGAATTCACCAACCATCGGTAAGGTAAGGATTAACAGTCCTTGAGTCTGGCGCCTTAGACCACTCGGCCATCCTGACACCTGTGCACAAAAGCTCTAGAAAAACGTGCTCCAAATTCTGCACTCTTACTGAGCAGCATCACACTCATTCCTCCTGTGCAAACACACAACAAACACACTCCATTCATTCTTCCTGCATGAATTAACCGGCAGTGCCAGTCATTCAGTTCATCATCCCTGCAATGCAACCAACATTCATACGCACATATTTCTCCCAACAACTCGTATTTTGCAAAATAGCGGCTGACATCCTACAATTCTGCTGGCTCAACTTGACAAAACGCAAGCAGCACAGCTGCCGTTCGAACGTGAGCCATTCAAAATCTAACACTCGTTCCAAACAGGACATTTCAGTCTCTCATTCCCGGGCCTTTACTTTTCTCACAATACATTCATGTGACAAGTGCTATTTGGAGTCCTGCTCCCCAGAAAATTACCTGGATCTCCCAACTTTGTGAGGGGAAACAAGGCACTCTGCAGCTATTGCGCCCTTGGCCATAAGCATTAGTCTGAGCATTGCCACCCGAAAGGCACGGCCTAAAAAAGGCATCAACTCTGGCAACTTTTACGCACTGGTGCCTGAATTGCTTGGCTGTGGTGCCTTTGTTTCTGGCAAAATGTTAATGTGGGAAGTAGCATTGGAAGTAATTCCCTGAGTAACGGAGCAGAATTCAGCAGCCTTTGTGTGGAAGAAGTCTCATTCTTTGACTCTGGTGCCCTTTTCCTGAGAAACACCACTGTTTGCAGTGGGATTGAAAGCCACAGCAGCAGAAAGCAATGTGGAATGCATCAAGGTAGGGTAAAAAGGTAGATTTCTGACTCCCTGATTTTTAGTGTGGGAATTGGTTGAAAAGAGAAGTGTGATTTGAAACCTTATCCCCAAGGACAGTGTTAGGATGTGGTAAGTTTTCTGAGGAAAAGAAGTTGGTCTGTGAGCGTTGCCTTTAGCTTGTTGGCAAACGGCAATACCTTTGAGGTATTAGTGGTGGCCACTTGTAAATTGAAGATGAGTTGAGCAGGCTTTTTGACGCTGGTTGTAATTGTGTGGATCAAAAGGTAATGTCAGAAGTGGGATTCGAACCCACGCCCCTAGAAAGGGACCAGAATTCACCAACCATCGGTAAGGTAAGGATTAACAGTCCTTGAGTCTGGCGCCTTAGACCACTCGGCCATCCTGACACCTGTGCACAAAAGCTCTAGAAAAACGTGCTCCAAATTCTGCACTCTTACTGAGCAGCATCACACTCATTCCTCCTGTGCAAACACACAACAAACACACTCCATTCATTCTTCCTGCATGAATTAACCGGCAGTGCCAGTCATTCAGTTCATCATCCCTGCAATGCAACCAACATTCATACGCACATATTTCTCCCAACAACTCGTATTTTGCAAAATAGCGGCTGACATCCTACAATTCTGCTGGCTCAACTTGACAAAACGCAAGCAGCACAGCTGCCGTTCGAACGTGAGCCATTCAAAATCTAACACTCGTTCCAAACAGGACATTTCAGTCTCTCATTCCCGGGCCTTTACTTTTCTCACAATACATTCATGTGACAAGTGCTATTTGGAGTCCTGCTCCCCAGAAAATTACCTGGATCTCCCAACTTTGTGAGGGGAAACAAGGCACTCTGCAGCTATTGCGCCCTTGGCCATAAGCATTAGTCTGAGCATTGCCACCCGAAAGGCACGGCCTAAAAAAGGCATCAACTCTGGCAACTTTTACGCACTGGTGCCTGAATTGCTTGGCTGTGGTGCCTTTGTTTCTGGCAAAATGTTAATGTGGGAAGTAGCATTGGAAGTAATTCCCTGAGTAACGGAGCAGAATTCAGCAGCCTTTGTGTGGAAGAAGTCTCATTCTTTGACTCTGGTGCCCTTTTCCTGAGAAACACCACTGTTTGCAGTGGGATTGAAAGCCACAGCAGCAGAAAGCAATGTGGAATGCATCAAGGTAGGGTAAAAAGGTAGATTTCTGACTCCCTGATTTTTAGTGTGGGAATTGGTTGAAAAGAGAAGTGTGATTTGAAACCTTATCCCCAAGGACAGTGTTAGGATGTGGTAAGTTTTCTGAGGAAAAGAAGTTGGTCTGTGAGCGTTGCCTTTAGCTTGTTGGCAAACGGCAATACCTTTGAGGTATTAGTGGTGGCCACTTGTAAATTGAAGATGAGTTGAGCAGGCTTTTTGACGCTGGTTGTAATTGTGTGGATCAAAAGGTAATGTCAGAAGTGGGATTCGAACCCACGCCCCTAGAAAGGGACCAGAATTCACCAACCATCGGTAAGGTAAGGATTAACAGTCCTTGAGTCTGGCGCCTTAGACCACTCGGCCATCCTGACACCTGTGCACAAAAGCTGTTGAAAAACGTGCTCCAAATTCTGCACTCTTACTGAGCAGCATCACACTCATTCCTCCTGTGCAAACACACAACAAACACACTCCATTCATTCTTCCTGCATGAATTAACCGGCAGTGCCAGTCATTCAGTTCATCATCCCTGCAATGCAACCAACATTCATACGCACATATTTCTCCCAACAACTCGTATTTTGCAAAATAGCGGCTGACATCCTACAATTCTGCTGGCTCAACTTGACAAAACGCAAGCAGCACAGCTGCCGTTCGAACGTGAGCCATTCAAAATCTAACACTCGTTCCAAACAGGACATTTCAGTCTCTCATTCCCGGGCCTTTACTTTTCTCACAATACATTCATGTGACAAGTGCTATTTGGAGTCCTGCTCCCCAGAAAATTACCTGGATCTCCCAACTTTGTGAGGGGAAACAAGGCACTCTGCAGCTATTGCGCCCTTGGCCATAAGCATTAGTCTGAGCATTGCCACCCGAAAGGCACGGCCTAAAAAAGGCATCAACTCTGGCAACTTTTACGCACTGGTGCCTGAATTGCTTGGCTGTGGTGCCTTTGTTTCTGGCAAAATGTTAATGTGGGAAGTAGCATTGGAAGTAATTCCCTGAGTAACGGAGCAGAATTCAGCAGCCTTTGTGTGGAAGAAGTCTCATTCTTTGACTCTGGTGCCCTTTTCCTGAGAAACACCACTGTTTGCAGTGGGATTGAAAGCCACAGCAGCAGAAAGCAATGTGGAATGCATCAAGGTAGGGTAAAAAGGTAGATTTCTGACTCCCTGATTTTTAGTGTGGGAATTGGTTGAAAAGAGAAGTGTGATTTGAAACCTTATCCCCAAGGACAGTGTTAGGATGTGGTAAGTTTTCTGAGGAAAAGAAGTTGGTCTGTGAGCGTTGCCTTTAGCTTGTTGGCAAACGGCAATACCTTTGAGGTATTAGTGGTGGCCACTTGTAAATTGAAGATGAGTTGAGCAGGCTTTTTGACGCTGGTTGTAATTGTGTGGATCAAAAGGTAATGTCAGAAATGGGATTTGAACCCACGCCCCTAGAAAGGGACCAGAATTCACCAACCATCGGTAAGGTAAGGATTAACAGTCCTTGAGTCTGGCGCCTTAGACCACTCGGCCATCCTGACACCTGTGCACAAAAGCTCTTGAAAAACGTGCTCCAAATTCTGCACTCTTACTGAGCAGCATCACACTCATTCCTCCTGTGCAAACACACAACAAACACACTCCATTCATTCTTCCTGCATGAATTAACCGGCAGTGCCAGTCATTCAGTTCATCATCCCTGCAATGCAACCAACATTCATACGCACATATTTCTCCCAACAACTCGTATTTTGCAAAATAGCGGCTGACATCCTACAATTCTGCTGGCTCAACTTGACAAAACGCAAGCAGCACAGCTGCCGTTCGAACGTGAGCCATTCAAAATCTAACACTCGTTCCAAACAGGACATTTCAGTCTCTCATTCCCGGGCCTTTACTTTTCTCACAATACATTCATGTGACAAGTGCTATTTGGAGTCCTGCTCCCCAGAAAATTACCTGGATCTCCCAACTTTGTGAGGGGAAACAAGGCACTCTGCAGCTATTGCGCCCTTGGCCATAAGCATTAGTCTGAGCATTGCCACCCGAAAGGCACGGCCTAAAAAAGGCATCAACTCTGGCAACTTTTACGCACTGGTGCCTGAATTGCTTGGCTGTGGTGCCTTTGTTTCTGGCAAAATGTTAATGTGGGAAGTAGCATTGGAAGTAATTCCCTGAGTAACGGAGCAGAATTCAGCAGCCTTTGTGTGGAAGAAGTCTCATTCTTTGACTCTGGTGCCCTTTTCCTGAGAAACACCACTGTTTGCAGTGGGATTGAAAGCCACAGCAGCAGAAAGCAATGTGGAATGCATCAAGGTAGGGTAAAAAGGTAGATTTCTGACTCCCTGATTTTTAGTGTGGGAATTGGTTGAAAAGAGAAGTGTGATTTGAAACCTTATCCCCAAGGACAGTGTTAGGATGTGGTAAGTTTTCTGAGGAAAAGAAGTTGGTCTGTGAGCGTTGCCTTTAGCTTGTTGGCAAACGGCAATACCTTTGAGGTATTAGTGGTGGCCACTTGTAAATTGAAGATGAGTTGAGCAGGCTTTTTGACGCTGGTTGTAATTGTGTGGATCAAAAGGTAATGTCAGAAGTGGGATTCGAACCCACGCCCCTAGAAAGGGACCAGAATTCACCAACCATCGGTAAGGTAAGGATTAACAGTCCTTGAGTCTGGCGCCTTAGACCACTCGGCCATCCTGACACCTGTGCACAAAAGCTCTTGAAAAACGTGCTCCAAATTCTGCACTCTTACTGAGCAGCATCACACTCATTCCTCCTGTGCAAACACACAACAAACACACTCCATTCATTCTTCCTGCATGAATTAACCGGCAGTGCCAGTCATTCAGTTCATCATCCCTGCAATGCAACCAACATTCATACGCACATATTTCTCCCAACAACTCGTATTTTGCAAAATAGCGGCTGACATCCTACAATTCTGCTGGCTCAACTTGACAAAACGCAAGCAGCACAGCTGCCGTTCGAACGTGAGCCATTCAAAATCTAACACTCGTTCCAAACAGGACATTTCAGTCTCTCATTCCCGGGCCTTTACTTTTCTCACAATACATTCATGTGACAAGTGCTATTTGGAGTCCTGCTCCCCAGAAAATTACCTGGATCTCCCAACTTTGTGAGGGGAAACAAGGCACTCTGCAGCTATTGCGCCCTTGGCCATAAGCATTAGTCTGAGCATTGCCACCCGAAAGGCACGGCCTAAAAAAGGCATCAACTCTGGCAACTTTTACGCACTGGTGCCTGAATTGCTTGGCTGTGGTGCCTTTGTTTCTGGCAAAATGTTAATGTGGGAAGTAGCATTGGAAGTAATTCCCTGAGTAACGGAGCAGAATTCAGCAGCCTTTGTGTGGAAGAAGTCTCATTCTTTGACTCTGGTGCCCTTTTCCTGAGAAACACCACTGTTTGCAGTGGGATTGAAAGCCACAGCAGCAGAAAGCAATGTGGAATGCATCAAGGTAGGGTAAAAAGGTAGATTTCTGACTCCCTGATTTTTAGTGTGGGAATTGGTTGAAAAGAGAAGTGTGATTTGAAACCTTATCCCCAAGGACAGTGTTAGGATGTGGTAAGTTTTCTGAGGAAAAGAAGTTGGTCTGTGAGCGTTGCCTTTAGCTTGTTGGCAAACGGCAATACCTTTGAGGTATTAGTGGTGGCCACTTGTAAATTGAAGATGAGTTGAGCAGGCTTTTTGACGCTGGTTGTAATTGTGTGGATCAAAAGGTAATGTCAGAAATGGGATTTGAACCCACGCCCCTAGAAAGGGACCAGAATTCACCAACCATCGGTAAGGTAAGGATTAACAGTCCTTGAGTCTGGCGCCTTAGACCACTCGGCCATCCTGACACCTGTGCACAAAAGCTCTTGAAAAACGTGCTCCAAATTCTGCACTCTTACTGAGCAGCATCACACTCATTCCTCCTGTGCAAACACACAACAAACACACTCCATTCATTCTTCCTGCATGAATTAACCGGCAGTGCCAGTCATTCAGTTCATCATCCCTGCAATGCAACCAACATTCATACGCACATATTTCTCCCAACAACTCGTATTTTGCAAAATAGCGGCTGACATCCTACAATTCTGCTGGCTCAACTTGACAAAACGCAAGCAGCACAGCTGCCGTTCGAACGTGAGCCATTCAAAATCTAACACTCGTTCCAAACAGGACATTTCAGTCTCTCATTCCCGGGCCTTTACTTTTCTCACAATACATTCATGTGACAAGTGCTATTTGGAGTCCTGCTCCCCAGAAAATTACCTGGATCTCCCAACTTTGTGAGGGGAAACAAGGCACTCTGCAGCTATTGCGCCCTTGGCCATAAGCATTAGTCTGAGCATTGCCACCCGAAAGGCACGGCCTAAAAAAGGCATCAACTCTGGCAACTTTTACGCACTGGTGCCTGAATTGCTTGGCTGTGGTGCCTTTGTTTCTGGCAAAATGTTAATGTGGGAAGTAGCATTGGAAGTAATTCCCTGAGTAACGGAGCAGAATTCAGCAGCCTTTGTGTGGAAGAAGTCTCATTCTTTGACTCTGGTGCCCTTTTCCTGAGAAACACCACTGTTTGCAGTGGGATTGAAAGCCACAGCAGCAGAAAGCAATGTGGAATGCATCAAGGTAGGGTAAAAAGGTAGATTTCTCACTCCCTGATTTTTAGTGTGGGAATTGGTTGAAAAGAGAAGTGTGATTTGAAACCTTATCCCCAAGGACAGTGTTAGGATGTGGTAAGTTTTCTGAGGAAAAGAAGTTGGTCTGTGAGCGTTGCCTTTAGCTTGTTGGCAAACGGCAATACCTTTGAGGTATTAGTGGTGGCCACTTGTAAATTGAAGATGAGTTGAGCAGGCTTTTTGACGCTGGTTGTAATTGTGTGGATCAAAAGGTAATGTCAGAAGTGGGATTCGAACCCACGCCCCTAGAAAGGGACCAGAATTCACCAACCATCGGTAAGGTAAGGATTAACAGTCCTTGAGTCTGGCGCCTTAGACCACTCGGCCATCCTGACACCTGTGCACAAAAGCTCTAGAAAAACGTGCTCCAAATTCTGCACTCTTACTGAGCAGCATCACACTCATTCCTCCTGTGCAAACACACAACAAACACACTCCATTCATTCTTCCTGCATGAATTAACCGGCAGTGCCAGTCATTCAGTTCATCATCCCTGCAATGCAACCAACATTCATACGCACATATTTCTCCCAACAACTCGTATTTTGCAAAATAGCGGCTGACATCCTACAATTCTGCTGGCTCAACTTGACAAAACGCAAGCAGCACAGCTGCCGTTCGAACGTGAGCCATTCAAAATCTAACACTCGTTCCAAACAGGACATTTCAGTCTCTCATTCCCGGGCCTTTACTTTTCTCACAATACATTCATGTGACAAGTGCTATTTGGAGTCCTGCTCCCCAGAAAATTACCTGGATCTCCCAACTTTGTGAGGGGAAACAAGGCACTCTGCAGCTATTGCGCCCTTGGCCATAAGCATTAGTCTGAGCATTGCCACCCGAAAGGCACGGCCTAAAAAAGGCATCAACTCTGGCAACTTTTACGCACTGGTGCCTGAATTGCTTGGCTGTGGTGCCTTTGTTTCTGGCAAAATGTTAATGTGGGAAGTAGCATTGGAAGTAATTCCCTGAGTAACGGAGCAGAATTCAGCAGCCTTTGTGTGGAAGAAGTCTCATTCTTTGACTCTGGTGCCCTTTTCCTGAGAAACACCACTGTTTGCAGTGGGATTGAAAGCCACAGCAGCAGAAAGCAATGTGGAATGCATCAAGGTAGGGTAAAAAGGTAGATTTCTGACTCCCTGATTTTTAGTGTGGGAATTGGTTGAAAAGAGAAGTGTGATTTGAAACCTTATCCCCAAGGACAGTGTTAGGATGTGGTAAGTTTTCTGAGGAAAAGAAGTTGGTCTGTGAGCGTTGCCTTTAGCTTGTTGGCAAACGGCAATACCTTTGAGGTATTAGTGGTGGCCACTTGTAAATTGAAGATGAGTTGAGCAGGCTTTTTGACGCTGGTTGTAATTGTGTGGATCAAAAGGTAATGTCAGAAATGGGATTTGAACCCACGCCCCTAGAAAGGGACCAGAATTCACCAACCATCGGTAAGGTAAGGATTAACAGTCCTTGAGTCTGGCGCCTTAGACCACTCGGCCATCCTGACACCTGTGCACAAAAGCTCTTGAAAAACGTGCTCCAAATTCTGCACTCTTACTGAGCAGCATCACACTCATTCCTCCTGTGCAAACACACAACAAACACACTCCATTCATTCTTCCTGCATGAATTAACCGGCAGTGCCAGTCATTCAGTTCATCATCCCTGCAATGCAACCAACATTCATACGCACATATTTCTCCCAACAACTCGTATTTTGCAAAATAGCGGCTGACATCCTACAATTCTGCTGGCTCAACTTGACAAAACGCAAGCAGCACAGCTGCCGTTCGAACGTGAGCCATTCAAAATCTAACACTCGTTCCAAACAGGACATTTCAGTCTCTCATTCCCGGGCCTTTACTTTTCTCACAATACATTCATGTGACAAGTGCTATTTGGAGTCCTGCTCCCCAGAAAATTACCTGGATCTCCCAACTTTGTGAGGGGAAACAAGGCACTCTGCAGCTATTGCGCCCTTGGCCATAAGCATTAGTCTGAGCATTGCCACCCGAAAGGCACGGCCTAAAAAAGGCATCAACTCTGGCAACTTTTACGCACTGGTGCCTGAATTGCTTGGCTGTGGTGCCTTTGTTTCTGGCAAAATGTTAATGTGGGAAGTAGCATTGGAAGTAATTCCCTGAGTAACGGAGCAGAATTCAGCAGCCTTTGTGTGGAAGAAGTCTCATTCTTTGACTCTGGTGCCCTTTTCCTGAGAAACACCACTGTTTGCAGTGGGATTGAAAGCCACAGCAGCAGAAAGCAATGTGGAATGCATCAAGGTAGGATAAAAAGGTAGATTTCTCACTCCCTGATTTTTAGTGTGGGAATTGGTTGAAAAGAGAAGTGTGATTTGAAACCTTATCCCCAAGGACAGTGTTAGGATGTGGTAAGTTTTCTGAGGAAAAGAAGTTGGTCTGTGAGCGTTGCCTTTAGCTTGTTGGCAAACGGCAATACCTTTGAGGTATTAGTGGTGGCCACTTGTAAATTGAAGATGAGTTGAGCAGGCTTTTTGACGCTGGTTGTAATTGTGTGGATCAAAAGGTAATGTCAGAAGTGGGATTCGAACCCACGCCCCTAGAAAGGGACCAGAATTCACCAACCATCGGTAAGGTAAGGATTAACAGTCCTTGAGTCTGGCGCCTTAGACCACTCGGCCATCCTGACACCTGTGCACAAAAGCTCTTGAAAAACGTGCTCCAAATTCTGCACTCTTACTGAGCAGCATCACACTCATTCCTCCTGTGCAAACACACAACAAACACACTCCATTCATTCTTCCTGCATGAATTAACCGGCAGTGCCAGTCATTCAGTTCATCATCCCTGCAATGCAACCAACATTCATACGCACATATTTCTCCCAACAACTCGTATTTTGCAAAATAGCGGCTGACATCCTACAATTCTGCTGGCTCAACTTGACAAAACGCAAGCAGCACAGCTGCCGTTCGAACGTGAGCCATTCAAAATCTAACACTCGTTCCAAACAGGACATTTCAGTCTCTCATTCCCGGGCCTTTACTTTTCTCACAATACATTCATGTGACAAGTGCTATTTGGAGTCCTGCTCCCCAGAAAATTACCTGGATCTCCCAACTTTGTGAGGGGAAACAAGGCACTCTGCAGCTATTGCGCCCTTGGCCATAAGCATTAGTCTGAGCATTGCCACCCGAAAGGCACGGCCTAAAAAAGGCATCAACTCTGGCAACTTTTACGCACTGGTGCCTGAATTGCTTGGCTGTGGTGCCTTTGTTTCTGGCAAAATGTTAATGTGGGAAGTAGCATTGGAAGTAATTCCCTGAGTAACGGAGCAGAATTCAGCAGCCTTTGTGTGGAAGAAGTCTCATTCTTTGACTCTGGTGCCCTTTTCCTGAGAAACACCACTGTTTGCAGTGGGATTGAAAGCCACAGCAGCAGAAAGCAATGTGGAATGCATCAAGGTAGGGTAAAAAGGTAGATTTCTGACTCCCTGATTTTTAGTGTGGGAATTGGTTGAAAAGAGAAGTGTGATTTGAAACCTTATCCCCAAGGACAGTGTTAGGATGTGGTAAGTTTTCTGAGGAAAAGAAGTTGGTCTGTGAGCGTTGCCTTTAGCTTGTTGGCAAACGGCAATACCTTTGAGGTATTAGTGGTGGCCACTTGTAAATTGAAGATGAGTTGAGCAGGCTTTTTGACGCTGGTTGTAATTGTGTGGATCAAAAGGTAATGTCAGAAGTGGGATTCGAACCCACGCCCCTAGAAAGGGACCAGAATTCACCAACCATCGGTAAGGTAAGGATTAACAGTCCTTGAGTCTGGCGCCTTAGACCACTCGGCCATCCTGACACCTGTGCACAAAAGCTCTAGAAAAACGTGCTCCAAATTCTGCACTCTTACTGAGCAGCATCACACTCATTCCTCCTGTGCAAACACACAACAAACACACTCCATTCATTCTTCCTGCATGAATTAACCGGCAGTGCCAGTCATTCAGTTCATCATCCCTGCAATGCAACCAACATTCATACGCACATATTTCTCCCAACAACTCGTATTTTGCAAAATAGCGGCTGACATCCTACAATTCTGCTGGCTCAACTTGACAAAACGCAAGCAGCACAGCTGCCGTTCGAACGTGAGCCATTCAAAATCTAACACTCGTTCCAAACAGGACATTTCAGTCTCTCATTCCCGGGCCTTTACTTTTCTCACAATACATTCATGTGACAAGTGCTATTTGGAGTCCTGCTCCCCAGAAAATTACCTGGATCTCCCAACTTTGTGAGGGGAAACAAGGCACTCTGCAGCTATTGCGCCCTTGGCCATAAGCATTAGTCTGAGCATTGCCACCCGAAAGGCACGGCCTAAAAAAGGCATCAACTCTGGCAACTTTTACGCACTGGTGCCTGAATTGCTTGGCTGTGGTGCCTTTGTTTCTGGCAAAATGTTAATGTGGGAAGTAGCATTGGAAGTAATTCCCTGAGTAACGGAGCAGAATTCAGCAGCCTTTGTGTGGAAGAAGTCTCATTCTTTGACTCTGGTGCCCTTTTCCTGAGAAACACCACTGTTTGCAGTGGGATTGAAAGCCACAGCAGCAGAAAGCAATGTGGAATGCATCAAGGTAGGGTAAAAAGGTAGATTTCTGACTCCCTGATTTTTAGTGTGGGAATTGGTTGAAAAGAGAAGTGTGATTTGAAACCTTATCCCCAAGGACAGTGTTAGGATGTGGTAAGTTTTCTGAGGAAAAGAAGTTGGTCTGTGAGCGTTGCCTTTAGCTTGTTGGCAAACGGCAATACCTTTGAGGTATTAGTGGTGGCCACTTGTAAATTGAAGATGAGTTGAGCAGGCTTTTTGACGCTGGTTGTAATTGTGTGGATCAAAAGGTAATGTCAGAAGTGGGATTCGAACCCACGCCCCTAGAAAGGGACCAGAATTCACCAACCATCGGTAAGGTAAGGATTAACAGTCCTTGAGTCTGGCGCCTTAGACCACTCGGCCATCCTGACACCTGTGCACAAAAGCTCTAGAAAAACGTGCTCCAAATTCTGCACTCTTACTGAGCAGCATCACACTCATTCCTCCTGTGCAAACACACAACAAACACACTCCATTCATTCTTCCTGCATGAATTAACCGGCAGTGCCAGTCATTCAGTTCATCATCCCTGCAATGCAACCAACATTCATACGCACATATTTCTCCCAACAACTCGTATTTTGCAAAATAGCGGCTGACATCCTACAATTCTGCTGGCTCAACTTGACAAAACGCAAGCAGCACAGCTGCCGTTCGAACGTGAGCCATTCAAAATCTAACACTCGTTCCAAACAGGACATTTCAGTCTCTCATTCCCGGGCCTTTACTTTTCTCACAATACATTCATGTGACAAGTGCTATTTGGAGTCCTGCTCCCCAGAAAATTACCTGGATCTCCCAACTTTGTGAGGGGAAACAAGGCACTCTGCAGCTATTGCGCCCTTGGCCATAAGCATTAGTCTGAGCATTGCCACCCGAAAGGCACGGCCTAAAAAAGGCATCAACTCTGGCAACTTTTACGCACTGGTGCCTGAATTGCTTGGCTGTGGTGCCTTTGTTTCTGGCAAAATGTTAATGTGGGAAGTAGCATTGGAAGTAATTCCCTGAGTAACGGAGCAGAATTCAGCAGCCTTTGTGTGGAAGAAGTCTCATTCTTTGACTCTGGTGCCCTTTTCCTGAGAAACACCACTGTTTGCAGTGGGATTGAAAGCCACAGCAGCAGAAAGCAATGTGGAATGCATCAAGGTAGGGTAAAAAGGTAGATTTCTGACTCCCTGATTTTTAGTGTGGGAATTGGTTGAAAAGAGAAGTGTGATTTGAAACCTTATCCCCAAGGACAGTGTTAGGATGTGGTAAGTTTTCTGAGGAAAAGAAGTTGGTCTGTGAGCGTTGCCTTTAGCTTGTTGGCAAACGGCAATACCTTTGAGGTATTAGTGGTGGCCACTTGTAAATTGAAGATGAGTTGAGCAGGCTTTTTGACGCTGGTTGTAATTGTGTGGATCAAAAGGTAATGTAAGAAGTGGGATTCGAACCCACGCCCCTAGAAAGGGACCAGAATTCACCAACCATCGGTAAGGTAAAGATTAACAGTCCTTGAGTCTGGCGCCTTAGACCACTCGGCCATCCTGACACCTGTGCACAAAAGCTCTAGAAAAAGGTGCTCCAAATTCTGCACTCTTACTGAGCAGCATCACACTCATTCCTCCTGTGCAAACACACAACAAACACACTCCATTCATTCTTCCTGCATGAATTAACCGGCAGTGCCAGTCATTCAGTTCATCATCCCTGCAATGCAACCAACATTCATACGCACATATTTCTCCCAACAACTCGTATTTTGCAAAATAGCGGCTGACATCCTACAATTCTGCTGGCTCAACTTGACAAAACGCAAGCAGCACAGCTGCCGTTCGAACGTGAGCCATTCAAAATCTAACACTCGTTCCAAACAGGACATTTCAGTCTCTCATTCCCGGGCCTTTACTTTTCTCACAATACATTCATGTGACAAGTGCTATTTGGAGTCCTGCTCCCCAGAAAATTACCTGGATCTCCCAACTTTGTGAGGGGAAACAAGGCACTCTGCAGCTATTGCGCCCTTGGCCATAAGCATTAGTCTGAGCATTGCCACCCGAAAGGCACGGCCTAAAAAAGGCATCAACTCTGGCAACTTTTACGCACTGGTGCCTGAATTGCTTGGCTGTGGTGCCTTTGTTTCTGGCAAAATGTTAATGTGGGAAGTAGCATTGGAAGTAATTCCCTGAGTAACGGAGCAGAATTCAGCAGCCTTTGTGTGGAAGAAGTCTCATTCTTTGACTCTGGTGCCCTTTTCCTGAGAAACACCACTGTTTGCAGTGGGATTGAAAGCCACAGCAGCAGAAAGCAATGTGGAATGCATCAAGGTAGGGTAAAAAGGTAGATTTCTGACTCCCTGATTTTTAGTGTGGGAATTGGTTGAAAAGAGAAGTGTGATTTGAAACCTTATCCCCAAGGACAGTGTTAGGATGTGGTAAGTTTTCTGAGGAAAAGAAGTTGGTCTGTGAGCGTTGCCTTTAGCTTGTTGGCAAACGGCAATACCTTTGAGGTATTAGTGGTGGCCACTTGTAAATTGAAGATGAGTTGAGCAGGCTTTTTGACGCTGGTTGTAATTGTGTGGATCAAAAGGTAATGTCAGAAATGGGATTTGAACCCACGCCCCTAGAAAGGGACCAGAATTCACCAACCATCGGTAAGGTAAGGATTAACAGTCCTTGAGTCTGGCGCCTTAGACCACTCGGCCATCCTGACACCTGTGCACAAAAGCTCTTGAAAAACGTGCTCCAAATTCTGCACTCTTACTGAGCAGCATCACACTCATTCCTCCTGTGCAAACACACAACAAACACACTCCATTCATTCTTCCTGCATGAATTAACCGGCAGTGCCAGTCATTCAGTTCATCATCCCTGCAATGCAACCAACATTCATACGCACATATTTCTCCCAACAACTCGTATTTTGCAAAATAGCGGCTGACATCCTACAATTCTGCTGGCTCAACTTGACAAAACGCAAGCAGCACAGCTGCCGTTCGAACGTGAGCCATTCAAAATCTAACACTCGTTCCAAACAGGACATTTCAGTCTCTCATTCCCGGGCCTTTACTTTTCTCACAATACATTCATGTGACAAGTGCTATTTGGAGTCCTGCTCCCCAGAAAATTACCTGGATCTCCCAACTTTGTGAGGGGAAACAAGGCACTCTGCAGCTATTGCGCCCTTGGCCATAAGCATTAGTCTGAGCATTGCCACCCGAAAGGCACGGCCTAAAAAAGGCATCAACTCTGGCAACTTTTACGCACTGGTGCCTGAATTGCTTGGCTGTGGTGCCTTTGTTTCTGGCAAAATGTTAATGTGGGAAGTAGCATTGGAAGTAATTCCCTGAGTAACGGAGCAGAATTCAGCAGCCTTTGTGTGGAAGAAGTCTCATTCTTTGACTCTGGTGCCCTTTTCCTGAGAAACACCACTGTTTGCAGTGGGATTGAAAGCCACAGCAGCAGAAAGCAATGTGGAATGCATCAAGGTAGGATAAAAAGGTAGATTTCTCACTCCCTGATTTTTAGTGTGGGAATTGGTTGAAAAGAGAAGTGTGATTTGAAACCTTATCCCCAAGGACAGTGTTAGGATGTGGTAAGTTTTCTGAGGAAAAGAAGTTGGTCTGTGAGCGTTGCCTTTAGCTTGTTGGCAAACGGCAATACCTTTGAGGTATTAGTGGTGGCCACTTGTAAATTGAAGATGAGTTGAGCAGGCTTTTTGACGCTGGTTGTAATTGTGTGGATCAAAAGGTAATGTCAGAAGTGGGATTCGAACCCACGCCCCTAGAAAGGGACCAGAATTCACCAACCATCGGTAAGGTAAGGATTAACAGTCCTTGAGTCTGGCGCCTTAGACCACTCGGCCATCCTGACACCTGTGCACAAAAGCTCTTGAAAAACGTGCTCCAAATTCTGCACTCTTACTGAGCAGCATCACACTCATTCCTCCTGTGCAAACACACAACAAACACACTCCATTCATTCTTCCTGCATGAATTAACCGGCAGTGCCAGTCATTCAGTTCATCATCCCTGCAATGCAACCAACATTCATACGCACATATTTCTCCCAACAACTCGTATTTTGCAAAATAGCGGCTGACATCCTACAATTCTGCTGGCTCAACTTGACAAAACGCAAGCAGCACAGCTGCCGTTCGAACGTGAGCCATTCAAAATCTAACACTCGTTCCAAACAGGACATTTCAGTCTCTCATTCCCGGGCCTTTACTTTTCTCACAATACATTCATGTGACAAGTGCTATTTGGAGTCCTGCTCCCCAGAAAATTACCTGGATCTCCCAACTTTGTGAGGGGAAACAAGGCACTCTGCAGCTATTGCGCCCTTGGCCATAAGCATTAGTCTGAGCATTGCCACCCGAAAGGCACGGCCTAAAAAAGGCATCAACTCTGGCAACTTTTACGCACTGGTGCCTGAATTGCTTGGCTGTGGTGCCTTTGTTTCTGGCAAAATGTTAATGTGGGAAGTAGCATTGGAAGTAATTCCCTGAGTAACGGAGCAGAATTCAGCAGCCTTTGTGTGGAAGAAGTCTCATTCTTTGACTCTGGTGCCCTTTTCCTGAGAAACACCACTGTTTGCAGTGGGATTGAAAGCCACAGCAGCAGAAAGCAATGTGGAATGCATCAAGGTAGGGTAAAAAGGTAGATTTCTGACTCCCTGATTTTTAGTGTGGGAATTGGTTGAAAAGAGAAGTGTGATTTGAAACCTTATCCCCAAGGACAGTGTTAGGATGTGGTAAGTTTTCTGAGGAAAAGAAGTTGGTCTGTGAGCGTTGCCTTTAGCTTGTTGGCAAACGGCAATACCTTTGAGGTATTAGTGGTGGCCACTTGTAAATTGAAGATGAGTTGAGCAGGCTTTTTGACGCTGGTTGTAATTGTGTGGATCAAAAGGTAATGTCAGAAGTGGGATTCGAACCCACGCCCCTAGAAAGGGACCAGAATTCACCAACCATCGGTAAGGTAAGGATTAACAGTCCTTGAGTCTGGCGCCTTAGACCACTCGGCCATCCTGACACCTGTGCACAAAAGCTCTAGAAAAAGGTGCTCCAAATTCTGCACTCTTACTGAGCAGCATCACACTCATTCCTCCTGTGCAAACACACAACAAACACACTCCATTCATTCTTCCTGCATGAATTAACCGGCAGTGCCAGTCATTCAGTTCATCATCCCTGCAATGCAACCAACATTCATACGCACATATTTCTCCCAACAACTCGTATTTTGCAAAATAGCGGCTGACATCCTACAATTCTGCTGGCTCAACTTGACAAAACGCAAGCAGCACAGCTGCCGTTCGAACGTGAGCCATTCAAAATCTAACACTCGTTCCAAACAGGACATTTCAGTCTCTCATTCCCGGGCCTTTACTTTTCTCACAATACATTCATGTGACAAGTGCTATTTGGAGTCCTGCTCCCCAGAAAATTACCTGGATCTCCCAACTTTGTGAGGGGAAACAAGGCACTCTGCAGCTATTGCGCCCTTGGCCATAAGCATTAGTCTGAGCATTGCCACCCGAAAGGCACGGCCTAAAAAAGGCATCAACTCTGGCAACTTTTACGCACTGGTGCCTGAATTGCTTGGCTGTGGTGCCTTTGTTTCTGGCAAAATGTTAATGTGGGAAGTAGCATTGGAAGTAATTCCCTGAGTAACGGAGCAGAATTCAGCAGCCTTTGTGTGGAAGAAGTCTCATTCTTTGACTCTGGTGCCCTTTTCCTGAGAAACGCCACTGTTTGCAGTGGGATTGAAAGCCACAGCAGCAGAAAGCAATGTGGAATGCATCAAGGTAGGGTAAAAAGGTAGATTTCTGACTCCCTGATTTTTAGTGTGGGAATTGGTTGAAAAGAGAAGTGTGATTTGAAACCTTATCCCCAAGGACAGTGTTAGGATGTGGTAAGTTTTCTGAGGAAAAGAAGTTGGTCTGTGAGCGTTGCCTTTAGCTTGTTGGCAAACGGCAATACCTTTGAGGTATTAGTGGTGGCCACTTGTAAATTGAAGATGAGTTGAGCAGGCTTTTTGACGCTGGTTGTAATTGTGTGGATCAAAAGGTAATGTCAGAAGTGGGATTTGAACCCACGCCCCTAGAAAGGGACCAGAATTCACCAACCATCGGTAAGGTAAGGATTAACAGTCCTTGAGTCTGGCGCCTTATACCACTCGGCCATCCTGACACCTGTGTACAAAAGCACTAGAAAAACGTGCTCCAAATTCTGCACTCTTACTGAGCAGCATCACACTCATTCCTCCTGTGCAAACACACAACAAACACACTCCATTCATTCTTCCTGCATGAATTAACCGGCAGTGCCAGTCATTCAGTTCATCATCCCTGCAATGCAACCAACATTCATACGCACATATTTCTCCCAACAACTCGTATTTTGCAAAATAGCGGCTAACATCCTACAATTCTGCTGGCTCAACTTGACAAAACGCAAGCAGCACAGCTGCCGTTCGAACGTGAGCCATTCAAAATCTAACACTCGTTCCAAACAGGACATTTCAGTCTCTCATTCCCGGGCCTTTACTTTTCTCACAATACATTCATGTGACAAGTGCTATTTGGAGTCCTGCTCCCCAGAAAATTACCTGGATCTCCCAACTTTGTGAGGGGAAACAAGGCACTCTGCAGCTATTGCGCCCTTGGCCATAAGCATTAGTCTGAGCATTGCCACCCGAAAGGCACGGCCTAAAAAAGGCATCAACTCTGGCAACTTTTACGCACTGGTGCCTGAATTGCTTGGCTGTGGTGCCTTTGTTTCTGGCAAAATGTTAATGTGGGAAGTAGCATTGGAAGTAATTCCCTGAGTAACGGAGCAGAATTCAGCAGCCTTTGTGTGGAAGAAGTCTCATTCTTTGACTCTGGTGCCCTTTTCCTGAGAAACACCACTGTTTGCAGTGGGATTGAAAGCCACAGCAGCAGAAAGCAATGTGGAATGCATCAAGGTAGGGTAAAAAGGTAGATTTCTGACTCCCTGATTTTTAGTGTGGGAATTGGTTGAAAAGAGAAGTGTGATTTGAAACCTTATCCCCAAGGACAGTGTTAGGATGTGGTAAGTTTTCTGAGGAAAAGAAGTTGGTCTGTGAGCGTTGCCTTTAGCTTGTTGGCAAACGGCAATACCTTTGAGGTATTAGTGGTGGCCACTTGTAAATTGAAGATGAGTTGAGCAGGCTTTTTGACGCTGGTTGTAATTGTGTGGATCAAAAGGTAATGTCAGAAGTGGGATTCGAACCCACGCCCCTAGAAAGGGACCAGAATTCACCAACCATCGGTAAGGTAAGGATTAACAGTCCTTGAGTCTGGCGCCTTAGACCACTCGGCCATCCTGACACCTGTGCACAAAAGCACTAGAAAAACGTGCTCCAAATTCTGCACTCTTACTGAGCAGCATCACACTCATTCCTCCTGTGCAAACACACAACAAACACACTCCATTCATTCTTCCTGCATGAATTAACCGGCAGTGCCAGTCATTCAGTTCATCATCCCTGCAATGCAACCAACATTCATACGCACATATTTCTCCCAACAACTCGTATTTTGCAAAATAGCGGCTGACATCCTACAATTCTGCTGGCTCAACTTGACAAAACGCAAGCAGCACAGCTGCCGTTCGAACGTGAGCCATTCAAAATCTAACACTCGTTCCAAACAGGACATTTCAGTCTCTCATTCCCGGGCCTTTACTTTTCTCACAATACATTCATGTGACAAGTGCTATTTGGAGTCCTGCTCCCCAGAAAATTACCTGGATCTCCCAACTTTGTGAGGGGAAACAAGGCACTCTGCAGCTATTGCGCCCTTGGCCATAAGCATTAGTCTGAGCATTGCCACCCGAAAGGCACGGCCTAAAAAAGGCATCAACTCTGGCAACTTTTACGCACTGGTGCCTGAATTGCTTGGCTGTGGTGCCTTTGTTTCTGGCAAAATGTTAATGTGGGAAGTAGCATTGGAAGTAATTCCCTGAGTAACGGAGCAGAATTCAGCAGCCTTTGTGTGGAAGAAGTCTCATTCTTTGACTCTGGTGCCCTTTTCCTGAGAAACACCACTGTTTGCAGTGGGATTGAAAGCCACAGCAGCAGAAAGCAATGTGGAATGCATCAAGGTAGGGTAAAAAGGTAGATTTCTGACTCCCTGATTTTTAGTGTGGGAATTGGTTGAAAAGAGAAGTGTGATTTGAAACCTTATCCCCAAGGACAGTGTTAGGATGTGGTAAGTTTTCTGAGGAAAAGAAGTTGGTCTGTGAGCGTTGCCTTTAGCTTGTTGGCAAACGGCAATACCTTTGAGGTATTAGTGGTGGCCACTTGTAAATTGAAGATGAGTTGAGCAGGCTTTTTGACGCTGGTTGTAATTGTGTGGATCAAAAGGTAATGTCAGAAGTGGGATTCGAACCCACTCCCCTAGAAAGGGACCAGAATTCACCAACCATCGGTAAGGTAAGGATTAACAGTCCTTGAGTCTGGCGCCTTATACCACTCGGCCATCCTGACACCTGTGTACAAAAGCACTAGAAAAACGTGCTCCAAATTCTGCACTCTTACTGAGCAGCATCACACTCATTCCTCCTGTGCAAACACACAACAAACACACTCCATTCATTCTTCCTGCATGAATTAACCGGCAGTGCCAGTCATTCAGTTCATCATCCCTGCAATGCAACCAACATTCATACGCACATATTTCTCCCAACAACTCGTATTTTGCAAAATAGCGGCTAACATCCTACAATTCTGCTGGCTCAACTTGACAAAACGCAAGCAGCACAGCTGCCGTTCGAACGTGAGCCATTCAAAATCTAACACTCGTTCCAAACAGGACATTTCAGTCTCTCATTCCCGGGCCTTTACTTTTCTCACAATACATTCATGTGACAAGTGCTATTTGGAGTCCTGCTCCCCAGAAAATTACCTGGATCTCCCAACTTTGTGAGGGGAAACAAGGCACTCTGCAGCTATTGCGCCCTTGGCCATAAGCATTAGTCTGAGCATTGCCACCCGAAAGGCACGGCCTAAAAAAGGCATCAACTCTGGCAACTTTTACGCACTGGTGCCTGAATTGCTTGGCTGTGGTGCCTTTGTTTCTGGCAAAATGTTAATGTGGGAAGTAGCATTGGAAGTAATTCCCTGAGTAACGGAGCAGAATTCAGCAGCCTTTGTGTGGAAGAAGTCTCATTCTTTGACTCTGGTGCCCTTTTCCTGAGAAACACCACTGTTTGCAGTGGGATTGAAAGCCACAGCAGCAGAAAGCAATGTGGAATGCATCAAGGTAGGGTAAAAAGGTAGATTTCTGACTCCCTGATTTTTAGTGTGGGAATTGGTTGAAAAGAGAAGTGTGATTTGAAACCTTATCCCCAAGGACAGTGTTAGGATGTGGTAAGTTTTCTGAGGAAAAGAAGTTGGTCTGTGAGCGTTGCCTTTAGCTTGTTGGCAAACGGCAATACCTTTGAGGTATTAGTGGTGGCCACTTGTAAATTGAAGATGAGTTGAGCAGGCTTTTTGACGCTGGTTGCAATTGTGTGGATCAAAAGGTAATGTCAGAAGTGGGATTTGAACCCACGCCCCTAGAAAGGGACCAGAATTCACCAACCATCAGTAAGGTAAGGATTAACAGTCCTTGAGTCTGGCGCCTTAGACCACTCGGCCATCCTGACACCTGTGCACAAAAGCTCTAGAAAAACGTGCTCCAAATTCTGCACTCTTACTGAGCAGCATCACACTCATTCCTCCTGTGCAAACACACAACAAACACACTCCATTCATTCTTCCTGCATGAATTAACCGGCAGTGCCAGTCATTCAGTTCATCATCCCTGCAATGCAACCAACATTCATACGCACATATTTCTCCCAACAACTCGTATTTTGCAAAATAGCGGCTAACATCCTACAATTCTGCTGGCTCAACTTGACAAAACGCAAGCAGCACAGCTGCCGTTCGAACGTGAGCCATTCAAAATCTAACACTCGTTCCAAACAGGACATTTCAGTCTCTCATTCCCGGGCCTTTACTTTTCTCACAATACATTCATGTGACAAGTGCTATTTGGAGTCCTGCTCCCCAGAAAATTACCTGGATCTCCCAACTTTGTGAGGGGAAACAAGGCACTCTGCAGCTATTGCGCCCTTGGCCATAAGCATTAGTCTGAGCATTGCCACCCGAAAGGCACGGCCTAAAAAAGGCATCAACTCTGGCAACTTTTACGCACTGGTGCCTGAATTGCTTGGCTGTGGTGCCTTTGTTTCTGGCAAAATGTTAATGTGGGAAGTAGCATTGGAAGTAATTCCCTGAGTAACGGAGCAGAATTCAGCAGCCTTTGTGTGGAAGAAGTCTCATTCTTTGACTCTGGTGCCCTTTTCCTGAGAAACACCACTGTTTGCAGTGGGATTGAAAGCCACAGCAGCAGAAAGCAATGTGGAATGCATCAAGGTAGGGTAAAAAGGTAGATTTCTGACTCCCTGATTTTTAGTGTGGGAATTGGTTGAAAAGAGAAGTGTGATTTGAAACCTTATCCCCAAGGACAGTGTTAGGATGTGGTAAGTTTTCTGAGGAAAAGAAGTTGGTCTGTGAGCGTTGCCTTTAGCTTGTTGGCAAACGGCAATACCTTTGAGGTATTAGTGGCGGCCACTTGTAAATTGAAGATGAGTTGAGCAGGCTTTTTGACGCTGGTTGTAATTGTGTGGATCAAAAGGTAATGTCAGAAGTGGGATTCGAACCCACGCCCCTAGAAAGGGACCAGAATTCACCAACCATCAGTAAGGTAAGGATTAACAGTTCTTGAGTCTGGCGCCTTATACCACTCGGCCATCCTGACACCTGTGCACAAAAGCTCTAGAAAAACGTGCTCCAAATTCTGCACTCTTACTGAGCAGCATCACACTCATTCCTCCTGTGCAAACACACAACAAACACACTCCATTCATTCTTCCTGCATGAATTAACCGGCAGTGCCAGTCATTCAGTTCATCATCCCTGCAATGCAACCAACATTCATACGCACATATTTCTCCCAACAACTCGTATTTTGCAAAATAGCGGCTAACATCCTACAATTCTGCTGGCTCAACTTGACAAAACGCAAGCAGCACAGCTGCCGTTCGAACGTGAGCCATTCAAAATCTAACACTCGTTCCAAACAGGACATTTCAGTCTCTCATTCCCGGGCCTTTACTTTTCTCACAATACATTCATGTGACAAGTGCTATTTGGAGTCCTGCTCCCCAGAAAATTACCTGGATCTCCCAACTTTGTGAGGGGAAACAAGGCACTCTGCAGCTATTGCGCCCTTGGCCATAAGCATTAGTCTGAGCATTGCCACCCGAAAGGCACGGCCTAAAAAAGGCATCAACTCTGGCAACTTTTACGCACTGGTGCCTGAATTGCTTGGCTGTGGTGCCTTTGTTTCTGGCAAAATGTTAATGTGGGAAGTAGCATTGGAAGTAATTCCCTGAGTAACGGAGCAGAATTCAGCAGCCTTTGTGTGGAAGAAGTCTCATTCTTTGACTCTGGTGCCCTTTTCCTGAGAAACACCACTGTTTGCAGTGGGATTGAAAGCCACAGCAGCAGAAAGCAATGTGGAATGCATCAAGGTAGGGTAAAAAGGTAGATTTCTGACTCCCTGATTTTTAGTGTGGGAATTGGTTGAAAAGAGAAGTGTGATTTGAAACCTTATCCCCAAGGACAGTGTTAGGATGTGGTAAGTTTTCTGAGGAAAAGAAGTTGGTCTGTGAGCGTTGCCTTTAGCTTGTTGGCAAACGGCAATACCTTTGAGGTATTAGTGGCGGCCACTTGTAAATTGAAGATGAGTTGAGCAGGCTTTTTGACGCTGGTTGTAATTGTGTGGATCAAAAGGTAATGTCAGAAGTGGGATTCGAACCCACGCCCCTAGAAAGGGACCAGAATTCACCAACCATCGGTAAGGTAAGGATTAACAGTCCTTGAGTCTGGCGCCTTAGACCACTCGGCCATCCTGACACCTGTGCACAAAAGCTCTAGAAAAACGTGCTCCAAATTCTGCACTCTTACTGAGCAGCATCACACTCATTCCTCCTGTGCAAACACACAACAAACACACTCCATTCATTCTTCCTGCATGAATTAACCGGCAGTGCCAGTCATTCAGTTCATCATCCCTGCAATGCAACCAACATTCATACGCACATATTTCTCCCAACAACTCGTATTTTGCAAAATAGCGGCTAACATCCTACAATTCTGCTGGCTCAACTTGACAAAACGCAAGCAGCACAGCTGCCGTTCGAACGTGAGCCATTCAAAATCTAACACTCGTTCCAAACAGGACATTTCAGTCTCTCATTCCCGGGCCTTTACTTTTCTCACAATACATTCATGTGACAAGTGCTATTTGGAGTCCTGCTCCCCAGAAAATTACCTGGATCTCCCAACTTTGTGAGGGGAAACAAGGCACTCTGCAGCTATTGCGCCCTTGGCCATAAGCATTAGTCTGAGCATTGCCACCCGAAAGGCACGGCCTAAAAAAGGCATCAACTCTGGCAACTTTTACGCACTGGTGCCTGAATTGCTTGGCTGTGGTGCCTTTGTTTCTGGCAAAATGTTAATGTGGGAAGTAGCATTGGAAGTAATTCCCTGAGTAACGGAGCAGAATTCAGCAGCCTTTGTGTGGAAGAAGTCTCATTCTTTGACTCTGGTGCCCTTTTCCTGAGAAACACCACTGTTTGCAGTGGGATTGAAAGCCACAGCAGCAGAAAGCAATGTGGAATGCATCAAGGTAGGGTAAAAAGGTAGATTTCTGACTCCCTGATTTTTAGTGTGGGAATTGGTTGAAAAGAGAAGTGTGATTTGAAACCTTATCCCCAAGGACAGTGTTAGGATGTGGTAAGTTTTCTGAGGAAAAGAAGTTGGTCTGTGAGCGTTGCCTTTAGCTTGTTGGCAAACGGCAATACCTTTGAGGTATTAGTGGCGGCCACTTGTAAATTGAAGATGAGTTGAGCAGGCTTTTTGACGCTGGTTGTAATTGTGTGGATCAAAAGGTAATGTCAGAAGTGGGATTCGAACCCACGCCCCTAGAAAGGGACCAGAATTCACCAACCATCGGTAAGGTAAGAGATTAACAGTCCTTGAGTCTGGCGCCTTAGACCACTCGGCCATCCTGACACCTGTGCACAAAAGCTCTAGAAAAACGTGCTCCAAATTCTGCACTCTTACTGAGCAGCATCACACTCATTCCTCCTGTGCAAACACACAACAAACACACTCCATTCATTCTTCCTGCATGAATTAACCGGCAGTGCCAGTCATTCAGTTCATCATCCCTGCAATGCAACCAACATTCATACGCACATATTTCTCCCAACAACTCGTATTTTGCAAAATAGCGGCTAACATCCTACAATTCTGCTGGCTCAACTTGACAAAACGCAAGCAGCACAGCTGCCGTTCGAACGTGAGCCATTCAAAATCTAACACTCGTTCCAAACAGGACATTTCAGTCTCTCATTCCCGGGCCTTTACTTTTCTCACAATACATTCATGTGACAAGTGCTATTTGGAGTCCTGCTCCCCAGAAAATTACCTGGATCTCCCAACTTTGTGAGGGGAAACAAGGCACTCTGCAGCTATTGCGCCCTTGGCCATAAGCATTAGTCTGAGCATTGCCACCCGAAAGGCACGGCCTAAAAAAGGCATCAACTCTGGCAACTTTTACGCACTGGTGCCTGAATTGCTTGGCTGTGGTGCCTTTGTTTCTGGCAAAATGTTAATGTGGGAAGTAGCATTGGAAGTAATTCCCTGAGTAACGGAGCAGAATTCAGCAGCCTTTGTGTGGAAGAAGTCTCATTCTTTGACTCTGGTGCCCTTTTCCTGAGAAACACCACTGTTTGCAGTGGGATTGAAAGCCACAGCAGCAGAAAGCAATGTGGAATGCATCAAGGTAGGGTAAAAAGGTAGATTTCTGACTCCCTGATTTTTAGTGTGGGAATTGGTTGAAAAGAGAAGTGTGATTTGAAACCTTATCCCCAAGGACAGTGTTAGGATGTGGTAAGTTTTCTGAGGAAAAGAAGTTGGTCTGTGAGCGTTGCCTTTAGCTTGTTGGCAAACGGCAATACCTTTGAGGTATTAGTGGTGGCCACTTGTAAATTGAAGATGAGTTGAGCAGGCTTTTTGACGCTGGTTGTAATTGTGTGGATCAAAAGGTAATGTCAGAAGTGGGATTCAAACCCACGCCCCTAGAAAGGGACCAGAATTCACCAACCATCGGAAAGGTAAGGATTAACAGTCCTTGAGTCTGGCGCTTTAGACCACTCGGCCATCCTGACACCTGTGCACAGAAGCTCTAGAAAAACGTGTTCCAAATTCTGCACTCTTACTGAGCAGCATCACACTCATTCCTCCTGTGCAAACACACAACAAACACACTCCATTCATTCTTCCTGCATGAATTAACCGGCAGTGCCAGTCATTCAGTTCATCATCCCTGCAATGCAACCAACATTCATACGCACATATTTCTCCCAACAACTCGTATTTTGCAAAATAGCGGCTAACATCCTACAATTCTGCTGGCTCAACTTGACAAAACGCAAGCAGCACAGCTGCCGTTCGAACGTGAGCCATTCAAAATCGAACACTCGTTCCAAACAGGACATTTCAGTCTCTCATTCCCGGGCCTTTACTTTTCTCACAATACATTCATGTGACAAGTGCTATTTGGAGTCCTGCTCCCCAGAAAATTACCTGGATCTCCCAACTTTGTGAGGGGAAACAAGGCACTCTGCAGCTATTGCGCCCTTGGCCATAAGCATTAGTCTGAGCATTGCCACCCGAAAGGCACGGCCTAAAAAAGGCATCAACTCTGGCAACTTTTACGCACTGGTGCCTGAATTGCTTGGCTGTGGTGCCTTTGTTTCTGGCAAAATGTTAATGTGGGAAGTAGCATTGGAAGTAATTCCCTGAGTAACGGAGCAGAATTCAGCAGCCTTTGTGTGGAAGAAGTCTCATTCTTTGACTCTGGTGCCCTTTTCCTGAGAAACACCACTGTTTGCAGTGGGATTGAAAGCCACAGCAGCAGAAAGCAATGTGGAATGCATCAAGGTAGGGTAAAAAGGTAGATTTCTGACTCCCTGATTTTTAGTGTGGGAATTGGTTGAAAAGAGAAGTGTGATTTGAAACCTTATCCCCAAGGACAGTGTTAGGATGTGGTAAGTTTTCTGAGGAAAAGAAGTTGGTCTGTGAGCGTTGCCTTTAGCTTGTTGGCAAACGGCAATACCTTTGAGGTATTAGTGGCGGCCACTTGTAAATTGAAGATGAGTTGAGCAGGCTTTTTGACGCTGGTTGTAATTGTGTGGATCAAAAGGTAATGTCAGAAGTGGGATTCGAACCCACGCCCACTAGAAAGGGACCAGAATTCACCAGCCATCGGTAAGGTAAAGATTAACAGTCCTTGAGTCTGGCGCCTTAGACCACTCGGCCATCCTGACACCTGTGCACAAAAGCTCTAGAAAAACGTGCTCCAAATTCTGCACTCTTACTGAGCAGCATCACACTCATTCCTCCTGTGCAAACACACAACAAACACACTCCATTCATTCTTCCTGCATGAATTAACCGGCAGTGCCAGTCATTCAGTTCATCATCCCTGCAATGCAACCAACATTCATACGCACATATTTCTCCCAACAACTCGTATTTTGCAAAATAGCGGCTAACATCCTACAATTCTGCTGGCTCAACTTGACAAAACGCAAGCAGCACAGCTGCCGTTCGAACGTGAGCCATTCAAAATCTAACACTCGTTCCAAACAGGACATTTCAGTCTCTCATTCCCGGGCCTTTACTTTTCTCACAATACATTCATGTGACAAGTGCTATTTGGAGTCCTGCTCCCCAGAAAATTACCTGGATCTCCCAACTTTGTGAGGGGAAACAAGGCACTCTGCAGCTATTGCGCCCTTGGCCATAAGCATTAGTCTGAGCATTGCCACCCGAAAGGCACGGCCTAAAAAAGGCATCAACTCTGGCAACTTTTACGCACTGGTGCCTGAATTGCTTGGCTGTGGTGCCTTTGTTTCTGGCAAAATGTTAATGTGGGAAGTAGCATTGGAAGTAATTCCCTGAGTAACGGAGCAGAATTCAGCAGCCTTTGTGTGGAAGAAGTCTCATTCTTTGACTCTGGTGCCCTTTTCCTGAGAAACACCACTGTTTGCAGTGGGATTGAAAGCCACAGCAGCAGAAAGCAATGTGGAATGCATCAACGCGGTAGGGTAAAAAGGTAGATTTCTGACTCCCTGATTTTTAGTGTGGGAATTGGTTGAAAAGAGAAGTGTGATTTGAAACCTTATCCCCAAGGACAGTGTTAGGATGTGGTAAGTTTTCTGAGGAAAAGAAGTTGGTCTGTGAGCGTTGCCTTTAGCTTGTTGGCAAACGGCAATACCTTTGAGGTATTAGTGGTGGCCACTTGTAAATTGAAGATGAGTTGAGCAGGCTTTTTGACGCTGGTTGTAATTGTGAGGATCAAAAGGTAATGTCAGAAGTGGGATTCGAACCCACGCCCCTAGAAAGGGACCAGAATTCACCAACCATCGGTAAGGTAAGGATTAACAGTCCTTGAGTCTGGCGCCTTAGACCACTCGGGCATCCTGACACCTGTGCACAAAAGCTCTAGAAAAACGTGCTCCAAATTCTGCACTCTTACTGAGCAGCATCACACTCATTCCTCCTGTGCAAACACACAACAAACACACTCCATTCATTCTTCCTGCATGAATTAACCGGCAGTGCCAGTCATTCAGTTCATCATCCCTGCAATGCAACCAACATTTATACGCACATATTTCTCCCAACAACTCGTATTTTGCAAAATAGCGGCTAACATCCTACAATTCTGCTGGCTCAACTTGACAAAACGCAAGCAGCACAGCTGCCGTTCGAACGTGAGCCATTCAAAATCTAACACTCGTTCCAAACAGGACATTTCAGTCTCTCATTCCCGGGCCTTTACTTTTCTCACAATACATTCATGTGACAAGTGCTATTTGGAGTCCTGCTCCCCAGAAAATTACCTGGATCTCCCAACTTTGTGAGGGGAAACAAGGCACTCTGCAGCTATTGCGCCCTTGGCCATAAGCATTAGTCTGAGCATTGCCACCCGAAAGGCACGGCCTAAAAAAGGCATCAACTCTGGCAACTTTTACGCACTGGTGCCTGAATTGCTTGGCTGTGGTGCCTTTGTTTCTGGCAAAATGTTAATGTGGGAAGTAGCATTGGAAGTAATTCCCTGAGTAACGGAGCAGAATTCAGCAGCCTTTGTGTGGAAGAAGTCTCATTCTTTGACTCTGGTGCCCTTTTCCTGAGAAACACCACTGTTTGCAGTGGGATTGAAAGCCACAGCAGCAGAAAGCAATGTGGAATGCATCAAGGTAGGGTAAAAAGGTAGATTTCTGACTCCCTGATTTTTAGTGTGGGAATTGGTTGAAAAGAGAAGTGTGATTTGAAACCTTATCCCCAAGGACAGTGTTAGGATGTGGTAAGTTTTCTGAGGAAAAGAAGTTGGTCTGTGAGCGTTGCCTTTAGCTTGTTGGCAAACGGCAATACCTTTGAGGTATTTGTGGTGGCCACTTGTAAATTGAAGATGAGTTGAGCAGGCTTTTTGACGCTGGTTGTAATTGTGTGGATCAAAAGGTAATGTCAGAAGTGGGATTCAAACCCACGCCTCTAGAAAGGGACCAGAATTCACCAACCGTCAGTAAGGTAAAGCTTAATAGTCGTTGAGTCGGGCATCTTAGACCACTCGGCCATCCTGACACCTGTGCACAAAAGTTCTAGAAAAACGTGCTCCAAATTCTGCACTCTTGCTGAGCAGCATCACACTCATTCCTCCTGTGCAAACACACAACAAACACACTCCATTCAATTCAATTCAATTCAATTCAAATCGATTTATTGGCATGACAAGTTACATCTTATGTTGCCAAAGCATCGGAAAACATTCATGTTTGTTCACAAAAATACAGATCTATCCATGCAGTGTATAAAGAGATATATCCCTGAGTGTATAAATATACTTTCATATAATTTATATATACTCTTTTCTTATATTTAGTGGTTGTCCCTCTGTTTATGGCAAGCTGTAACATAGTGTGCCGCTAGTGTTATGCAATTTCTCTCTTACCCCTAGTAGGTATGGGAGTTTTTGGTCGTCATTCAAATTTCTGAATTCCGGGCATATTTTTGTGAATTTTGGGTAGAAATTCTCCCTTCTGCCCTGATATTTTCTACAAGCTGTGAGGAAGTGCATCTCTGTCTCCACCACTCCCTGACTGCAGTGAGAGCATATCCTGTCCTCTCTTGGTAGCCGGGTCTGTCTGTGTCTACCTTTTTCGATCGCCAGGTTATGTTCATTAAGTCTGTACATTGTCAAAGTTTTTCTCAATTTGCTATCCTTTACCATGGTCAGGTAATCAGCCATGTTGTATTGTCTGTTTAGGGCCAAGTAGCAATTGAGTTTGCTTTGGGTTTTTGTTGTTTCTGCCCAATATGACAGATATTTTTCCTTTTGCTTAGCGACGATTGTGTTGGGTCGAATTCTTTGTGTTACGCTGTCACTGTCCTGGGGCTGGTTATTGTTAGTATAGGTAGACTACCGTTTATCCGGACTTCCGAAAACCGAAACCCTCTAAAAACCGAAGGTTTTTTCGTTCAGCGTAAGTCGTGCGTACGAACGAAAAAACCTTCGGTTTTTAGAGGGTTCCGGTTTCGGAAGTTCGGATAAAGGGTAAGTCATGCGCACGACCCCCCGCCGACCCCCCCGCGGACCCCGCCGCCCCCGACAACCGCCGACCCCGCCAGCCCTGACAACCGCCGACCCCCCCGCGGACCCCGCCGGCCCCGACAACCGCCGACCCCGCCAGCCCCGACAACCGCCGACCCCCCCGCGGGCCCCGACAACCGCCGACCCCGACAACCGCCGACCCCCCCGCCGGCCCCGACAACCGCCGACCCCGCCAGCCCCGACAACCGCCGACCCCCCCGCGGGCCCCGACAACCGCCGACCCCGCCAGCCCCGACAACCGCCGACCCCCCCGCGGACCCCGCCGGCCCCGACAACCGCCGACCCCGCCAGCCCCGACAACCGCCGACCCCCCCACGGACCCCGCCGGCCCCGACCCCCGCCGACCCCGACTGACTTACGCTGAGCGTCAGCGTAAGTCGTGCGCACGACCCCCCGCCGACACCCCCGCCGACCCCCCCGCGGACCCCCGCGGACCCCCGCCGACCCACCTTCCGAAATCCGAAATTCTCCTTTATCCGAAACTCGGCTGGTCCCGAGGTTTTCGGATAAAGGATAGTCTACCTGTAGTGTTAATAGTTACTTCACTGAGTCCCAGGACTAGTTGACTGAGGGTATTCTTCTTTATGGTCCTCTCTTGGCATTTCAGGGCTTCGTAATGATAGCATTGGGGGTTGCTCATTTCTAGGTGTTTCCAAAATTTGGTGGCTCTTTTTTGGATAGTGATTATTAATGGATATTGGCCTAGTTCTGCCCTGCATGCATTGTTTACGGTTTTCCTTTGAGTCCGGAGGATACTTTTACAGAATTCTGCATGTAGGATCTCAATTGGGTGTTTGTCCCATTTTGCAAATTCTTGTTGTGTTAGCGGTCCCCACACCTCACTGCCATAGAGTGCAATTGGTTCAATTACTGATTTGAAAATTTTGAGCCAAATGCTAATTGGGATTTCTATTTGGATTGATTTTTTAATGGCATAGAAAGCCCTTCTTGCTTTCTCTTTCAGTTCATTCACAGCCAGTTTGAAATTTCCCGTAGAACTGATTTTTAAGCCCAAGTATGTGTAGTTAGTGGTTTGTTCAATTTTGGTTGTTCCTAGTGTGAAATTTATTTTGGGTCCCTGATGTCTGGATCTTTGCTGGAACACAAGGACTTTGGTTTTTTGGGGATTTATTGTCAGGGCCCAAGTCTGGCAGTACGACTCCAGCAGATCCAGGTTCTGCTGTAGACCCTCCTTAGTTGGTGACAGCAGAACCAGGTCGTCTGCATAGAGGAGGAATTTAACCTTGGATTCATATAGGGTGAGGCCGGGTGCTGTAGATTGTTCAAGTAGTTTTGCCAATTCATTTATGTAAATATTAAAAGAGTGTCGGTGAGATTGGCGAGCCCTGCGTCACCCCCCGCCCCTGTGGGAAGTATTTTGTTTGTTTGTCTCCAATTTTAACTGCACATTTGTTGTTTGTATACATTGATTTAATTACATCATATGTTTTTCCCCCTACCCCGCTTTCGATAAGTTTCAGGAATAAACCGTCATGCCAGATGGAGTCGAAAGCCTTCTGGAAATCTATAAAGCATGCGTAGATTTTGCTTTTGTTTTGATGAACGTGTTTGTCAATTAGGGTCTGTAGGATGAAGATATGATCTGATGTTCTATAGTTTGGCAGGAATCCAATTTGGCTTTTGATATACCTATCAATTCGTCCAATAAAAAGCGACGAGTTGGGAACGTAACTAAAGGTTTTTATTGACTAAATAACAGAGCCCACCCTCGTGGGTGATCGGGTCCAACAAGGAGGAATACCAGCCAGTCGACTACCTTTATACCTGGGCAGGTAGGTGGAGCCATGGGCGGAGTCGGAGGTGGTCAGCCCAGGTATAACAGCGCGACAAGAGGCGACCTCGTATAGTGATACAACAGTGAGAACAGTGATAACAATACAACAGTGATAACTATAGTGTAACGATAGTGAACGATAAAAGTGGTTTACCACATTCACCCCTTGTTTAGATTTGAGTCCGGCGGGGTGAAGTGTACTACCAGTTCTGGTATGTCAGTCTGTCCGGAGGCCTCGTAAGCCTCTCCGATCTTCGCAGCGGCGGTGCTGCATTATCCGGTGTTAATGCTGGTGTCTGCATGGTCGGCGAAGGCTCGTGGGGTTCCGGCATGCCGTCTACCTGGGCTGGAATTGGGGGGGTGGTGGGGGGGGGTAAAGGTGGTGTCTCCAGAGTGCCCAAGGGTGCGAGGTCTCGTAAGGAGACAGTGTCCTCCCGCCCGTCTGGGTAAGCCACGTAGGCGTACTGGGGGTTGGCGTACAGGAGGTTCACCCTCTCGACCAGGGGGTCCGTTTTATGGGCCCTCACGTGCTTTCGCAGCAAGACGGGCCCCGGAGAGGTCAGCCAGGTTGGTAGAGTGGTTCCCGTAGTCGACTTCCTGGGGAAGACAAACATTCGTTCATGGGGGGTGGCGTTAACGGCAGTGCAAAGTAGTGACCGGATGGAGTGCAGCGCTGTCGGGAGGACTTCCTGCCAGCGGGAGGTTGGGAGGCCCTTAGACTTTAAGGCTAAGAGGACGGCCTTCCATACCGTCGCATTCTCTCTTTCCACCTGGCCGTTCCCTCGGGGGTTGTAGCTGGTGGTCCTACTTGCTGCAATACCTCTCGCTAGTAGGAACTGACGGAGTTCCTCGCTCATGAAGGAGGAGCCCCGGTCACTATGTATATAGTTCGGGAACCCGAACAAGGCGAAGAGGTCGTTCAGGCACTTGATGACCGTGGTACTGGTCATGTCTGGGCAGGGGAAGGCAAAAGGGAAACGGGAGTACTCATCAACGATGTTGAGGAAGTACACATTGCGGTCAGATGACGGTAGAGGCCCCTTAAAGTCGATGCTCAGGCGCTCGAAGGGGCGGGTGGCCTTGATCAGGCTTGCTCTGTCCGGCCTATAGAAGTGCGGTTTGCACTCGGCGCAGGTCTGGCAGTTCCTGGTCATGGTCCTGACCTCCTCGATGGAGTAGGTCAGGTTGCGGGCCTTAATGAAATGGTAAAGTCTGGTGACCCCGGGGTGGCAGAGGTCGTTGTGGAGGGTCTGAAGTCTATCAATATGCGCGCTGGCGCATGTAATTCGTGAAAGAGCATCAGGGGGTTCGTTCAGCTTACCTGGCCGGTACAAGATATCATAATCGTAGGTGGATAGCTCGATTCTCCACCTCAAGATCTTGTCATTCTTGATTTTGCCCCTCAGCTTGTTATTAAACATGAAAGCAACCGAACGTTGGTCGGTGAGGAGGGTAAATCGTTTGCCTGCCAGGTAATGCCTCCAGCGCCGTACCGCCTCCACAATTGCCTGGGCTTCCTTCTCGACCGACGAGTGTCGGATCTCGGGGCCCTGTAGGGTCCTTGAGAAGAAGGCCACCGGCCTCCCCTCCTGGTTAAGGGTAGCGGCTAGGGCGAAGTCGGATGCATCGCTCTCCACTTGGAAGGGGATGGACTCATCCACTGCGTGCATTGTGGCCTTGGCTATGTCTCCCTTGATGAGGGAGAAGGCCGCGCACGCTTCCTCCGTGAGGGGGAAGGATGTGGACTTCATGAGGGGTCTGGCTTTGTCCGCATAATTGGGCACCCATTGGGCATAGTAGGCGAAGAGCCCCAGGGTTCTCTTAAGTGCCTTAGGGCAGTGGGGGAGGGGTAGCTCCATGAGGGGGCGCATTCTTTCGGGGTCGGGGCCGATGAGTCCGTTCTCTACTACACAGCCAAGGATGGCAAGGCGCGAGGTGTTAAACACACATTTCTCCTTATTGTAGGTGAGGTTCAGCCGTTGGACCGTACGGAGGAATTTCTCCAGATTCACGTCATGGTCCTGCCGGTCGCGGCCGCAGATGGTGACGTTATCTAGATAGGGGAATGTGGCCTGCAGTCCGTTCTGGTCAACCATCCGGTCCATCTCCCTTTGGAAGAGCGAGACCCCGTTGGTGACACCGAAGGGGACCCTAAGGAAGTGGTATAGGCGCCCATTCGCCTCGAAGGCGGTGGACTGGCGGTCCTCGGGGTGGATAGGGAGTTGGTGGTAGGCCGACTTAAGGTCGATGGTCGAGAATACGCGGTATTGTGCAATCTGATTGACCATGTCAGATATGCGGGGAAGGGGGTATGCGTCCAGCTGGGTGTATCTGTTTATGGTCTGGCTGTAGTCGATGACCAGGCGATTTTTATCGCCGGTCTTAACGACCACGACCTGGGCACGCCAGGGGCTGTTGCTCCCCTCGATAATGCCCTCTTTCAGGAGGCGCCGCACCTCAGAGCTAATGAAGGCTCTGTCCCCAGCGCTGTACCGCCTGCTCTTGGTAGCGACGGGTTTGCAGTCGGGGGTGAGGTTAGCGAACAGGGAAGGTGGCGGCACCTTGAGGGTGGATAGGCTGCAGGTGTTACGCGGTGGGCGGTTTAACATTCGCTGGTTGTCGACTGTGAGTGGGGGGAGGGGTCCACCGTATGCTAGGGTTACACTTTGGAGGTGGGATTGGAAGTCCAGCCCTAGTAGGACGGCAGCGCAGAGCTGGGGGAGGACGAGGAGTTTAAAATTTTTATACTCCGTACCCTTAACCGACAAGGTCACAACACAGTAGCCGCTAATGTCCGTGGCGTGGGACCTCGATGCCATCGAGATTCGGTTGC
The DNA here is from genome assembly GCF_052327205.1 of Somniosus microcephalus. Classification (NCBI taxonomy): domain Eukaryota; kingdom Metazoa; phylum Chordata; class Chondrichthyes; order Squaliformes; family Somniosidae; genus Somniosus; species Somniosus microcephalus. The sequence goes on from NC_141005.1 coordinate 73,173,769, forward strand.
GCGTTGGCAGGACAGGGAGGGAGTAGTGGCTCACCGTGTCTGGGTGGATGAAGCTCTCCGTGCTTCCGCTGTCGAACAGGCAGGTCGTGGCGTGGCCGTTTACTTTGATGTCCATCATCGACTTGGACAGGTGGTGTGGGCGGGCTTGATCCAGAGTGACGGAGGCTAGTGTGTAGGTAAGCGAGTCGTTGTCGTCTGCGGGCGAGGCGGTCGTCGGGTCCGGGGGCCCGGTGGCAGTCGGGCGTGGTGGGTAAAATGGCGTCTCCCACGAGGTAGGACAAAATGGCGGAGAAGATGGCTGCCCCCATAACTCACATGAGGCACTATTGGGGTCGGTTGCCTTGATCAAAGATGGCCGCCCCCATGACTCACGTGTGGGGATGCTGGCCTCAGTTGCCTTGAAAGAAGATGGCCGCCCCCACAGTTCGCATGAGGCACTGCTGGCCTCTGAAGATCCGCTCCTGCAGGCCTTAGAGAAGTGGCCTTTCTTCCTGCAGGTTGAGCAGGTAGAGTTCCTGGCTGGGCAGCGCGACCTCGGGTGCTTCTCCTGGCCGCAAAAGAAGCAGCCGGCGGCCCGATCGCGGGTGCCCGATGTCGGAGCCGGTACCGGGGGTGGCGGTCCCGGTCGGGTCCGGGACGCCGACGCTGAGGTGGGTCCCGGGGGCGGCGCTGCGAAGGGTATTGCGGTAGGGGTCGGGCCCGAGTCCCAGGGTCGCGAGCAGTACCTGGAAAACGCCTCCTGGTCCTGATGGGCCACCTCTAGGGAGAGAGCGAGGGCTTCAGCTTTGTCCAGGTCGAGGTCTTTAGCTTCAAGCAGTCTTTGCCGTGAGTAGTCGGACCGTAGGCCTTTCACAAAGGCATCGCGGATATTATCTTCCGTATTTTCAACAGCCGTCACCGCTTTAAAGTCACAGTTCCTGCCGAGTGCTCTTAGCGCCCGTAAAAATTCAGCTACAGACTCTCCTGGCTGTTGCGGGCGGGATCTTAGGAGGTGCCTGGTGTACATGTAATTTACCGGGCTCCGGTACTGCTGTTTCAGTAGGTTGATAGCGGCCTCGTATGTAGTCGTGTCCTGGATGAGTGCGTATACTCTCGGGCTCGCTTGGGCGTTCGGAACTCTTAGTTTGGATCTCTGAGGGACGCCGGATTCTTCCAGGTAGGATTCGAAGCAGTCCAGCCAGTGTTTGAAGTTGAGGGCTGAGTTTGCTGCCTGTGGGTTTAGATCCAGGTACGGTGGTTTGAGGGCTTGCAGCCAAGCCGGCTGGTGTGGCTGGTGTAGCCCGGTGTCTGAAAGCTGCTGTGGCTGTGCTTCTGGGAGGGCTTCTGGCTGGCCAGTAGTAGACATCTTTAAAATTTAGTCAATAAAATTGATATACCTATCAATTCGTCCAATAAAAAGCGACGAGTTGGGAACGTAACTAAAGGTTTTTATTGACTAAATAACAGAGCCCACCCTCGTGGGTGATCGGGTCCAACAAGGAGGAATACCAGCCAGTCGACTACCTTTATACCTGGGCAGGTAGGTGGAGCCATGGGCGGAGTCGGAGGTGGTCAGCCCAGGTATAACAGCGCGACAAGAGGCGACCTCGTATAGTGATACAACAGTGAGAACAGTGATAACAATACAACAGTGATAACTATAGTGTAACGATAGTGAACGATAAAAGTGGTTTACCACAGCTTTTACTCAAGACATTGTGCTCCTCAAGGAAGTTTATAAGTCTTTTGTTTATGATGCTACAGAATACCTTCCCCAGGTTACTGTTTACACAGATGCCTCGATAGTTATTTGGGTCGACTTTGTCCCCACTTTTGTATATGGGCGTTATGAGTCCTTTGTTCCAGATGTCAGGGAAGTAACCGACACTCAGAACCAAGTTGAAGAGTTTTAGGATAGCCAGTTTCATTTTATCGTCTGTGTGTTTAATCATCTCGCTTAGTATGCCGTCTGCCCCGCAAGCTTTTCCTGGTCGCAGGTCCTTGAGTTTTTCAAAAAGTTCTTTTTCTGTTATTATGGAGTCTAGCGGGTTTTGGTTATCTTTTATGGCCATTTTGAGCTTTTCCAGTTTTTTGCATATTTGGTGTTGCTCTGGCCTTCGTGTGTTTTTCCGGTATAATTTTTCAAAGTGGTTTTCCCATGTGTCTCCATTTTGAATGGCCAATTCGTCGTGTTGTTTTTTGTGTAATGTATTCCAGTTGTCCCAGAAACAATTGGAATCAATGGATTCCTCAATGGAGCTGAGTGTATTCTTAATATATTGCTCTTTTTTGGTTCTGAGTGTGTTTCTGTATTGTGTTAGTGTCTGACAATAAGTAAGGCATAATTCCTCGTTTTCTGGATGTCTGTGTTTTTGGTTTGATATTTTTCTAAGTTTTTTCCTCATGTTATGGCAATCTGGGTCAAACCATTTTTCATAGTTTTTTGTTTTGGGTTTGTTCTTGCGAGCTTTCAAGTTTGACCTTGTTGCCAAATTATCAAAAATATTGTTTAGGTTATTCACTGCCCGGTTTACGCCTTCTTTATTGTGAGTGTATATGTTATCCAGAAAGGTGTCCAAGAGAGCTTGAGTTGATTCATTGCTAATTGCTTTCTGGTATTTTTCCATGTCGTTTTTGGCCCATCTGTACGATTTTTTGGTGTTGTACAGTTTACTGGGTTGTGTTTCTGTGTTGTTTGTTTCTGTCTTTTTAAGATACATAGTAATTTGACTGTGATCTGACAGTGTTGTTTGTGGTTTGACTGTGAATGCTCTGAAAGAGGATGGGTCCAAATCCGTAATCATATAGTCTACGGTGCTGCAGCCAAGAGGTGAGCAATAGGTCGATCTTCCTAGGAGGTCTCCTATGAACCTACCATTGACAATGTACAGACCCAGGCTTCGACAGAGCTGCAGGAGCTGTTTTCCGTTGGTATTTGTCTGCTTGTTGCAGTTATGCCTGTATGGAAGGGAAGGGATATCGAAGTGGTTATTCCCGAATATGTAATTGTTTCCCTGATTATTGGTGAAGTCTGGTTCTTCGCCAGTTCTTGAATTGAGGTCACCACAGATCAACACGTTCCCCTGGGCCTGGTATTGGATAATTTCCCCCTCAATGTTGGAGAAGGTGTCCTCTTTAAAGTACGGGGATTCCATTGGGGGGATATAGAGTGCGCAAATGAAAACATCTTGGGTGTGAGAGATAATCTCCCTCTCAATTTTGAGCCACATGTGGTTTTCGCCCTTTTTTATAAATTTGATGTAATTCTTAAGCTCTATTTTAAACCAAATCAGTATGCCTCCGGAGTCTCTGCCTTGGGTTACTCCTGGTAATTTATTGGAGGGGACCACCAGCTCTGTGTACCCTTGGGGACGGCCAGTGTGTCCTTTTCCTTTATACCAAGTTTCCTGTAAAATGATAATATCTAGATCTTTAGTTTCATCTATGAACTCTGGGGTCCTACTCTTCACGTCGAGCACCGAAGAGCGTAGACCTTGGCTATTCCAGGTCGAAATATATAAGGATTTCATGTTAAGTTTGATCTTTTACTATGATATGTTAAAGAATGATATGTGTTTGTCGTGTCTAAATGTGGGAAAAAAAGATAATCTCAGTTGTCTATAAATGCTAATACTACTTGGTTACAGTTCTTTCTATTAATTAGTCCTTGATTTTTTTCATTTTCTGATCCATAAGGCGGAAGTAATGCTGCTGCACGTCTGCTTATTGTCTCTTAATGGATTGTCTCTGTCTGAGGTATTGCGTACGTCCTGTGCATCTCTCCCTCTGTCTGGCTGGGAGCGGTCCTGTTCCCCTGTGGGACAGGAGTGGTGCAGGTCTGGTATTGTTGTTGTGCATGGGGATCCTCTCTGGTCCCGGTTGGTGTGGTGGTGGTCTCTGTAGTGGTCCTGGTATGTACCCCGCTGATCTCTGGTGGTCGGGGGGGGTCCTCTTGGAGTCTGGGTATGGACCCGGTTAAAAGCGACGCCCTTCAGGGCTTTAGCAAAGATCGATATTCGTTTCCTGTGGATGTGGACGCGGTCGTAAAGACATTCCTCATCGAGGGTGGGGTGTTGAGCCAGGTGCACGTTGTGCTTTGATTCACAGTCTCTTGCTATGCTGGCATTTATCTCATGAATTGTGTTGCTGTTAAAGTCTGTTCTCGGCAATATTGTGGAAACAGTGATTCTAGTGTTTGGAAATGTATTGCTTGCCTTCCTAATCACTGCTCTGAGCGATGTTGCTACCTCTTTCTGCTGGGCCTTTAGGTCATTTGTGCCCGTGTGTATTATTATGTGTTGGGGGGAGCCTAAGCGGGTTTTGGTCAGCCATTCCATGGCTCTGTCTGTTGTTGGGCACCAGATCTTTTCTACTTTACTTCTAGGGAAGAGCTTTTTCTCCCATAGAAATTTCCCATTTGAGTCTATGAGTATTACGATGTCAGCCTTGTTTGTGTTTACTGTCTGGTGGCTTTCGCCTGGACTCATAGCGTGTGTGTTGGGCTGGGGTGGTCGTGTCTGGTGTGTGTGCTCCTCTTGTGAGTGGCTCGCTTGTGGTTCCACGGTGGTGGGGGAAGACTGAGCTTCAGTATACTGGTCGGTCTGTGTGGCACCTCTTGTATTGTGTGTCTGCTGCTGTTGTTCAGTGTGGGAGTGCAGCTGTTCAGTCGGGCTCTGTATTGTCTTATCTCTAGCCTCTGGCTGCTGGTCTAATGGTGTTATCTCTCCTCTATGGCTCTCCTTGTTTTCCTGCAGCTCTTTCACCTGATTCCCAAGTAGATTCACCTGATTCTCAAGTAGATTCAGCTCTCTCTTGTATCTCTCCCTCTCTTGCTTTTGTTCGTGTTTCATTTTAAGGACCTCCTCTCTAAGTTTAACCATCTCTGTCTCTAACTGATTAAATTTATCCTTTAGTTGTATCTGGCTGTGTGATCCCGGGGTATGTGTCTGGTTGGCCCTGGAAGGCTCACTCACTTCCTGGCTAGGCTGCTCTTCTCTTGGTGAGCTGGAATTGGTAGGGGGACTATATGTGGCTTCCTCCCTGGTAATTACGCTGGGGTTAGTCAGTTGTATCATGTGGCTGTGGGTCCCCGGGGTTAGTGTCTGGTTAGAACTGTGTGGCTCGTTCACCTCCTGACCAGGCTGATTTACTCCTGGTAAGTTGTCAATGGTGGGGGGAGTGCGGGTCGCTTTTCCCCTGTTAGCCACTCTGGGGCTGTTCCTTCCCCTCTCAGTTATTTCTTTCAGTGTCTTGAAGGTCGTTTCAAAGTTGTCGAGGTTGCCTTGCACTAATATTGTTCCGTTATTGTACATGTTGACAGTCGTGGTTGCCCTGTCTCCTGGTTTATTAATTTTCATTTTTGGACCCATTAGCGGTTTTTTCCTGCTTAACCCTGGTATAGTGTGATTTTATTGCTGTGATCCAAGCCGCTGGCTGATCTGAGTAAAAAATGAGGTTACATTTTTTCCCAGTGCTGTACCGGTCAGCAAAAAGAGTTTCTGGTTTTTCTCTCAGCTGCTCATGCTTGATCGATTTTATAGCATTTTTTCTGGTGTTGGGGGGAATCTGGAAGAGGTTGCTCTCAGTGTCCCTCGGGAGCTGCTGTGGCTCCTCTGATTCGCTCATTATTGGTAGTGTAGAGGTAGAAAGTATTGTTGATCTTAGAATAAGCTTTTCTGGGGCCCCGGGTTTGGTGTTTCCCTCTCCCTGCTCGCGACCTTTCCCAGTCCCCGGACTCGCTCGCTCTCCAGGCCCTCCCCAGGCCCCGTACTCACTGTCCTGGTCTGTGCCTGGGATTTGCTGATTCCCGGTGTCTCCCGGCTGCTCCCCTCCCTCTCAGAGGTCTCTGGGCCTCTGTTTTGGCCCGGCTCCTCGGGTCTTTCCCTGGCTTCAGGCTCCCTCCCCAGGACCCGTACTCACTGTCTGTGCCTGGGAGCCGCTGCCTCACGGTGCCCTCGGGCTGCACCCCTCTTCCTCAGAGGTCTCCAGGCCTCTGTCTCGGTCTGGCTCCTCCACGGTCCTGTGTTCCGGCCGCCGCTCCGACTGCCGCTGTGGCCCCGTGCGGCCGCTGTTGAGTCGCCGCTCCGACTGCCGCTGCGGCCCCGTGTGGCCGTTGTTGAGTCGCCGCTCTCCTGCTCCTGCAGCCTCCGCCGAGTCACCGCGCTCCGGCTGCCGATGCGGCCCCGTGCGGCCTCCCCGAGTCACCTCGCCTCGGTTCCCGATGCGGCCCCGTGCGGCCTCCCCGACTCACCTCGCCTCGGCTGCCGCTGCGTCCCCGTGCGGCCTTCGCCGAGTCACCTCGCCTCGGTTCCCGATGCGGCCCCGTGCGGCCTTCGCCGAGTCACCTCGCCTCGGTTCCCGATGCGGCCCCGTGCGGCCTTCGCCGAGTCACCTCGCCTCGGTTCCCGATGCGGCCCCGTGCGGCCTTCGCCGAGTCACCTCGCCTCGGTTCCCGATGCGGCCCCGTGCGGCCTTCGCCGAGTCTCCGCGCTTCGGCTGCTGCTGTGGCCCCGTGCGGCCGCTGTTCGGATTCTTCATTAGTTTGTATATTCCTCCCCTTATTTCTTTTTGCTTTGGCTTTTCTTTGTTTTCTAATTTCCTCTGGTTTTTTTTTTCCTTTTTTTTTTCGGGTCCCGTCTTTGGCGCTCTTTTTTTATTTATTTATTTTTTCCGGGTTTTTTCTTCTTTTCTTTCTGTGTTTAAACTACCCTTAAACTTAAACTAAATTGAACTAAACTAAACTGAACTAACTTAGCAAAAATTAATACTCCTTAAAACTTGAAATGTAACCTTTTTTCCCCAATTAGACACTAAAAAACATTAAATCTCAGCAGCTCATCTTTTGTGCGACCCTCTCCCTCAGTCACCACATCTCTCTCTTCATTCTTCCTGCATGAATTAACCGGCAGTGCCAGTCATTCAGTTCATCATCCCTGCAATGCAACCAACATTCATACGCACATATTTCTCCCAACAACTCGCATTTCGCAAAATAGCGGCTAACATCCTACAATTCTGCTGGCTCAACTTGACAAAACGCAAGCAGCACAGCTGCCGTTCGAACGTGAGCCATTCAAAATCTAACACTCGTTTCAAGCAGGACATTTCAGTCTCTCATTCTCGGACCTTTACTTTTCTCACAATACATTCATGTGACAAGTGCTATTTGGAGTCCTGCTCCCCAGAAAATTACCTGGATCTCCCAACTTTGTGAGGGGAAACAAGGCACTCTGCAGCTATTGCGCCCTTGGCCATAAGCATTAGTCGGAGCATTGCCACCCGAAAGGCACGGCCTAAAAAAGGCATCAACTCTGGCAACTTTTACGCACTGGTGACTGAATTGCTTGGCTGTGGTGCCTTTGTTTCTGGCAAAATGTTAATGTGGAAAGTAGCATTGGGAGTAATTCCCTGAGTAACGGAGCAGAATTCAGCAGCCTTTGTGTGGAAGAAGTCTCATTCTTTGACTCTGGTGCCCTTTTCCTGAGAAACACCACTGTTTGCAGTGGGATTGAAAGCCACAGCAGCAGAAAGCAATGTGGAATGCATCAACGCGGTAGGGTAAAAAGGTAGATTTCTGACTCCCTGATTTTTAGTGTGGGAATTGGTTGAAAAGAGAAGTGTGATTTGAAACCTTATCCCCAAGGACAGTGTTAGGATGTGGTAAGTTTTCTGAGGAAAAGAAGTTGGTCTGTGAGCGTTGCCTTTAGCTTGTTGGCAAACGGCAATACCTTTGAGGTATTAGTGGCGGCCACTTGTAAATTGAAGATGAGTTGAGCAGGCTTTTTGACGCTGGTTGTAATTGTGTGGATCAAAAGGTAATTTCAGAAATGGGATTCGAACCCACGCCCCTAGAAAGGGACCAGAGTTCACCAACCATCGGTAAGGTAAGGCTTAACAATCCTTGAGTCTGGCGTCTTAGACCACTCGGCCATCCTGACACCTGTAAAGTCTGTGGGTTGTGCAGTTAATAAATACACAGACTTCAGTAACAAACAAACAAACATGTCTTTACTATTCGAAGGTCCGGGTGAATCTGCCCCAGAAATCCTGTTACAACACTTATATACTGGTGTGGTCACTATCGGTATTACAGTATACAGAAGCCAAACAAATAGTGCCACACCTAAAGTAGTTCCCTTAAAGGTGAACGGTTACATTCAATAGTTCCCTTAAAGGTAGACGGGTACATACACTACAATCCTCCCTTTTTAGCTTATTACTTACAGAGTCCCCGTTAAACATACATATCTTCAACTTCGTATAAAACAAATTACAGCTATAATCTCGGTGGAGTCAATGTCATATAAAACAATTTACAAATATAATCTCGGTGGAAACAGTTCACAGGTTCCGTCTCTGCGGAAACAGTTCATAGATTCAGTCTCTGATCTTGACTCGTTCCGAACAACATTTCTTTGGGGTAGCCGGTTCACCTGGCTAGCGTGACTCCTCCATAGCCTTTTTCTTGACGTAGCAGCTTGAACTTTCGTCCTGTTGAACCAACAGTGCGGACTTTGACAACCAACTGGCTGTCTTGACATTTTCCAGTTTTTCAACTAATTTAGCTCCTTTCGTAATGTCCCGCCTGGAATGGTAGAAGTGCTAATATTTTAGACAGTTATTATCTTCTGCTTCTTCTTTTTCTTTTCTGCCTTTTTGAAACTCTCGGAGCTCCTTTCTCGGCTGCCATCTGTAGCGCCACCAACTCTCTATGTTCCTTAGACCTTAAGTGCTTCATCCGGATTTCAGCATTTTGAGAGTTTTCATCACAAGCTGGGCAGACCACATCCTCATAATATTCAGTGTCACTCAACAGGTCATGGTAATATTCAGGTTCGTCCTGAGTTAGGCCAGCGAGAGAGACTTCTTCTTCCTCCTCACCCGTCTGGACGTTAGCTGACGGTGGTTCCTTCCCTAAACATCTTTCTTGAAAAGCCTTCTTCATGCATTCATATTCATCCCGCTCTTCCTGGGTTATCTGCCATTCCTTCACGACGGACCTCATTTGTGAGTTCAATACCTTCCTTTCCACCGGTAATTGCGTTATCAGGCTATTTAACCCTTCTACTGAAGTAACGGTTTCCACCTTCTTCTGTTCACCTTGACGTGATTCAACGTACTTTTGGCATCCTTGTAAAATTTGTGTTGCCACCTCAGCTATCTCCGTGACTTTTGAGAGCTCCGAACTCGTTCCCCCTGAAGATTGAAGCTCGTGTTCAGATTGTTCCCCTTGTAGAGTCTTGTCCTTCAGCATATGAAGGAGTTGGCCGACCGTTAACTCTTCCCTGGGAACACGGTGGATCAGAGTCTTCTCCATTTCATCCACCTCTTTCTCCAATACTTCCACCATACGTTCCTCTTGAACTTTGGCTTTCAGCGCTCGGAAAAGTTGCGCCCTGATGCTCTCTAGTTCATGTTCAGGGACCATTCTTACAGTGTCCTGTTCTTCCACTGCAAGGATTCCCAGTTGAATCTGTTCTTCAAGTTGTTGAACCTCAGACATTGCCGCCTCATATTTGTCTTGGGTGTCCTTCAATGTTTTTATAAGTTCTTGGACATCCTGTCTTTCATGCTCTGCCATGATTTCCACCTCTAATTGCTCATCTATGGATGGAGCTTCTATCGATGAGTCTGTCTTGGCCTTGAGCTCATCAAGAATTTCCTGCAGCCTTTGGACTTCTTGCTCATGTTCAACCTTTAGTTGTTCATATGCTTCTACTGAAACTAGCTTTTCGGAGGCTGCCGAGTTAACCCCCTTCTGAATTGTAGCCTGGGCCTGTTCATACTGTTCTTTCAACTTCTCACACTCTGCTTGTAAGGAGTCGTAAAGAAGAACTGGAATAAAATCCTGGCTCCCTGAAGATTCCTCTTCCTTTGGTTCATTCTGTAAATATTCTAGTTCCTGAACAGCATCAGGGGAATGTGATTGGTATTTGACCATGATGGCTCTATGGTCGCTCTCTGCTTGAGCTAGCTGTCTCTGTAGTCTTTCCAGGTTCCCCCATTCGGTGCCCCAGAACTTTTCCATATTTTTCATCTCCTGTACGAGACGATCACTCAACTGTTCTAATTGTTGTCGTACTTTGACATAAGTTTGCGTCCGAGCTCGGTGTTCTTCCGTCATGGATGAATCCTTTGCTTGAACAGGCTCAGAATTCTCTGTCAACCTGGAGTTCTGCTCTGCAGCTTTATTCTTCTTGGTACCATAAGTCCTTCTACCTGTCTTCGTTTTCGACTTGGTCTTATCATCATCCATTTCAGAATCTGAGCTAATAGCTTGCACCGAGTCCTCCCTCATCATGGCTTTTAGGTAATGCCATTCCATGTCTATTTTCTTAATCCACTCCCGTCCTAGAAGTGGCGGTCCTCCCTCAGGTAATACGTACAAGCTCATTCTTGGGTGTTCTTTACCCCTATCTCTCACCTTGACTCTTATTTTCCCCACGGGGTATACGTTATGCCCCGTGTATGTCTGTAATACGAACTTGGTATTTCTTAAAGGTATGTGAGAGAATAGCCGGTGGTAGTCCCTTCGGTTGATGACTGATAGAGCTGATCCAGTGTCCAGCTCCATTCTTATTTGGACTCCAGCTATTTTTAGTATGACCCAGATGGCCTGTAGATCCGTTTCTTTACCCACATTGTGGATTCTCAGACTACCCAGCTCCTGGTTGTTTGGGTCTGAGTCTGAATTCTGTTCGTCTGAACTCTTCTCAGCCACCTTGTGTACCTTGTTGTACTTTTCTGGTGGTGGCTTCCTTTGATTATTGATCTTTTTCCCGGACCGGCATACCTTCGCGATGTGACCCAGTTTGCCACATTTCCTACACTCTTGGTTCTTAAACCAGCATTGATTCTGGTCATGCGTTGTCTTCCCACAACGGTAGCATTTTGTTGTGCTTGAAGTAATTTGGTCCACCCCGAGTGCCGCCGCCTTTAGTTGCATTTCCGCCGTTCCTTTCGCTGCGGCTTCGTGCGATGCAGCTATAAGGACAGCCCTGTCCAGTGTGAGCTCATTCTCTTCCAGTAGTCGCTTCTGCGTCCCTTCTTTGGACAATCCGCATACGAACTTGTCCCGCAGCGCTTCTGTCAGATTCCCTCCGAACTGGCAGTATTTCGCTAGCCTACGCAGTTCGACCAAGTATTCCGCATTGCTTTCGTCTTTCTTCTGCGTTCTTGCGTAGAATTTGAATCGTTCAGCCAGCATCAGCGGTGTGGGGTTCAAGTGGTCCTTCAGCACAGCCACAATCTCTTCGAAGGTCTGATCCGCTGGTTTATTTGGTGCTATTAGATGCTTCAAGAGCCCGTATGTTTTTGCCCCCATCGAGTTTAGCAATGTTATCGCCTTGTCGTCTTCCTCTATTTTGTTGGCTTCGCAATAGATCTCTATGCGTTCCACGTACGTGGCCCAGTCTTCTATCTCAGAATTAAAGTCGTTAATATTCCCTCGCTTAGGCATCTTTCTTCCCTTGGGAGCAGCACCAGTATTTCTTATTTATTTATTTGTTTCTAAGATGGCGGTTTTCCCGCGAAATCGGCGGTTTCCCGCTCTTTCCTTCTCTCCCCGCCCACTTCAATGGCGGTATGTCAATCAAGATGGCGGTTTTCCCGCAAAAATGGCGGTTTCCCGCTCTTCCTTTCTCGCCCCGCCCACTTCAATGGCGGTTTCCCGCTTCTGGCGTCTTCTCCGCCTAATGGCGGCTTCCCGCGTTTCTTCCCGGTGGAAGGGGTACGCTTCCCCCTCAGCGGACAGGTTCGGCCGCTGGCTGGCTACCGCACAGCTCCCCTTACTCGGCTATGTCTTTTCCTCCCGCCCGCACGGCTCTACCGGCGCTGGGTACACCCCGTTAGCGGAGGACAGTTCAGCCGCTGGACTGGCTCTCGCGCAGTCTCTCTCTCCGTACCCGGCTCTCTCTCTCTCGCCCGCACGTTCGATGCTACCGGCCCTGGGTACCCCGTTGGTGGAAAACAGCTCACCGCTGGACTGGCTCTCGCGCAGTCTCTCACCCCGTTTTCGGCTGTGTCTCTCACCCACTCCCGCACGTTCGGTTTTGCCGGCTCTGAGTACCCCGTTGGTGGAGAACAGCTCAGCCGCTGGACCGGCTCCTCGCAGTCTCTCTCTCCGCACCCGGCTCTCACCCGCACGGTTCCCGTTCGCCTCCCCAGCCCTCTCGCAGACCGGTGTTTCCCTCCCCGGCTGCGGCTGGGTTTCTCTTCCCGCGCCTACTCGCAGGCTCAGCGCTTCGTGGCTGCGGTCGCTGCCCCGATTGTCCCGCCAATCGCGGTCCGGCTGTCACCCGACGCCGTTGGACCCGACTTTTGGCCGGCACAGCTCCCCCTCGACCGAGGTCGAGTGCTCTGCCCTTATCCTCCGGATGCTTCTACACCTTCCCCTACTCACAGTCTCTTCGGCCGCCTTGTTTCTTGCTGGTCGGCTCACTCCGCACCGTGGCAGAAGGGTAGTCAGTGCCTGTTGCTGATACAGCTTTTGTTGTTAGTCTTCCTGCTTTCTGTTGTTGCAGCCTCGTGTTTTCTTTTGGTAGCACGACGAGGGCGGTTGTCTCTCTTCGACGCTCTTCGTTGCTTATGGTAATCTTGCCGCAGGGTACGATCGGACTCGTCGCCACTGTAAAGTCTGTGGGTTGTGCAGTTAATAAATACACAGACTTCAGAAGTAACAAACAAACAGGTCTTTACTATTCGAAGGTCCGGGCGAATCTGCCCCAGAAATCCTGCTACAACACTTATATACTGGTGTGGTCACTATCGGTATTACAGTATACAGAAGCCAAACAAATAGTGCCACACCTAAAGTAGTTCCCTTAAAGGTGAACGGTTACATTCAATAGTTCCCTTAAAGGTAGACGGGTACATACACTACAACACCTATGCACAAAAGCTCTAGAAAAACGTGCTCCAAATTCTGCACTCTTACTGAGCAGCATCACACTCATTCCTCCTGTGCAAACACACAACAAACACACTCCATTCATTCTTCCTGCATGAATTAACCGGCAGTGCCAGTCATTCAGTTCATCATCCCTGCAATGCAACCAACATTCATACGCACATATTTCTCCCACCAACTCGCATTTTGCAAACTAGCGGCTAACATCCTACAATTCTGCTGGCTCAACTTGACAAAACGCAAGCAGCACAGCTGCCGTTCGATCGTGAGCCATTCAAAATCTAACACTCGTTCCAAACAGGACATTTCAGTCTCTCATTCTCGGGCCTTTGCTTTTCTCACAATACATTCATGTGACAAGTGCTATTTGGAGTCCTGCTCCCCAGAAAATTACCTGGATCTCCCAACTTTGTGAGGGGAAACAAGGCACTCTGCAGCTATTGCGCCCTTGGCCATAAGCATTAGTCGGAGCATTGCCACCCGAAAGGCACGGCCTGAAAAAGGCATCAACTCTGGCAACTTTTACGCACTGGTGACTGAATTGCTTGGCTGTGGTGCCTTTGTTTCTGGCAAAATGTTAAGGTGGGAAGTAGCATTGGAAATAATTCCCTGAGTAACGGAGCAGAATTCAGCAGCCTTTGTGTGGAAGAAGTCTCATTCTTTGACTCTGGTGCCCTTTTCCTGAGAAACACCACTGTTTGCAGTGGGATTGAAAGCCACAGCAGCAGAAAGCAATGTGGAATGCATCAAGGTAGGGTAAAAAGGTAGATTTCTGACTCCCTGATTTTTAGTGTGGGAATTGGTTGAAAAGAGAAGTGTGATTTGAAACCTTATCCCCAAGGACAGTGTTAGGATGTGGTAAGTTTTCTGAGGAAAAGAAGTTGGTCTGTGAGCGTTGCCTTTAGCTTGTTGGCAAACGGCAATACCTTTGAGGTATTTGTGGTGGCCACTTGTAAATTGAAGATGAGTTGAGCAGGCTTTTTGACGCTGGTTGTTATTGTGTGGATCAAAAGGTAATGTTAGAAGTGGGATTCAAACCCACGCCCCTAGAAAGAGACCAGAATTTACCAACCATCAGTAAGGTAGGGATTAAGTGTCCTTGAGTCTGGTGCCTTAGACCACTCGGCCATCCTGACACGCATGCACAAAGCCCCTAGAAAAACGTGCTCCAAATTCTGCACTCTTGCTGAGCAGCACCACACTCATTCCTCTTGTGCAAACACACAACAAACACACTCCTGTGGCGACACGCCACCAGTGGACATAATCCGCTCACGGCGGCACGGACAGTTTAAGCAGACGCCCCCAGCCGGGGGCCCTCTACTCCTGCAACTTGTTTCCCGCAGGGACAGGCTGCCGGGAGCACTTCCTGTCTGGGGAGTATTTAAGTGGTTGGGCGGTCTTTTCCAGTTTCTCTTTGCCATGAGGTTGATTAAAGCAGTTGTGTTTAACTAACTCTGGTCTCGACTCCCACGTTTGCCGCGGTATCTCAACACTGGTGACCCCGACGCTCTGGACGAATCCTAAGCTAGCATGGCGGATACAAACGCAATCACGGTTAAATTACCGGACTTTTGGGAGAACCTGGCCGAAGCCTGGTTTGTTCAAGCCGAGTCCAGATTCCGGTTGAAACACATTACAGTCGACGCCACGAAGTACGACTACCTCGTCGCCTCTCTCACCTACGCCACAGTCCCCAAGGTTTGGGTGTTAAGTCTGTGTGTTATAGTGAGAATTACTACACAGACCACAAGAGTAAATTCAACAGGTCTTTACTGGTTGGAGGTCAGGACTATACTGAATACAATATTATTACACTGTGCTTATATACCGGTGTGGTCACCACCGGTATTACGTATACAGCAGCCAAAGAAAGTAGTACCTTTCTTAAGGTGGACCAGGCTTAAGTTCTCTTAAGGTGGAACAGGTTACATACACCACAATCCTCCCTTTTTAGCTTAACAGTCATATCCCCAAATAAACATAACATATATACATATATAACTTCAGGTTTCACAGTTCAAAGGTTCAGTCTCTCAGGAGGCTTTCTGATTCGGCTTGGATAACGCCTTTCAGTGGTCTCTGATTCTTGTTGTTGAGGTGCCTCCTCTAGTTGGTTGCCAATGTATTGGGTGTCATCATCATCAAATACATTCTCGGCCGAGGTAGATGCTTCAGGTTCATGAACGCCTTCCACAGCTGTCTCTGTCACAACCATGGGTTCGACCCTTGCTCTCGACTCTACCAGTTGATCCGCATGATGCCTTATCACATTATGACCAATATCTACGGTGTACATCAGAGGTCCTTGTCTGGCCCGGATTGTTCCGGACTGCCATTTTTCATTTCCATAGCCCCTTGCCATCACTGGTTGTCCTACGTTGAAAGTTCGAGTGGTCTTGCTGTTAATATGCCGAAACTGTTTGTTTTCCACTTCCCTCCGCACATTTGGTTTTAACAAGTCCAACTTGGACCGCAACCTCCTGTTATAAAACATCATAGCAGGACTTTGGTTAGTCACGGCATGATCGGCGTTTCTATATGACATCAGGAACTTATCGACCTTGTGTTGCAGCGGAATCTGATCATCATTCATGGCCTTAATAGCCTTTTTGAATGTCTGGACAAATCTTTCAGCCAACCCGTTTGTCGCCGGATGATATGGGGCAGAGGTATAATGTTTAACTCCATTCTTCTTTAAGAATTGTTGGAATTCTTCCGATACAAACTGTGGTCCGTTGTCCGAACAGATCTGTTCTGGCAATCTGTTCCTTGCGAATATTGTTCTTAACACCGCAATTGTCTTTTCTGAAGTAGTGGTATTCATCTTGATGACTTCTGGCCACTTGGAATGTGCATCCACCGCGATTAGGAACATGGAGTCCATGAATGGACCAGCAAAGTCAATGTGTACGCGTTGCCATGGGGCTGAAGGCCATTCCCATGGGTGTAGCGGTGCTATCGGAGGTGCATTTTGCACTTTTTGACACCCAGCGCAGCTTTTCGTTAACTCCTCAATCTGTTGGTCAATACCCGGCCACCATACGTAAGCCCTAGCAAGACTTTTCATTTTAACTCCCCCCAGATGACCTTCATGTAGTTCTTTTAAAACTCTTTCCCTTAACTTGGGAGGAATAATCACTCTTGTCCCGTACATCAAAGTACCATGGCAGACGGACAGCTGGTCTCGCCTTGCCGAGAATGCCGGTAACAGAGGATCACCCCGTGTTGGCCATCCTTTCACTGTCACCTCGTAGACTCTGGACAGTGTCGGGTCGTTCCTGGTTTCTCTTTCAATACTTGCGTTGGTGACAGGTAAACACTCGATAATGGTCGAATGAAATAACTCAACAGGGTCAACTTCCGTCGTGTCTTCATCTTCAGGTAGTGGCAGGCGTGACAGGCCATCAGCATTGCCATGCTGTTTCGTACCTTTGAATTCTATCTGATATTGATGTGCCCCTAAGAAAAGAGACCATCTCTGGAGACGCTGTGCTGTCATCACCGAAACACCCTTCTTAGGGTTAAAAATGGACACCAATGGTTGATGGTCCGTCAGAAGTGTGAATTTTTGGCCCTGTAGGTAATGATTAAACTTCTTCACTCCCCATACAAGACTAAGGGCCTCCCTATCGATCTGCGCATAGTTGCGCTCAGCGGAGGTCAATGATCTGGATGCAAACGCGACTGGCCTTTCCGTGCCATTTGGCAATTTATGTGAGAGTACTGCCCCAATACCATATGGAGAAGCATCACAAGCCAACCGAATAGGCAGTGTCGGGTTGAAGTGAGCCAACACTTCCTCTGAGGTGATCAATTCTTTGCTTTTGCGAAATGCCTTCTTACAGTTTTCGCCCCAGTCCCATGGTACCCCTTTCTGTAAAAGAGCGTTCAACGGATGCAGCACCGTGGATAGATTTGGCAGAAATTTATGGTAATAGTTAATTAATCCTAGAAACGACCTCAACTGAGAGACATTCTCCGGAGCGGGAGCCTTTACAACTGCCGCTATCTTGTCAGGAGACTTATGAAGCCCCTCCCGGTCAATGACATGACCGCAGTACGAGATCCGCTTCTGGAAGAACTCACATTTCTGCCGATTTACTCTAAGTCCATACTCTTTCAGCCTGTTGAGCACCAGTTCCAAGTTAGCGAGATGCTGTTCATCACCATCACCTGTGATCAGAATGTCGTCCAGGTAACATTGTGTGCCTGGAATTCCCTGTAATACCTGCTCCATGGCCCTCTGCCAAATTGCTGGAGCCGATGCCACTCCAAAAACCAGCCTATTGTACCGGTACAACCCTCGATGCGTGTTGATCGTGAGGTATTGGCGTGACTCTTCTTCAACCTCCATCTGCAAGTACGCCTGCGCCAGGTCTATCTTGGTGAAGTGTTTCCCGCCAGACAGTGAAGCGAAAATATCCTCAATCCGTGGAAGCGGATACTGCACCGTGTGAAGCACCGGATTAACGGTGATTTTGAAATCTCCACAGATGCGAACCTTCCCTGGATCTCCTGGCTTATTGTTCGCAGGACGTTTCATAACGGGAACAATGGGCGTAGCCCACTCACTCCAATCTACTTTAGACAGTACACCTGAACGTTCTAGTGCTTCCAGCTCCGCTTCAACCGCAGGTCGTATTGCATAGGGTACCGGTCTGGCTTTAAAAAATTTTGGTTGTGCATGTTCATCAATCTTGATGTTTGCCGTAATTCCTCTCAGTGTTCCCAGTCCCGGCTGGAACACCTCTTTAGCCTCATCCAATATTCTGGACAATCGTTTAAGTTTGACAGCTGTTTCCCCGGAATCTACCGTTAGTGCTTTCAAGGAGTGCCAGTCCATATTCATTTTCCTAATCCACTCCCGTCCTAGTAGTGGTGGACCTCCTTCAGGTAGCACATATAAGTTCATTACTTGGCTTCCTT
The DNA here is from genome assembly GCF_052327205.1 of Somniosus microcephalus. NCBI lineage: Eukaryota > Metazoa > Chordata > Chondrichthyes > Squaliformes > Somniosidae > Somniosus > Somniosus microcephalus. The sequence continues at coordinate 73,191,584 of NC_141005.1, forward strand.
CGCCCTTGTGGACCACTTCTACCTCTATTTTTCCGATGGGGTACACTCTTTGCCCCGTGTACGTTTTCAATATAATCTCCGTATCCTGTAAGGGAATATGTTGGAATAACCTTCTGTAATCTTTCTTATTCATGACCGTCAATGCCGATCCAGTGTCCAATTCCATTTTTACTTGGACTCCTGCTATCTTAAGAGTGACCCAAATTGTCTGGAGGTTTGTATCCTTACCAACGTTGTGTATTCTTAAGCTATCCAGTTCATTACTGCTAGCGTCTGAATCTGACTTCTGTTCGGTCAAACTGTTCTTTGTCACCTTGTGTACCTTTGCATATTTTCCTTGCGGTGACTTTTTGTTGCTGGTCTTCTTTCCTGACCGGCATACTTTAGCTATGTGGCCAAGCCTGCCACACGTTCTGCATTCTTGGTGTTTAAACCAACACTGGTTCTGATCGTGCGTTGTCTTTCCACAACAATAACATTTGACAGAACTCAAACCCAATTTGTTTGTACCGAGTTCCGGTGGCCGTAGCTGCATTACTGCCGTGCCTCTCGCTGCAGCCTCGTGTGCTGCTGCCATAGTGACCGCCTTCTCGAGAGACAGCTCATTCTCCTCGAGCAGTCGCCTTTGTGTATCCTGTTTAAATAAACCACACACAAATCTATCTCGAAGTGCCTCTGTCAGTCCTGTTCCAAACTGACAATATTTTGCTAGCTTACGTAATTCCATCAAATATTCAGCATTGCTTTCATTTTGCAGCTGTCTTCTATCGTAAAATTTAAATCGTTCCGCTAGCATCAGCGGCGTGGGGTTAAGATGATTTTTTAGGACAGTAACAATCTGTTCGAACGTCTTATCCGCCGGTTCATCTGGTGATAACAGGTGTTTCAATTGCCCGTATGTCTTCGCATCCATTAAGTTTAGTAATGTTAGTGCTTTATCTGCCTCAGGAATTTTATTTGCCTTACAATAGTTTTGTATGCGTTCTACATACATAGCCCAGTCTTCTATATCACTGTCGAAGGCATTAATGTTCCCATGTTTAGGCATCGTAGCAATTTATCGTATTTTTAATGTTATCTAAGATGGCGGCTTCCCGCTCTTGCCGTCGTCCTCCGCCCACAAAATGGCGGTTTTCCCGCGCTTGGCGGTCTTCACCCATCCCCCGACACTGTCTCCGCTTCACCGCGGCTCTCACACCTTCAGTTTCCCTAGACGCTGCGCCTTTAGCCCGAATGCGGCCCTTATCTCCGGTCGCGATCGATGTCCCGCGCTGCGCCTCTCGCTCGAAAGCGGCCCGGCCCTTATCTCTGGTCGCGATCGACCTCACCGCCCTTATTCCTCCGTCTTCCCAGCCCCGTCTGTACAGCCAACGCGGTTGACTTTCTGTCGCGCCGCTGCCCGGCTTACCCACCACGAGGTAGTAGAAGAAGCTGACAGTCGCTGATGGGGGCTTCGAGGTCAGGATGTCTTCTGCACTCCGGTTGCTCGATGCCTGCCGCTCGACGTGTCTTCCCGTAGGTGATGAGGGTGGAAACCTCTCTTCGACGTCCTGTCTGTGGACGAAGTCGCCGTGGAAATTACTGCAGCAGGGTAAGAATCGGACTCGTCGCCACTGTTAAGCCTGTGTGTTATAGTGAGAATTACTACACAGACCACAAGAGTAAATTCAACAGGTCTTTACTGGTTGGAGGTCGGACTATACTGAATACAATATTATTACACTGTGCTTACATACCGGTGTGGTCACCACCGGTATTACGTATACAGCAGCCAAAGAAAGTAGTACCTTTCTTAAGGTGGACCAGGCTTAAGTTCTCTTAAGGTGGAACAGGTTACATACACCACATTGGGCAGCGCTGCAGGAGCCACCAGCGGAAGGCAAGTACGAACATCTGAAGGCTGCGCTCCTTAAAAAATTTCAAACGTCCTCTTACCAGCGCAACTGCCAACTCCTCGACCTCCCCGGCCTTGGTGACGCTTCACCGTCGGATCTGCTCTCCCACATGCTGTCCCTCTCGGACGACAAAAACACCGGCGCCCTCTTTCGCGCGCTTTTCATTCGGCAGCACCCCGCCAGCATCCGCCCGTTCATTGTGGAATCTGGCTCTACGGACCTGAATGAGATAGCCGAAAAGGCCGACTGGCTGCTCTCTGCGCAGTCAGCCCGCGACGTCACGCCCTACCTCACGGCAACGACCACGCGGTCTTCCCGGCCCACTAGGCCCGACCGCCCTACCACTCCGGGTCACTGCTACTACCACACCCGTTTTGGCACTAGGGCCCAACGCTGCACGCCACCGTACACTTTCAAACCCCCTCCCGCACCGGCCCCCACGATGGCCGCGGGGCAAAAGGGGCCTCTACTGTACGTCACCGACGACAGCACCAACCGCCGATTTCTGTGCGACACAGGGGCCCAGCACAGCATCACCCCCGCCTCTGCCCTCGAAATCCAATGCGGCGCACGGGGTATCACGCTGGCCGCAGCCAATGGCTCTGACATCCGCACATATGGCACCCGCATGGTCACGCTCGACCTCGCAGGCCGCCGCTACCGCTGGGAGTTCCTCACAGCCAGGGTCCTCTGCCCACTCATCGGCGCCAACTTCCTACGCGCCCACAGCCTCCTTGTCGACATTCCGAGGCACCCGCCTCGTCGACATCAACACTATGGCCCCATCCCTGGCGCATTTACTCCGGCCCGTTCGGCCGGCCTGACGACCTACTGCCTCGCCAGAGCCACGGACGACTACTCGGCACTTCTAGCCGAGTTTCCCGCCCTCACTAACCCAACCTTTTCAGCCAAAGCCGCCAAACACGGTGTGAAGCACTATATCCCCACCACCGGCCCCCCGGTTTCTGCCCACGCCCGCAGACTCAACCCGGCCAAGCTGGAAATCGCGCGGGCCGAGTTCACCACCATGGAACAACTCGGCATCATCCGCCGCTCCAGCAGCCCTTGGGCCTCGCCCCTCCACATCGCCCCCAAGCCTGGCGGAGGCTGGCGCCCTTGCGGGGACTACCGCCGCCTCAACGACGCCACCACCCCCGACCGATACCCGGTGCCGCACATCCAGGACTTCTCAGCCCGACTGGCCGGACGAACCGTCTTTTCCAAGGTCGACCTGGTGCGCGGTTACCACCAAGTCCCCGTACACCCCGCGGACATCCCCAAAACGGCCGTCATCACCCCATTCGGCCTGTTCGAGTTCCTGAGGATGCCCTTCGGCCTCAAGAATGCAGCCCAGGCTTTCCAGTGCCTTATGGACTCAGTCCTCTGGGACCTGAACTTCCTATTCGTCTATCTAGATGACATTCTCGTGGCCAGCTCCTCCCAACAGGAACACCTCGAACACATTCGCATCCTGTTCGGGCGCCTAGCCCAACACAGGCTCATCCTCAGCCCGGCGAAGTGCCAATTCGGCCTAACCGAGATCGATTTTCTCGGTAACCACATCACCCCTGCTGGGGCCGTCCCCCTGCCCAACAAGGTGCAGGCCGTCCAGCAATTCCCCCGCCCCAACACCATCAAGGGCCTCCAGGAGTTCCTCGGGATGGTGAACTTCTACAACAGGTTCATCCCCAGCGCTGCAGCCCTCATGAAGCCCCTATACGACTCCCTCCAAGGTAAATCCGGCAAGATGGCCGGAGCCTGGACCACTGACACGTCAGCCGACTTCGACGCCACCAAAAACGCGCTCGCCGACGCCACCCTGCTCGCGCACCTGTGGGCCGATGCCCGGGTCGCGCTCACCACCGACGCCTCCGACCACGCGGTCGGAGCCATGTTCGAGCAGTGGGTCAATGGCGCGTGGCAACCACTTGCCTTCTACAGCCGCCAACTGCGCCCCCCGGAGGTCAAATACTCTACTTTCGACCGCGAGCTTCTCGCGCTCCACCTGTCGGTCCGCCATTTCAGGTTCCTCCTGGAGGGCCGCCCCTTCACCGCGTACTTGGACCACAAGCCACTCACATACGCGATGGCCAAGCACACCGAAACCAGCTCGCGGCTGTGTCCGAGTTTACTACGGACATCCAGCATGTCTCCGGTAGAGACAACGTTGTCGCCGACTGCCTTTCCCGTCCCGCCATCTGCGCGAATCACCTCGCGGTCGACTACGCGCAACTAGCAGCGGCCCAGCTCACGGACCCAGACCTCCTCTCGGCGGCTACCAGCCTGCCAGGGCTACGCCTAGCCAAGGTCGCGCACGGGCCCGAAGCCACGGCAGTCACTTGCGACGTCTCACTCGGCCAACCCAGGCCGGTCGTCCCTGCAACCTGGCGCCGCCGCATCTTCGACACGCTACACGCGCTCTCCCATCCGGGTGCCCGCGCATCCGTCAAACTCATCTCCCAGCGTTTCGTCTGGCGCGGCCTCAGCAAAGATGTTCGGACTTGGGCCACCTCCTGCCTCGCCTGCCAACGGGCTAAGGTACAGCTACACACAAAAGCACCCCTGGGAGACTTCGAGGTACCCAGCCGCCGCTTCGACCACGTACACGTCGACATCGTCGGTCCTCTGCCGCCATCGCAAGGCCAAACTTATCTCCTCACGATGGTCGACCGCTACACACGCTGGCCTGAGGCAGTGCCACTGCCCTCCACCACCACAGCCGACATCGCCAGGGCGTTCGTTAACACCTGGGTCGCAAGGTTCGGCGTACCAGCCGACATAACCTCCGACAGAGGCGCCCAGTTCACCTCCGAACTCTGGACAGCCACAGCACGCAACCTCGGGGTGACGCTCCGCCGAACCACGGCGTACCACCCGCAGGCCAATGGGCTGTGTGAACGCTTCCACAGGTCACTCAAGGCCTCACTCCGCGCCGGCCTGCAGGACAGTACCTGGACTGAGCGCCTACCGTGGGTGCTACTAGGCCTACGCACCGCGGTCAAGGAAGACCTCCAGTCCTCGGCAGCGGAGTTAGTCTACGGACAACCGCTGCGCGTCCCAGGCGAATTCCTTCCGGAGGCTACCACGCCTTGGTCGGCCGAACAGCAGCGGCTCAACTCTTTCTCTTCCGCTCAACAGTTCGCCCCACTTCCGGTCAACCGACACGGCGAACTCGCACCTCACGTCCTGCCAAACTTACAGCAGGCACGCTTCGTCTTCGTGCGACAGGACGCGCACCGCGGACCCCTGCGACCCCCGTACGACGGACAGCACGAGGTACTACAAACCGGGGACAAGGTCTTCAAGCTGCGACTCGGCGACAGGGTCGACACAGTCTCCATCGACCGGCTCAAACCAGCACACACAGAACCAGGGGAACAGGTCCCCGTGGCCCGACCTCCAACTAGAGGCCGTCCCGCCAGCAAGCCAGCACAGCCGGCGGCGAACTGCCCGGCCCCACCAACTAGACCGGCGACCACTCAGAGCCGCTCCGGCAGAACCATTAGACCACCATCACGACTCATCCACTCCTCCTAAGCGGATTCTGGGGGGAGCTCCGTGGCGACACGCCACCACTGGACATAATCCGCTCACGGCGGCACAGACAGTTTAAGCAGATGCCCCCAGCCTGGGGCCCTCTACTCCAGCAACTTGTTTCCCGCAGGGACAGGCTGCCGGGAGCACGTCCTGTCTGGGGAGCATTTAAGTGGTTGCGCAGTCTTTTCCAGTTTCTCTTTGCCATGAGGTTGATTAAAGCAGTTGTGTTTAACTAACTCTGGTCTCGACTCCCACGTTTGCCGCGGTATCTCAACACTCCATTCATTCTTCCTGCATGAATTAACCGGCAGTGCCAGTCATTCAGTTCATCACCTCTGCAATGCAACCAACATTCATACGCACATATTTCTCCCAACAACTCGCATTTTGCAAACTAGCGGCTAACATCCTACAATTCTGCTGGCTCAACTTGACAAAACGCAAGCAGCACAGCTGCCGTTCGAACGTGAGCCATTCAAAATCTAACACTCGTTTCAAACAGGACATTTCAGTCTCTCATTCCCGGGCCTTTACTTTTCTCACAATACATTCATGTGACAAGTGCTATTTGGAGTCCTGCTCCCCAGAAAATTACCTGGATCTCCCAACTTTGTGAGGGGAAACAAGGCACTCTGCAGCTATTACGCCCTTGGCCATAAGCATTAGTCGGAGCATTGCCACCCGAAAGGCACGGCCTAAAAAAGGCATCAACTCTGGCAACTTTTACGCACTGGTGCCTGAATTGCTTGGCTGTGGTGCCTTTGTTTCTGGCAAAATGTTAACGTGGGAAGTAGCATTGGAAGTAATTCCCTGAGTAACGGAGCAGAATTCAGCAGCCTTTGTGTGGAAGAGGTCTCATTCTTTGACTCTGGTGCCCTTTTCCTGAGAAACACCAATGTTTTCAGTGGAATTGAAAGCCACAGCAGCAGAAAGCAATGTGGAATGCATCAACGCGGTAGGGTAAAAAGGTAGATTTCTGACTCCCTGATTTTTAGTTTGGGAATTGGTTGAAAAGAGAAGTGTGATTTGAAACCTTATCCCCAAGGACAGTGTTAGGATGTGGTAAGTTTTCTGAGGAGAAGAAGTTGGTCTGTGAGCGTTGCCTTTTGCTTGTTGGCAAACGGCAATACCTTTGAGGTATTTGTGGTGGCCACTTGTAAATTGAAGATTAGTTGAGCAGGCTTTTTGACGCTGGTTGTAATTGTGTGGATCAAAAGGTAATGTCAGAAGTGGGATTCGAACCCACGCCCCTAGAAGGGGACCAGAATTCACCAACCATCGGTAAGGTAAGGATTAACAGTCCTTGAGTCTGGCTGTAAGGATTTGGGGCTTCTTTAAACTAGTTTAAAGTAATTTTCCTGGTCTTGCAGCCTTTGCCTGCACATCAGACCAATTCCAATAAAACCAATTTTAAAACAGTGGTTTCGAATCGCTACCCCACCTTCCAGTTCTGACTGCAGGGCTTATAATTATTGATATTAAAACAGACACATTGTTTGGATGAGAGAAAAAAATCAAGTTTTATTAACTAAAAGGAACTATAATCAAAATATCAAACTATCCCACACGAACACAGTAAAATTGTAAAACTATATAACAGGGGGGTTGCAGACGGCGAAAACGAGGGATACAATGGCTACAATGTTATTTAAACAATCTTAGCAATTCCCTTAAATCACCATCCCCCAAACTGCTTAACTAGGTTGCTTTGCTGAGGAGTCAGAACACCCTGCTCACCTTTGGTCCAGCGAAGTAAGAGAGAGAGCTAGCTCCTCAGCCGCTATCTTTATACCTAGTGCGGCCCCTGCCGTTCTGCCTTGCAAGGTCTGTGTGCAAAATTCCCCACCCAAAGGGTCCAATACACAAGAGAAAGCTGTGATTGGCTAACTCAAAGTGGTTAGACTGGGTTAATGTGTCTTCCGGAGCTCCCTGGGCTGAAACAAAAGAGAATGCAACAGCCCTATTGTCCAGAATGCTAAGTGATTTAGACCCATTCAATTGTTAAACGTTTCCCATTCAAGGTACAAAAGTCTCTTCTGCAGTTTAGATGTATCCACTCGATATACAAACAAATGCTAATAGCATTCAATTGCTTTGTAAACAAAGCATTGTCCTTTGTCTTCGGCCATGTGGTGACAGCCATTTTTATCCCTGGAAATTTAAAAGCACATCGCCCAGGGATTCTTTAATCAAAAAAAAAATGAATCTTCAGAACTGTAAATTATTGCGAATTCTTACAGTCCGCCCTTGGATACTTCCAGCTTGCTTGTAGTATCCTCTTGAAGAAATGAGCAATAATTTCTGACCCCCCACAAACAACCATCCCCTGTATTTACCTAATAGCTATCTGCCACTGATCCCCGTCCCATCTATTCCCCTTTAATTCAAGAAAAAAAAACCATGGTACGGTTGGCATCTTACAGATACTTCAGTTTTCAATAAGGGGTCTCATACCCCTACACTCTTGTAAAATTATACAGTGTAAACCAAATTTACAAACACTTTCTTACATCATAAGTTATTACAAAATGTTGCAATCTTAGTTATACAATGTAATCAAAACGATCCCAAGCACGGAGAGGGTCCTACGCCTCTGCTCAACTTGGGGCTGTAACACAAAATACAAAAAATCATTAAACAACATGCTTAAATGAACCCCGATCATCACGTGCCGATGATGGGTCACGAAATTCGAGTGGGCATTGCTCCTCCCACTCGGGCAGTAAAAGTACCTTCCACCCCCCTTTGATCGTCTTAAACATTAAAACCGGCAGAATGGATTTACCGACCAGCCTGCTCCGCCAGCCCCGAACCGTTCCCTTGTCCCTTTGTGGAGGCGGGGTACCCCTCACGTTTAAATTACCTTGGCACAGACCGAGACCAGGGAGTATGGGATCTCATGACTCCCAGTCCCCCTCCCGTCTTCCCTCGACTGGCTGCAGAAAATGATGGGTGCCTGTGTGGCGGCTCTCCCTGGCCCCACACTGATCCGGCCACCCACTCATCCTTCCCAGCCACACTTATCCTCTTTGCCCGTGGGCCCCCGGGTGAGTACCTCCCTCCCCCGACCGCACCCACGTGACTCTTGGGTCTCCCCCTCCTCTATACAATCTTCCTGGGCCATCACCACCCACCCCCGGGGAACGCGTCCCTATCACAAGGCGCCCGCGCTTCCCCATCGTGACTCCTCAACAGCGAGGTCTCCCGCAAGTGAACTTCGGTCAGGATAGTGCTGGGTTGGGGCCGTGCCCCACCCAGCTGGGGCCATCTCCTCCCCGTAGGAGGAGTAGGCAAGTTCCTCCGGACTCTTTCCGGTTTTTCCCGAAGATCGCTGCGGGGTCTCCTGGATTCACCCAGTGGCGAGGTGATCCCCAACATTCCGTATCCGTATCTTCATTCGATGCCCAGCTCGGGCTGGGCGAACATGGCTGCTTCATTTTCCCATCTCCTGCAAAAACTTAAAAGGGACATGCAGCCAGGTCTCACTGACCTGCTGCCTTAGGTGGAGACATGGTCGGGTCCCTCGACCTCGGACCAAAATACAAACATTCGGCACACGTGTAAATTTAAACTCTTTAAACTTAAACTTAAAACAAGTTATGTGACAACTAAAATTTAAAATACACCTTAAAAGCACACTATATACACACACATAGCTATAATATAAATGCCGCCCGTCTCCGGACGGCCAGTCTAATCTCTGGCACTGTCGCAGATTGCTGCTGGCTGCAGCGAAGCTGGACTGCCTCCTGTCTCTGGTCCCCCGCAGCTTATGGCTGTTGAGTGGGGGCCTCTGTTCTCTGGCTTCTCCCTGGCTCGGGAGACCACCCAACTCCACTGTAAAGTGGGTGACCATGCTTTCTTAGGCTGGGGCACCCGCTGAGACCTTCTGAGGGGTGTCTCTATGGGGGAAACTTTGGCTGGCGGACCCTGAGCTTGGGTCACAGCCCCAGCTGGCTGGGAACCTGCTCCCCCATGTCCAGATAGCCCGCACTGTATAATATACCTGGCAGCCTGCCGGTGCAAGTCTCTCTCTGGGTTTGTCTGCTTTTCCCTGGAAACAAGTCACAGTTCCTGTTTTTGTAGGCTGTGAACTTGAACTTGCATGGGCAGCAAACTCATGTTCCCTCACCCAGGTGGCTTTAACTGGGGAATTTTGGACCTGCCTTTTTCCTGGGGCCAAAACTATCCCCTGTGTGCCTCCCTTGTCCCGGATTTCTGCTACTGGACCTGCTCTACAGGGGTCCCAGAACTCTCCTTTCCTGTTCCCTGGCTTAAACAGCTTACTCTGAATATGAATGGCTCCTCCCCCCACACAAACCACAGTGCTTGCCTGTGAACTCGAACATGCTGTGGGCTGAGGATTCCTATTCTCAGGCTCACTCCTCACGGGCGGACCGTACCTCCGTTGTTGGAGGGGGTACACTGGTCCTGGTCCCCGCCTGCCTAGCGGGACCTGCTGGTGTTCTCCTACCACCCCATTGTCCACCCCTCCTCGCTGCCAGAGCTCCTCAAGATTCGGAGCTGTGGGCTGCGGTCTTGGGGTCTCTAATTCCCAAGCCAGCCTTTCCCTGGGTGTTGCCTCTGGGGCGGTTTAATTTGGGCTGCCAGTAAAATCCAGCTGACCTGCCTTCGGGCTGATCACGCAAATCATTCCCCTTGCTACCTTTAAAACCACGTTAAGGCTTTCTATCTCTGCCCTACAGGGGCCATGATCTGCTTCACCAAACCTGGCATTCTCTTCCCGCAGTCTCATCTCATTTTCCCTGGCCTCAGTGATTTGGTACTTTAGGAATTCTATCTCGTTTCTCGCATGGCTCTCTCTCTCGCTAGCTTCTTGGGTGAGGTGTGCATTCTCCTCTTGTAGCCTCATCTCTCTGTCCCTCGCCTCTGTGACTTCCTGCACAAGGCGCTCTATAAATGCCTGGCATTTCGTGACCTCTAGTGTGAGGCGTGCATTCTCTTCCCGCACCCTCATACCACTAGCTCTGGCCTCATACATCTCTCTGAGGCGTTCTAACTCCGCCTGGCATTTTTCAAGCTGGGACTCCCGATTCTTGGCCTCTTGAAACTCCTCCTGCTCTCCCATCTCACCCTTCCTAGCCCAGCCACCTATACCCCGATAGGTCAGCTTACACACTGCCACTACCTTCCGCAGGGCTGCCCACAGACTGAAAGCAAGAAAGACAATAACTGATGCTTTCTCTAGATCCAGACCACATATCATATCAAAAACGGCCTGCAGTCCTGCCCGCGGTCGCCATTGTAAGGGTTTGGGGCTTCTTTAAACTGGTTTAAAGTAATTTTCATGGTCTTGCAGCCGTTGCCTGCACATCAGACCAATTCCAATAAAACCAATTTTAAAACAGCGGTTTCGAATCGCTACCCTACCTTCCAGTTCTGACTGCAGGGCTTATAATTATTGATATTAAAACAGACACGTTGTTTGGATGAGAGAAAAAAATCAAGTTTTATTAACTAAAAGAAACTATAATCAAAATATCAAACTATCCCACACGAACACAGTAAAATTGTAAAACTATATAACAGGGGGGTTGCAGACGGCGAAAACGAGGGATACAATGGCTACAATGTTATTTAAACAATCTTAGCAATTCCCTTAAATCACCATCCCCCAAACTCCTTAACTAGGTTGCTTTGCTGAGGAGTCAGAACACCCTGCTCACCTTTGGTCCAGCGAAGTAAGAGAGAGAGCTAGCTTCTCAGCCGCTATCTTTATACCTAGTGCGGCCCCTGCCGTTCTGCCTTGCAAGGTCTGTGTGCAAAATTCCCCACCCAAAGGGTCCAGTACACAAGAGAAAGCTGTGATTGGCTAACTCAAAGTGGTTAGACTGGGTTAATGTGTCTTCCGGAGCTCCCTGGGCTGAAACAAAAGAGAATGCAACAGCCCTATTGTCCAGAATGCTAAGTGATTTAGACCCATTCAATTGTTAAATGTTTCCCATTCAAGGTACAAAAGTCTCTTCTGCAGTTTAGATGTATCCACTCGATATACAAACAAATGCTAATAGCATTCAATTGCTTTGTAAGCAAAGCATTGTCCTTTGTCTTCGGCCATGTGGTGACAGCCATTTTTATCCCTGGAAATTTAAAAGCGCATTGCCCAGGGATTCTTTAATCAAAAAAAAATGAATCTTCAGAACTGTAAATTATTGCGAATTCTTACAGGCACCTTAGACCACTCGGCCATCCCGACACCTGGGCACAAAAGCTGTAGAAAAACGTGCTCCAAATTCTGCACTCTTACTGAGCAGCATCACACTCATTCCTCCTGTGCAAACACACAACAAACACACTCCATTCATTCTTCCTGCATGAATTAACCGGCAGTGCCAGTCATTCACTTCATCATCCCTGCAATGCAACCAACATTCATACGCACATATTTCTCCCAACAACTCGCATTTTGCAAACTAGCGGCTAACATCCTACAATTCTGCTGGCTCAACTTGACAAAACGCAAGCAGCACAGCTGCCGTTCGAACGTGAGCCATTCAAAATCTAACACTCGTTCCAAACAGGACATTTCAGTCTCTCATTCTCGGGCCTTTGCTTTTCTCACAATACATTCATGTGACAAGTGCTATTTGGAGTCCTGCTCCCCAGAAAATTACCTGGATCTCCCAACTTTGTGATATTTCAAATGGGTTTTGGTCCACCCCTTTAAGGCGGGAGAACCAGTACAAATTTGCCTTTACTTTTAAAGGGCAACAGTGCACTTGGAACTGCTTGCCACAAGGCTTTCATAACAGCCCCAGCATCTTCCACCAGTGTATGGCGGATAGTTTAAAAGAATTTAGTCAGCCCACCCAGTTATTGCAGTATGTGGATGACCTGCTTTTGTTTACTGACTCAGTCGGGGAGCAAGGCTCGCTGCTGGCCAAACTGCTGGAGCTGCTACAGTGTAAGGGGTTCAAAGTGAACCCAAAAAAGGCACAGATCAGCCAGCGGGAAGTTAAATTCCTGGGCCTGACCATCCGCGCCAGAGGGAGAGCCATAGACAAGGCAAGGAGGGAAGCGGTCCAAGAGCTATCGGTCCCCAACACAGTGAGAGGTGTGAGGTCGTTCCTAGGGTTAATGGGGTACTGCAGAGACTTCATTGAAGACTATGCAGCCACAGCAGCCCCTCTGCTCCGACTCCTACACAAGGGAGTGGAGTGGTGTTGGGATGAGGGGTGCCAGGCAGCATTTGTCCAGCTCAAGGGGGACCTGCAGACCGCAACAGCACTGGGAGCCATTGATGGGGAGTAGGAGTTCTTCTTGGAGGTAGCGGCCAGCAGGGATAGTCTCAGTGCTGTGCTGCTCCAGGAGCGGCACGGCAGGCTAAGACCCGTGGTCTACTCCTCCAGAGTACTCACTGATGTGGAGAGGACCTACTCAATTTGTGAACAGCACCTTTTGGTCATGTATTGGGCTGTGAAAAGATCCTCGATCTTCACAGGCACCTCTCCCATCACCCTCCTCACACATCACACACCCACCCAGATGCTTCTGGACGGGAGGATTAAAGATGGGACAGTCAGCAGTGCCCGCATTGCACGCTGGACCCTCCTCCTCTCGCAGATGGATCTGAAGGTGAGAGGCCTTTGCGTGCCAAAGCTCGTGGCCAATATGGTATATCCTGGAACAGCCCATCGGTGTTCCATAGAAGGGGTATGGGAGGTGAACATAAGTTTACGGGCCGGGATGCATCCCACAGGCCACGAGATCTATGTAGACGGTTCCAGCATGGTAACTGCTAGCGAATGACTCACGGAGTGTGGAGTTTATGACCCAATGGCAAACATTGCCCTGGCGATCAAGCTCCCCAGTACCATGAGCACCCAGTAGGCGGAGCTGTCCGCGGTGGCGTACGTCGTGACCCACCCCGAAATCTTCCCTACACCGTAAACAATTTGCTCGGACAGCATGTTCACTTGCAATTCGTGCACGGAATACCTGGCCATCTGGTCTCACCACGGGTGTACCTCCGCCGACGGGAGACCCTTAGTAGTAAAACCCTCCTGGAGAAAATCCTGGGGAGGAAGGCGAGATCTTCATCCACAAAGTGAAGGCCCACTCCTCCACAGAACCCCGCGGCCAGGGTAACCAGCAAGCTGACACGCTGGCCAAGGAGGGTGCCCGCACTGGCACTTTCTGGGACTCCTATGGATCCGGGCCCGTGGTGGCAGTTAGAGGCAGGGATGGGACCCAGAGGAGCTTAGGAGTAGCATTAGCCCCGGATCTTAAAAAGGTCCAAGCCCAGGACCCTGTCCTGAAAACCGCCATCAGTGCAGTGAGCGAGGGTAGGAGCATAGAAGGCCCTTACGGCGCAGTGGCCCTCTCCATAAGGGAAGGCATGCTGTTCAAAGAAGAACAGTGGGTAATAACCCAGCAGCACCAGAGGGAGTTCCTTCAACTGGCCCATGAGGGTCCAGGAGCGGGACACCCGTGCCTGAGACCACCTGGCAATGGGTGGAACAGGCGGGATGGTGGCCGGGACTCTGGGAAGACGTCCGCGAGTTCTGTGCTAGCTGTCTTGTGTGCGCTACAAACAACCCCGACCCCCACAGAAGGTAGGTGCCTATGCGACACGTTAGGAGGGTGGAGGGACCATAGCAGTGGATCCAGATCGAATACATCGGGCCCCTGCCCACCGCCCAGGGAGGCTACAAATACTGCCTCGTCCTGGTGGACGTGTTTTCCAAGTGGGTAGAAGCCTTCCCCTGTAGAACAGCCACAGCACTGGGCACTGCAAGGATCTTGGTACGGGAGGTGTTCTCGCGGTGGGGGCTACCCCAGTTTGTGGAGTCCAACCAGGGAAGCCACTTCACCGGCCAAGTCATGCAGAACACCCTTATGCTGCTTGGCATCAAGGGGAAGTGGCACGTAGCTCACAATCCACAGTCCTCAGGGATTGTGGAGTGCATGAACCGCACCGTTAAAGAAAAGCTGAGGAAAGAGACAGTGGACTCGCCCCAAAAATGGGCGGAGGTCCTGCCTCCAGTCCTCATGGGGATCCGGGCCAGCCAATCCAAAAGTACAGGGTATTCCCCGTACGAGTTAATGACTGGCAGGGTTATGCGGACCCCCACCCATGTCCTAGCCCCAGTTCTTACCAAAGGGCAGCTTCGGGAGGTAAATTGGGATAAATTCGCCCGAACACTCCTCGAGTGCCTGAAGCAGATTTACGAGAAGGCAGCAGGTAGTATGGGGAAGCAGCACCGGAATAACCGGTTGCTGATCGAGCCTAACAAAAGTCACCAATGGGAGATAGGGGACCAGGTAATGGTTAGGAACTACGCCCAAGTGGGGAGTTTAGAGCTATTGTACATGGGACCCTATAGCATAGTAGATAATGCCAGCCCCATGGTGTATGCAGTGAAATTGTCCCGGTGCACAAAATGGTTCCATATCATCCAGTGTAAGCTGTTTAAGCCAGAGGCAAAGAAGCAGGCAGCTGGGATCCAACCCGAGGTTAGAAATCCCCAGCCCGCAGCAAGTTCAAGTACACAGGCTGTGCAAGCAGGCACAGTCGCGTGCGTCAGGGGAGGAGTCACCCAGCCCCCTGTTCAGACCACTCCCCCCATCTTCTGGGATTCAGGTGGGGAGGAGGAGGAGCCCGAGCCAGATAACACCGCCTACAACACAGGTTTTGAACCTGAAGGCGGAGACCCTCAGCCACCGGCAACCGACAGCGAGGGATTACCTGTCCCCAGCTTAGGTTTGGGAGGGGTGGGACTCAAGGGAAAGGACCCTCAGCCAGCGGTCGTGGGAAACCCACAGGCCATGCCCTCAAAGATAAGGGTCCGAGCAAAAGGTTCCCTCACCAAGGTGGCCCCACCAGTAGCCCTCCCTAGAAGGTCCCCTCGGACACCCCAGCCCAGAAAGGTATGGTCACCGACTCCCCAGCCTAAAACGACAGCCTCCCGAGCCAGGGAGAAGCCGAAAGACAAAGGTCCCCAGCTAGCAGCTACAGACTGCAAGGGACCGGAAGTGCAGGCCAGTGCAGCCACACCATAAGGAGCAGCCTGCAACAGCCCAAACAGGGATTAGGCTGGCCGCCCGGAGATGGGCGGCAGATGTGTATAGTTTTAGGTAGTTTAAGTTTTAAGTTTATATAGTGTTAAGTTTAGGGTGTTTAATTTAATTCTAATAAGGTAATAAAAAGGGCAAAAGCAGGAACTAAGTGTCACAAAACATCTTTGAAAGTTCTCTATCTGAATGCACGTAGCATTCGTAACAAAATAGACGAGTTAATGGCACAAATAACTACATATGGGTATGATCTTGTGGCCATTACAGAAACATGGCTGCAGGATGACAATGCCTGGGAATTAAACATACCAGGTTATTTAACGATCAGGAAGGACAGGCAGGAAGGAAGGGGAGGTGGGGTGGCTATGTTAATAAAGGAAGGAATCACTGTAATACAGCGAAATGATATTGGGTCAAAAGATCTGGATAATGAAACAGTTTGGGTGGAGGTAAGGAATAATAAGGGGAAAAAAACACTAGTGGGCGTAGTCTATAGGCCTCCGAACAGTGGCAACTCTGTTGGACTGAGTATCAATCAGGAAATAGTTGAGGCTTGTAATAAGGGAACATCTATAATTATGGGGGATTTTAACTATCATATTAATTGGACAAATCAAATTGGGCAGGGCTGCCTTGAGGATGAGTTCATTGAGTGTATTAGGGATGGGTTTCTTGAGCAGTATGTAACTGAACCGACCAGGGGGCAAGCAACCTTAGATCTGGTCCTGTGTAACGAGACGGGATTAATTAAAAATGTCCTAGTAAAGGATCCCCTTGGAATGAGTGACCATAACATGGTTGAATTCCATATTCAATTAGAGGGTGAGAAGGTTGGATCTCAAACAAGCGTGCTAAGCTTGAATAAAGGAGACTATGAAGGTATGAGAGCGGAATTGAGTAGAGTGGATTGGGAAAATAGATTAAAGGGTAAGACGATACATGATCAGTGGTGTACATTTAAGGAGTTATTTTACAACTTCCAAAAAATGTATATTCCACTGAGAAGAAAAGGGTGTAAAAGAAAAGACAGCCATCCGTGGCTAAGTAAAGAAATTAAGGATAGTATTCGACTAAAAACAAGGGCATATAAGGTAGCCAAAACTAGTGGGAGGATAGGGGATTGGGAAAACTTTAAAAGACAGCAAAAAATAACAAAAAGATTGATTAAGAAAGGGAAGATAGATTATGAAAGTAAATTAGCAAAAAATATAAAAACAGATAGTAAGAGTTTTTATAGTTATATAAAAAGAAAAAGGGTGGCTAAAGTAAATGTTGGTCCCTTAGAGGATGAGACTGGGAAATTAATGGTGGGAAATATGGAGATGGCAAAAACACTGAATGAATATTTTACATCAGTCTTTACAGTAGAAGACACTAAGAATATCCCAACACTGGACAAACAGGAGGCTAAAGGGGGGGAGGAGCTAAACACGATCAAAATCACTAAGGAAGTGGTACTCGGTAAAATAATGGGACTCAAGGCGGATAAATCACCTGGACCTGATGGCTTACATCCTAGGGTCTTGAGGGAAGTGACGGTAGGGATTGTGGATGCATTGGTAATAATTTTCCAAAACTCCCTGGACTCGGCAAAGGTCCCGGCAGACTGGAAAACTGCAAATGTAACACCCTTATTTAAAAAGGGCAGTAGACAGAAGGCTGGAAACTATAGATCGGTTAGCCTAACACCTGTGGTAGGTAAAATTTTGGAGTCCATTATTAAGGAGACAGTAACAGGACATTTGGAAAATCATAATTTAATAGGACAAAGTCAGTATGGTTTTATGAAGGGGAAGTCATGTTTGACAAATTTGCTGGAGTTCTTTGAGGAAGTAACATATAGGGTGGATAAAGGGGAACCAGTGGACGTAGTGTATTTAGACTTCCAAAAGGCATTTGACAAGGTGCCACACAAAAGATTATTGCTTAAGATAAAAAATCACGGGATTGGGGGTAATATTCTGGCATGGATAGAGGATTGGCTATCTAACAGAAGGCAGAGAGTTGGGATAAATGGTTCATTCTCAGACTGGCAATCAGTAACTAGTGGTGTTCCGCGGGGGTCAGTGCTGGGTCCCCAACTCTTTACAATCTATATTAACGATTTGGAGGAGGGGACCAAGTGTAACATATCAAAGTTTGCAGATGATACTAAGATGGGAGGGAAAGTAGTGAGTGAGGAGGACATAAAAAACCTGCAAGGGGACATAGACAGGCTAAGTAAGTGGGCTGAGATTTGGCAGATGGAATACAATACTGGAAAGTGTGAGGTTATGCACTTTGGCAGGAAAAATCGTAGAGCAAGTTATTATCTTAATGGCAAGAAACTGGAAAGTACTGAAGTACAAAGGGATCTGGTGCACGAAACTCAAAAGGTTAGTATGCAGGTGCAGCAAGTGATTAAGAAGGCCAATGGAATGTTGGCTTTCATTGCTAGGGGGATAGAATATAAAAATAGGGAGGTATTGCTTCAGTTGTACAAGGTATTGGTGAGACCGCACCTGGAATACTGCGTACAGTTTTGGTGTCCATACTTAAGAAAGGACATACTTGCTCTCGAGTCAGTACAAAGAAGGTTCACTCGGTTAATCCCGGGGATGAGGGGATGGACATATGAGGAGAGGTTGAGTAGATTGGGACTCTACTCATTGGAGTTCAGAAGAATGAGAGGCGATCTTATTGAAACATATAAGATTGTGAAGGGGTTGGATCGGGTGGATGCGGGGAAGATGTTCCTGATGATGGGTGAAACTAGAACTAGGGGGCATAGTCTTAGAATAAGGGGCTGCTCTTTCAAAACTGAGATGAGGAGGAACTACTTCACTCAGAGGGTGGTAGGTCCATGGAATATGCTGCCCCAAAAAGCTGTAGAAGCTACATCATTACATAAATTTAAAACAGAAATAGACAGTTTCCTAGAAGTAAAGGGAATTAAAGGTTACGGGGAGCGGGCAGGAATTTGGACATGAGTCTAGGTTCGGATCGGTCATGGCCCTGTGGGTAGCGGAGCGGGCCCAGGGGCCGCGTAGCCTGATCCTGCTCCTATTTCGTGTGTCTAATTCTGTTAGATTCAGGAGATGGTTCTGTGATAGTGGATTGGCGGTTAGGATCAGATCAGCCATGATCTTATTGAATGGCGGAGCAGGCTCGAGGGGCCGATTGGCCTACTCCTGCTCCTATTTCTTATGTTCTTATGTTCTAAGGTGATGGTTAGTTTTGAGTAAGCCATCTCAGAGTATTGTCCATGTGAGTCGAGGTCGCGGGGCCCGACCATATGTCACCCGAGCCAGCGAGTCTCTAGGGAACCTGGCTGTATGCTTTTATGTCTATTGCAGGAAATTTCAGAATGTACGGAGGCGTAATCCTGCTCGCCCTGCTCGGGCTGAGCATTGGTAGGAGAGGGGACTTCGAGGACCACCACATCTTCGG
This sequence comes from Somniosus microcephalus, assembly GCF_052327205.1. Lineage (NCBI taxonomy): Eukaryota > Metazoa > Chordata > Chondrichthyes > Squaliformes > Somniosidae > Somniosus > Somniosus microcephalus. The sequence continues at coordinate 73,210,483 of NC_141005.1, forward strand.
GTGCTCGGGGAACAGGGCGCCGGTGGCGGTCGACGGTAGCGGCGTATGGCAGGCGGAGGAGACAACCGCTTACTTCCACGAGGGGATGTGGCCGGGGTGGCTGGGATCCAATTCGTCCCAGTACTCCAACCAGACCAGGTTCACCTATGGGGAGGCCTCCCTCCTGTGCCCCAGGATACGGATCGTCACTCCCAGGATTAGCGTCACCGTGGGCGAAAGGATATGTTTAACATGCAAGGGACACGTTCCCCTGGATAGGTGGAGGTGGCTCAGGAAACTAAGTAAAGGCATGGGGAACCCCAGAGTTGAGTGGGAATGGTTGGGGAACAACACTCATCAGACTATCACAGGGACCCATGGGGGGTTAAGTGTGTACTGGGATAAATGGTGGGAACCGGATCAGGGGATCTATGTCTGCATGTGGGGATCAGAGAAGGCCTGCCCCACAGGCATTTCCATCATTTTCCGCAGCAAGTGGCAGGATAACGGGAGGGGGATGGACTGGGAGTCTCGCCTGGACGCATGCACGATCCCATACTCCCCAATCTCAGTTAATGCCACTGAACTAGTGACCCGCCCCCGACAGCCCCTGCCCACGACCGCGACGTCACGGACAATAGTAGAGGGATGCCCCGCCACCACCAAGGGACAAGGAAACAGCTTGGTGCTAGTACCTACAGACCAGGTGCTGTATCAAGGGGTGCACTACGCGGTAGCCTCCGTGATTTTAAACCTCACCGAGGTACACCTACCCACGTGGTGCCCCACAGAGACCGCGCAGTTGTATCAAGGCCTCTTAAAAGATATGTTCCGTAAATTCTATGAGTTTGATTTTTCAGACGTTGACAGAACCAGACTCTACACCCACGAGCTTTTGGACGGGATTGGGAGACAAAGAAGGGGTGCTTTTAACGATGTTTTAGCTGGTTTTAACATGGGATCTTCTGTCATCAACAGTTTAGATGACATTGAGCTGCAGACCCAGATTAATGGTTTAAAAATGCAATTAAAGAAAATATTATTCGATGAGAATGAGGTGGTGGGTTCCGAGTTGCATGAGGACCAGGCCATGACACTCCACTTAAAGGAGATCATAACGGAGCTGGAGGAACATGCTAAAATGGTTAATGCTCTAATTAGGGAGGGCAGAAACGCTTCTGACCAAGCTGCGCAGAATGAAGTGTGCGTGCTGTATGGGGCATGGTTGCTGGGCGAGGGCCGCAACAATCTGGAGGATTTAAAGCAAGGTTTAGTCCCCTCCTGGATCAGCAACAAACACCTCGCAGCCCTCCACCCTTTTGAGAATACATTAAGCCTGTGCCAGCTCCGGCTAGCTTCGGAGGCCTACCCAGTCCCAGTGGACTGTGGGCGGTCCAACCACACCATCATGGGGATAGTTGTAAGAATACCGGTCATGGGCAGAACGGCCCGACCCGCGCCGGTGTACAGGGTGGAGAACATTGGAGTCATTCTGGGTCAAGTCACTATTGGAGGCAGTGCGGTCTCTTCTGACTGGCCAGGGGAGAGCAGCAGCCACCACCGGTGGTTTGACCCCCTCTGCCGCCCCACTATGACTAGAGCCAGCACAGCCTGTTGACCTGTGTCCACGCGAAAATGCTGAGGGGAGAAGGCCCTATGTTGAGATGGGGGTGAAGATGATGCAGGGGAGATATTCAGTGGACACTGGAGCCTCCAGCACGGTGGTCCACTCAGAAGACCTGACCAATTCCCCCCGGTCTAACAAAGTCCATTTAGCTTAATGGGACCCACAGGGAAACGAGCAGCTGGGAGTGAACCTGAGGTCAGAAATCCCCAGCCCACAGCGGGTACAAGCTCACAGACTGCACAGGCAGGCGCTGTGGCTTGTGCTAGGGGAGGAGCCATTCATGACCAGTGGAAGCTGTTTAAGCAGGGGGACAGGGAAGAAGAGTTCTGGGACCCCTGTAGAGAAGGTCCGGTAGCAACCATCCGGGACAAGGGAGGCACACAGGAGATAGTTTGGCCCCGGACCAAAAGCAGGTCCAAGCCCAAGACACCACCTTCAAGGCCGCCCTGGTAAGGGAAAAGGATTGGAATAGAATTACTGGCAGGCTGCCAGTTATATTAAACAATGCAGGTTGTTTGAGCCGGGGGCAGGGAAACAGGCAGCTGGGATTGTACCTGAGATTAGAAATCCCCAGCCTGCAGCGCGTACCCACATACAGGCTGCACACGCAGGCACAGTCACGTGCATGAGAGGAGAAGTCCCCCAGCACTTGGGCTGAGCGATTCCCCCTCTCTTGTGGGACTCTGGGGAGGAGCCTGAACCAGGTTTTGGACCTGAAGGGGAAGGCTCTCAGCCACCGGCAGCCAGTGGCCAGGGATTGCCTGTCCCCAGCCCAGGTTTGGGAAGGGAGGGACCCGAAGGAGGAGGTCCCCAGCCAGCAAGGAGTGTGATCCGAGCTAAGGGTCTGCTCGCCGGGGTAGCCCCACCAGCGACACTCCCTAGGAGATCTCTTTGGGTACCCCAGCCAAAGAAAGTATGGTAACCCACTTTCCAGTGGAAAAGGGCGGACTCCCGAGTCAGGGAGAAGCCAAAAGGCAGAAGTCCCCAACCAGCAGCCCTAAGCTGCAAGGGACCAGAAATTGGAATCAGTCCAGCCACGCCACAGGGAGCAGCCTGTGGCAGCCCAAACAAGGATTAGGCTGGCCGCCCGGAGATGGCCGGCACTTGTATATAGCTTGTTCAAGTAATGTGTATAGAGGTTTAAGGTTGAACGTGTTAATTTTAAAATTTTATATTGCATATTCAGTAATGTCAATTATTAGAGCATAAGTTTTAAGTATGGTACCATTCCAGAAGTTGTATTATGTGAGCCAAGGTCGCGGGACCTGATCACACTCCCCCGAGCCCGGGGACCTGGCTAGATGTTTTTTTTTTATTAGTCTTTTTCAGAGTTCCAGAAGGTACAGAGGACCATTGTGTTTTTGGGCAATTCGGGAAAGGAAGCACCCCTAGCCCACGAAGAAAGGGGTCTGCAGGAGGCAGATGCCCACAGCATTTAAACCATTATTGGAAGTTCGATTAAGAGTTTACAAAAGCTTGTTAATTATTTTATATCTTGTATTATGTACCGGTCCCAACCCCAAAGGAGATAATGTGTGAATTTAGTTTCTAACTGTAAGATTGTACTACTTGTTTGGAGTTAATTGGAACAAATTGCATATGCCTATGAATTGTTGTGTTTGCAGATTGTGAAAGTTTCAAAAACATTTATGGCTGAAGGATGGTGCCATTTATTAAAGTATTAAAACTATGTCGCAAGTGGTGCAGGGGCATTGGACCCCTCCATGCTTGAATTATTGTGAATACAAGTGCTCCAGGGGCATTGGGCACCCTCCATGCTTGAATTATTGTGAATGCAAGTGGTGCAGGGGCACTGGACCCCCTCCGTGTATTGATTATTTAACTAATCTTGTTTTTCTGTCGATAGATGCCTACCGTGTACTGCCATTCTCTCTGGGTAGGGGAGATGGATGTGTTGGGGGATCAAAGATAGATCTAGCTAAGTATAAGGGAAGGTTGTTTGTGGGGGGTCAGAAATTATTGCTCACCTTTGGACAGGATACTACAAGCAAGTTTTAGTATCCGATGGGGGACTGTAGGATCTCGCAATAATTTCAAAATTTTCTACAGCTCCGAAGATTTATTTTTGATTAAAGAATACCTGGGTAGAATACACCTTTAAAAATCCAGGGATCAAAAATGGCCGTCAGACCTCGTGACAGAAGAAAAGGCAGCCTGTGTGTCTGTGAAAAGGGTAATCAAAGATGGCTGTCTGACCTCGTGGCAGAAGACACAACACAGCCTGTGTGCTGTGAAAAGGAAAATCAAAGATGCCTGACAAAGGATTCAAAAAAAAACCCAGCCCCTGAAGTAATAAGGTATTTAAACCGTCAATCAAATGCGGTTTGGGAAACTGCTACAATGTTGACTCAAAAGATTAAGTGCGTGAACAAAGGAACTTTGCTTACACGAACACTTTACAATATTGACTTCAGAGATTATGCATTTGAGACTGCCAATCAATTGCGGTTGGGCGTGACCACAGGACAATCAGATTGTTTACACTAACACCCAAGGGCTGTTTACTCAGCAATTAAGGAAATAGACATGTTTTCTTCAAACGGAGACAGCTTTATTCAACCCATCACAATTGTTGTATCCGTGTGTTAATGGAGACACAGAATGCAGGAGTTGGTTTAACAGGTGTTTACTGAACAAAGTCTGGAGGTGAACTAAAAGATACAAGACACTATACAGGCTTATATAGCCCGAGTGGCCACTACCGGCATTACAGTACACAGGGGCTCTTAAAGGCACATACACCACAACAATGAATGGGGATACATTCAAAAACCCATCACAAGGGAAATGGGGAATTCATTCAAAACCCATCACAATGAATGGGGACAGTTCGATTCCCTTTTGTATAGCCCAGATACATTTGGATTTGGGCGGGAAGATTTCGGCTCCAAATGGGGTATAAGATAGCTTCTCAGGAAGCCATCTCGCTCTCTCTCTGCAGCCTCGCCTCCGTGCCCTGTCTACAACTCAGGAGCCCGCCCAAGGGAGTGGAATACCAGCAGTTACCTTTAAACACTGGGGTATCTCCATTTCCGGGTGGTGAAAAATCTAAGACCGCAGGGGCACGGAGCAGGCCTTTCACTGGTGAGCATAGTTTTTCTGGCCCATCACAAGGCAACTTAGATAGGTATTTAGGGGTGGGAATTAAGGGGGATTTTGTTAAATTGTGATTTTAGTCAATTTTCCCTCATTGTGTCTGTTTTCTCCTCCTCTGTTAAGTAACAGTGTTGCACTAAGCAAAAGAGTGCTGTCGTGGACACTAAGTGTACTGTGAGAAGTAAAATGCTGCACTAGTTAAAAGTGCTGTATTTAAGTAGGAGTGTACTGTATTAAAGGTGCTGTATTTAAGTAAAAGTGTGTTGCACTAAGCTAAAGAGTGCTGTAGTGGACACTAAGTACTGTGAGAAGTAAAGTGCTGCACTAGTTAAAAGTGCTGTATTTAAGTAAGAGTGTACTGTATTAAAGGTGCTGTATTTAAGTAAAAGAGTGTTGCACTACGCAAAAGAGTGCTGTCGTGGACAATAAGTGTACAGTGTTAAGTAAAAGTGCTGTATCGAGCACAGGTGTGTTGTATTCATTATTTTAAGTTGTTTTCTTTTTGTTTCAATAAATACTGGTCTGTTTTGCACCCAACCACGAGTCTCGATTCTGTCTACATCGCTACCGAATAAGTCCAGCGGTCAGAACCAGGAAAGGGGAGCGATTCGAAACCGCACGGGGCTCTGGAGCAGCTCAGAGGCTTCTGACTGGCCAGAGACAATAACCCCATCCCCGCGAATAAGTCCAACAGGTTATGCAATAGTAGCTATAACGGAGACCTGGCTTCAAAATGGGCGGGATTGGAAACGAAACAATCCTGGCTACAGTGTAATAACATTTGTAGAAGTCGTGTGGGCAGATGTCACATGATCAGGCAGAATCATAGAAATTTACAGCACAGAAGGAGGCCATTCGGCCCATCTTGTCCGTGCCAGCCGACAAAGAGCAATCCACCCAAATCCCACTTTACAGCACTTGGTCCGTAGCCTTGTAGGTTACGGCAGTTCAAGTGCATATCCAAGTACTTTTTAAATGTGATGAGGGTTTCTGCCCCTACCACCCTTTCAGGCAGTGCATTCCAGACCCCCACCATTCTCTGGGTGAAAAAATGTCTCCTCAAATCCCCTGTAAACCTCCTACCAATTACTTTAAATCTATTATTGACCCCTCTGCTAAGGGAAAAAGGTCCTTCCTATCCACTCTATCTCGGCCCCTCATAATTTTATACACCTCAATTAGGTCTCCCCTCAGCCTCCTGTGTTCCAAAGAAAACAACCCCAGCCTATCCAATCTTTCCTCATAACTAAAATTCCCCAGCCCAGGCAACATCCTCGGAAATCTCCTCTGCACCTTCTCTAGTGCAATCGCATCCTTCTTGTAATGTGGTGACCAGAACTGCACGCAGCACTCTAGCTGCGGCCTAACTAGTGTTTTATACAGTTCAAGCATAACCTCCCTGCTCTTATATTCTGCGCCTCGGCTAATAAAGGAAAGTATCCCGTATGCCTTCTTAACCACTTTATCTACCTGTCCTGCTACCTTCAGGGATCTGTGGACATGCACTCCAAGGTCCCTCTGATCCTCTGCATTTCTCAGTGTCCTACCATTTATTGTGTATTCCCTTGCCTTGCTAGCCCTCATTACCTCACACTTCTTCCAATTGAATTCCATTTGCCACTGTTCTGCCCACTAGACGAGTCCATTGATATCTTCCTGCAGTCTACAGCATTCTGTTTCATTATGAACCACACGGCCAATTTTTGTATCATCTGCAAAATTCTTAATCATACTTCCTACATTCAAATCCAAATCATTGATATATACCAGAAAAAGCAAAGGATCCAGTACTGAGCCCTGCGGAACCCCAGTGGAAACAGCCTTCCGGTCACAAAAACAGCCTTCGACCATTACCCTTTGTTTCCTGCCTCTGAGCCAATTTTGGGTCCAACTTGCCACTTTGCCTTGGATCCCATGGGCTTTTACTTTTGTGACCAATCTGACATGCGGGACCTTATCAAAAGCCTTGCTAAAATCCATATAGACTACATCAAAGGCACTACCCTCATCAACCCTCCTTGTTACCTCCTCGAAAAATTGAATTGCGTTAGTCAGACACGACCTTCCGTTAAGAAATCCATGCTGACTGTCCCTGATTAATCCGTGTCTTTCTAAATGAAGATTTCTCCTGTCCCTCAGAACTTTTTCCAATAATTTTCCCACCACCGAGGTTAGGCTGACTGACCTGTAATTGTGCGGTCTATCCCTCTCTCCCTTTTGAAAGAACGGTAGCACGTTAGCAGTCCTCCAGTCATCGGGCAACACACCTGTAGCCAGAGAGGATTGTAAAATGATGGTGAGAGCCTCTGCTATTTGGTGTCTTACTTCTCTTAAGAGTGTGGGATAGATTTGATGCGGGCCTGGGTATTTGTCCAGTTTGAAAGATGCTAAAACCCTTACGACTTGGTGTTTGTACATGTTTATTTGATGTAATACTTGAATAGAAGGCAATGAAGGGTTGGGCTTGTAGTGTGTTTGTGTGGGAGGCAGAGCAGCAAGAAGAGGGGGAGGGGGGGTGGGGGGTTGCAGGAGGAGTAAAATTTGTAAATGTAAATTGAGTGTTGCATGCTTGTATGAACGCATAGAAGAAGAGAAAAAAATGGGCGACAGCTTTAAGTAAAGAGAAAGCCAGCTAGCATCTGCCTACGGCCATACGCGTCTGAAAATGCCCGATCTCGTCTGATCTCCGAAGCTAAGCAGAGTCATCCCCATCCCCATTAATAATTCCTACAAAATGGCGACGGTGGCAGGACCGTCGGCAACGGTGTGCGATGTAGCAGACGGTGTTTTGAGTCTGGAGAGAGCAGCAGTTATTGGTTTTCTTTTTATCCCACTGGTTTGCTTGTGGTTAGGTACCCGCAGGCTTGGGGAAGTTACCCGCAGGCGATGAAGAGCCCGTCCAGGGAAGTAGGACACCCGCAGTTACGTTTGAATTACTGGGGTATCTCTGCTCTGGGGCGGTGAAAACCTAAAAACATCGACAGGCAACAGGGCACGGAGCAGGCATTTCAATATTCTAGACTGGTGAGCATCAATTTTCTGGCCCATCACAAGACAACCTAGATAGGTGGAATAGGGTGGGAGTTAAGGGGAATTGCTAAAGTGTCATTTTAGTCATTTTCCCTCGATGTGTCCATTTCTCCTCCCCCATTAAGTGTAATTGTGTTGCATCCATAGTGATTTTTCTCTGTATAGTAATTATTTCTCTATTTTAATAAACATTGGTTTTCTTTGCACCGAACCACTGGTCTCGTTTGTCTATATCGCTACTCGTAAATAAGTCCGGTGCTCAGAACTAAAAAGGGGGAAGCAATTTGAACCGCACGGGGCTGGGGCAGCTCAGGCACACGAATGACTGACCAGACAAAAACCCCAAACCAAAACCCCCTACAGAAATGGCGAGCCAGGTAGGAGCATCGGCGACAGTATGCGATATGACAGACAGTGGTGCGGACAGAGAAACCACAATGGAAGAGAGGTTGTCCACTTATGTGTGCAGAAAGGTAAATATCGCCAAGAAATGGGTGGGCGCTATGTTAAAGGCCGAGCGTCCCATAGACACCGCCGCCCAGTGGACGGCGAGTAAACAGCATAAGAGGGCAATTGAAAAGGCAGTCTGGTTAATGTGTTACAAGAAACAAGTCCTAGTGCTGGACAGTGTTGTAGTAGCACAGGCTGCCAAGCTCAAGAAATTGGCCCTAGAAATGCAGGATAAGGTTTTAGCGGAAGAGAAGGTGCTAGTGGCGCTTCAGGCGTTAAGCCAAGAAAGAGTGCAGACGGCAAAGGAACACCAGGCAAAGGTAGAGTGCTTGGAGGCCCGGGCCGTCGAAGTGCAACGGGAACTTCAGGCAAAGGTAGAGTGCCTGGAGGCCCGGGCCATTGAGGTGCAATGGGAACATCAGGCAAGGGTAGAGCACCTGGAATACCAGACCGCTGAAAGTAAAGCCAGCGCTAGGTGTACGATGGAGCACTTGGAGAGGCGAGGGGCAGTGAGATAAGGCTGCAGGACACGATTTGCGACCTCACCCAAGAATTAAAAGAGCAGGAGGAGAAAGTAAGGGAGGTAAAGGCAGCATACAAGCTAGCCTGCGACCGGGGGTTCGAGGAGGCAGATCACGGGCCCTGTAGGGAGGAGATCAAAAGATTGGGCATGGCCTTATCGAGGGCGAAGGGCATGGTATGCCTCATCAGCCCGAAGGCAGGCCAGTCGGACTTTACCGGCAACCCAAACCGAACCGTCCCACAGGCAGCACCCAGGACAACGTTGGCTAGGGAATCAGAGGACCCACGGCCGCCACCCATAGCTCAGAGTTTTCAGGAGGTCTGGCAGCAAGGGGGGGTGGAGGATGAAGTGGTAGAGGAAGCAGAGCAGGCCCCGCTAGATAGGCCGGGACCAGGACTGGTGTACCCACTCCGACAACGGAGGTGCGGCCCGCCCGTTGATGACGAGGACCCAGGGGCCATCCAAAATCAGTTTGTGGTGCCGCATGGCACCCAACAGCTCAGGGCCATGGTTAGTCACATCCCCAAGCTCACCGAAAAGGGAGACCCCTCTCTGCACTTCAGGGAGATAGAACAGGCAGCGTGCGTCAATGACTGCGATGACGCAGAGCAAGCTAAGATGCTGCTGTTTTCTCTGGGGAGTGATCTCCTCCAGACCCTATCTGATGAATGTAAGAAGGGGCAGAAAGATTTGAGGAACAAGATATTGGAGGCCATGGGACTCAATGACGGTAGTCCGTTCGCCCGGGTGGAAAAAATGGTACAGCTCCCAGGGGAGTCCCCGCAGGCGTTCGCAGACAGGCTGTGGCCAGTCTACTGGAGCGCATGCCCGGGAATGCCAGCGCGGACATTACTGAACCAAGTCCAATTGACCCACTGGCTCCGTTGTCTAATGACAAACTGCCTGCCCCAAATCCGAGCCCAGGCTGCGGCCTGGTTTGACCCCAGTAGCCCCCAGACCACTGAGGAAACGGTGATCTGCCAGCTCACGATAGCATTTAAAAATATGAGGGGTATCGAGACGCCCCAACCCAAGGGAAAAGTCCATGAGGTTAAACCTGGGGGCCAGAATAAGAAAGAGTGGCACCAGGAGGGGAACCATCCCTCCCAGACTAAGTTAAACTGTTATGGGTGCGGGGAGGACGGCCACTAGCGCAAGGATTGTAAGAATCCCTGGAAGGAGAATAAGGGAAAGAATTCATCAGCCCCAGCCCAAAAGGCAGAGCCAGGTATCCCTCCTGCTGCGATCGAGCCACTCTTGGAGTCGATACGATCTCTCTTCCTGACCAGCCAGGGGAAAATAGCAGCCACCACCGGTGTTGTAATCCCATCAACCCCATACAACCCACAGCAATGACTAGAGCCAGCGCAGCCTGTCGACCTGTGTCCCCCAGAAAGACACGCACAGGAAGAGACCTCCTGTAAAATGGAGGAATACCTGCGGTGCCAGGTTGCGGAGGCTAAGTTAGTTGAGCAGGCTTTAAGGGAGGAGAACGCTAGGTTAACAGTGAGGGCTGGCAGTTTAGAGGGTCAGCGAAGGGTTTTTTAAATGGTTCATGACCAGTGTGAGCTGTTTAAGCCGGAGGCGAAGAAGCAGGCAACTGGGATACAACCCGAGGTTAGAAATCCTCAGCCCGCAGCGGGTACACACACGCAGGCTGCACACGCAGGCGCAGTCGCGTGCATCAAGGGAGAAGTTCCCCAGCACTTTGTCCGGACACCTCCTCCTCTCTTATGGGATTCCGAGGAGGAGAAGCCCGAACCAGGTTTTGAACCTGGAGGGGAAGACCCTCAGCCGCCGGCAGCCGGTGGCGAGGGATTGCCCGTCCCCAGTTCAGGTTTGGGAGGGGAGGGACCCGAGGGAGAAGGCCCCCAGCCAGCGAGGACTGTGACCCAAGCCAAGGGTCCGCTCGCCAGGGTAGCCCCACCGGTAGCACTCCCTAGGAGGTCTCCTCAGCCACCCCAACCCAGAAAAGTATGGTCACCGGCTCTTCAGTTAAAAAGGGCAGCCTCCCGTGTCACGAGAAGGGGCGATGTCGAGGACCATCATATCTTTGGATGCTCGAGGAAGAGGGCGCCCCTAGCACACGACGGAAGTGGTCTACGGGAGGCGGATGAAATCACCTTGTATGTCCACGAGGGGAGCTGGCTAGGATGGCTGGGGTCCAATTCAACCCAGTATTCTAGTGAGACCGGCTTCACGTATGGGGAGGCCTCCCTCCAGTGCCCGAGGATACGAATCGTCACCCCAAGGATTAGCGTCACCGTGGGCAAAAGAATATGTTTGACGTGTAAAGGGAACATTCCCCTGGATAGGTAGTGGTGGCTCAGAAAATTAAGCAAAGACATGGGGAATCCCAGGGTAGAGTGGGAAAGGTTAGGGAATGACACTCACAGGACCATTACAGGACCCAGGGAGGGTTAAGTGTGTGCTGGGATAAATGGTGGGAACCGGATCGGGGATCTACGTTTGTATGCGGGGATCAGAGAAGGTCTGCCCCATAGGCATTTCCATAATTTTCCGCAGCCAGTGGCAAAATAACGGGAGGGGGATGGACTGGGAGTCCCGCCTGGACGCATGCGCGATCCCGTACTCCCCAATCTCGGTTAATGCCACTGAACTAATGACCCGCCCCCGATGGCCCCTGCCCACGACCCCGACGTCACGGACAGTAGCAGAGGGATGCCCCGCCACCACCAAGGGACCAGGGAACGGCTTGGTGCTAGTACCCACAGACCAGGTGCTGTATCAAGGGGTACATTACGTGGTAGCCTCGGTGATTTTAACCCTCACCGAGGTATACTTACCCGCGTGGTGCCCCGCAGAGACAGCCAAATTGTATCAAGCCCTATTAACAGACATGTTTCGAAAATTCCGTGAATTTGACTTTTCGGAGGTCAATAAGACAGCATTGTATACTCACCAGGAGATTTGGGACGGGGTTGGGAGGCAAAGAAGGGGTGTTTTTAATGACATTTTAACTGGTTTTAACACGGGGTCCTCGGTCATCAACAGTTTAGATGACATTGAACTGCAGACCCAGATTAATGGTCTAAAAACACAATTAAAGGGCATTTTAACTGATGAGAATAAGGTGGTAGGTTCTGAGTTGCATGAAGACCAGGCCATGACTCTCCATTTGAAGGAGATCATCGCGGAGCTGGAAAAACATGCAAAGACAGTAAATGCTCTCATCAGGGAGGACAGAAACGCTTCTGACCAGGCTGCGCAAAACGAGGTGTGCGTGCTGTATGGGGCATGGTTGCTGGGCGAGGGCCGCAGCAATCTGGAGGATTTAAAGCAAGGTTTAGTCCCCTCCTGGATCAGCAACAAACACCTCGCAGCCTTCCACCCTTTGAAAACGCATTATGCCCGTGCCAGCTCCGGTTAGCTTCTGAGGCCTACCCAGTCCCAGTGGACTGTGGGCGGTCCAACCACACCGCCATGGGGATAGTTGTAAGAATGCCGGTCATGGGCGGGACAGCCCGACCCGTATACAGGGTGGAGAACATTGGAATCATTCAGGGGGGTGCACACATTCGTTTTACAGCGGTCCCGCCCTACATCATAAAGTGGGAGCATGCTATGATGGGCACTGACCTCCCAGATGAAAGGATTTGCAAATTTCATGTTTCTCCCCCCCCCCTGAAGGTTTACTTTTGGCTTATTGAAGAAACCCTGGTTGGACTGAGTTTAAAATCCAGGGCTCCAGGGCTCAACAAGATGGCTGCGGTCAACGTCATGGCCAAGGCCTGTAAGTTTCAGTTTGGACTGACAAAGAAGGAACTTTCCAGAAGTTAGAATGCAGACAGACCTTCTACATTTATGCATGAGAAGCAAATCCAGTGACATTCAAGCCTTTGATTAAAACCCATCAAGGTTGTTTGCACAGAAAATCAAGTGCAGGCAAAGCCTGTTCAATATGTAATAGCTGCATTCAGACCTTCGTTAGAGAACATCAGCACTGTTTGCAAACGATCAACGGGGCATTCAAGCTGGAATGGCCCCATCATGAAACCAGTTGGACAAAGGGGAACACTGATGAGTCGTTTAAAATCAATTAACCAGCCATTCAGGTCGATAGGCCCAGATCGGTACCCTTTGTATGAGCTTCAACACATCCAGGTCAGACAAAAGAAATAAGCTGATCTGGCGGGAGATAAGGGCTACCAGGAAGGGTATAACTAGTCCCTCAGGAAGCCATCTCGCTCTCTCTCTCTCGCCTCACCTCCAGTGTCCTGCTGTATCATCAACTCAGCGAGAGGATCGTCGATGAAGAGCCCATCCAGGGAAGTAGGACACCCACAGTTACATTTGAATTACTGGGGTATCTCTGCTCTGGGGCGGTGAAAACCTAAAAACATCGACAGGCAACAGGGCACGGATAAGGCGTTTCAACATCCTAGACTGGTGAGCATCCATTTTCTGGCCCATCACAAGACAACCTAGATAGATGTAAAAGGGTGGGAGTTAAGGGGAATTGCTAAAGTGTCATTTTAGTCATTTTCCCTCAATGTGTCCATTTCTCCTCCCCCGTTAAGTGTAATTGCATTGCATCCATAGTGATTTTTCTCTGTATAGTCATTATTTCTCTATTTTAATAAACATTGGTTTTCTTTGCACCGAACCACTGGTCTCGCTTGTCTATATCGCTACTCGTAAATAAGTCCGGAGCTCAGAACTAAAAAGGGGGAAGCGCTTCGAACCGCATGGGGCTGGGGCAGCTCAGGCACATGACTGACCGACCAGACAAAAACCCCAAACCAAAACCCCCTACACAGGGTGCCGGAGCCAGGGAGCACACATAATCCTGTGTCCCCAGCACTTGAATGCCTATTCCAAACCACAGTGCGGGTTCAGAGCTGCTGCCGCAAAACCTATAAATTGCACCATGGAGGCAATGGCACAAGAACATGTTCTCCCCCAGGTAGCATATATAGGAGGTGGGACATATTGTGTCACCACAGGAGCGCCACACTACCAGTACGGACAGCATAGCTGGTGTGCGGTGAGTGACAGCAGTTTCTGTTTCAAACCCGAGGCGGAAGTTCAAGTGGCACAACTACGAATTGTCCCCATTCCTGAACCCTCCACTGTTCACCTCACTGTGAAAGAGAATTTCACCCACCTGCAGAAATATGTTGCGCATTTTGGTTATCAGATTCCCCCTCTCCCAGAACACCTCACCAAATTGCTAAAAGCCGTTTTAGTGTCACAAAAACACTTCTATACCCTGGAACAGAAGACTGTCCAGATAGGGGCTGACATTTTAGATATTACGACCCCACCCTGGTGGGATGTTTTTGAAAATATAGAGGTCCCATCCTGGATCCGTATGGCATCCCACATCCTGGTGGTGTGTCAGTTAGGGATAGTTCTCTACCTGGTGTGCATCCAGTGTAGGAGAAAGGGTCCCAGATTAGAGTTTAAAACTAAAAGGTTGTGGAAGGAACATTATGCCCGGGTGGAAGAAGAGACACTGTAAAGTTCACAAAATTTCGGAAAATTTCGACAGCCCCCGAAGATTATTTGATTAAAGAAAACCTGGTTGGAATGTACCTTAAAAACCCAGGGCATCAAAGATGGCTGCCAGGCCTCGTGGCAAAAGAGAAAGACAGCCTGTCTGAAGATCTCACATCACTGGCTGACACAGGATTTGAGAAAAATACCAGCTTCTGAAGTACTTGAGGTACTTAAACTGTCAATCAACTGCGGTTAGTAAGTTTACACGGAACAAAGGATTGTTTGTTTACAAGCCCTCAGCAGTGTTGACTCAAGGGATTAAGCACTTGAAGCTGTCAATCAATTGTGGTGGGACTGCAACCGCAGGACAATGGATTGTTTACAAAACACTTGAGTACTGTTTACTGAACACTTAAGGATCTGTTTGTCCAGCACTTGAGAAATCAGTGGGACATTTTAAACTGAGCACAAACCAGTTAAACGAATGGGAAACGCATTCAAACACATTACAGTCAATGGGGACAGATTGGTCCCTTTTGTGTGACTCAAATACGTCCAGATTTGGGCGCGAAGATAAGGGCTCCCAAATGGGGTATAAAGATAGCCCCTCAGGAAGCCAGTCTCTCTCTCTCTGCCGCCTCACCTCCAGTGTCCTGCTTACCAGAGGAACAGCTCAGCAGCCCGCCCAAAGAAGTGGAATACCAGCAGTTACTTTTGAATTACTGGGGTATCTCTACTTCGGGGTGGTGAAGAACTCAAGACAGGTCGCAGGGGCATGGAGCAGGCATTTATTGGTGAGCATAGACTTGTTGGCCCATTACAAGGCAACCGAGATAGGTATAAGGGGTGGGAATTAAATGGGAATTTTGTTAAATTGTCATTTTTAATCAATTTTCCCTCGATGTGTCTGTTTTCTCTCCTCCCCGTTAAGTAAAGTGTGCAAGTGTGCTGTATTCATAATTATTTTCACTGTATAGCAATTTATTCTTTATTTTTAATAAACGTTGGTCTTCTTTGCACCCAACCACGAATCTCGTTTTGTCTATATCGCTACTGAAATAAGTCCGGCGGTCAGAACCAGAAAGGGAAGTGATTCGAAACCGCACGGGGCCTGGAGCAGCTCAGATACGCCTGACTGGCCAGACAATAACCCCAAAACCAAATACCCCTCCCTTTCTACAACACCCATTTGAGTTTTGCGTCACATCACTTAAACGTGATGGTCGTTGTTTGTTATTTTTAATAAAGATTGTTTCTTCATTTCATTGTGTTATTTTAATAAAGATTATGACTGTTTGATAATACAGAATAAAAACTTTGTAATGTACCAAGTGGTGCAGGGGCATTGGACCCCGCTCCACGCTTGGATTGTCTGTAACGAATTGTATTTGCCATCTGTAGATGCCTGTCATACACCACGTTTTCTCTAAGTATAGGAAATGTGGGCTGAGGGATTATGGATACGTAAATACATGGGAAGGTTATTTGTGGGGGCTCAGAAATTTTGCTCACCTTGGTTGGACACTTCAAGCAAGTTTCAATATCTTAGGGAGGACTGAAGGATTCGAAAATTTCATACATCTCTTCCCGCGCGCCCCCCCCCCCCCCGCCCCCCCCTTCCCCCCGGAGATTTGTTCATTTTTTAAAAAAGAAACCCTGGTCAGACTGAGTTTTAAAATCCAGGGCACAACCTCGTGACCGAAAGCCTGTCAGTTTCAATTCAGACCCTGGCAAGCTAACAGCTTGTGTATTTCAATGTCTGCAGCAAGGAGATCATGAAACCAGACAAGACTTTTGCATATGCATTGGGGACAAACCCAATTACAATCAGACCTGCGCATAAAGGCCATCAAGGTGTTTGCTCAAACAATCAAAATAATCAGCGGGGCCACCGAGATGGGGCTGGCCCCCAACAAAGAACCTGTTGGACAAAGGAGAGCAGTTGCAGAACCGGCAGGAACTGATTACCGGCCATCCAAGTCGATGGGCCAAGATCGACACCTTTTGTTTTAAACGAGCTCACCCAAATCATACAAAGGACTGAACTGATTTGCCGAGCAGATAAGGGCTACCAAGAGGAGTATAAATATAGCCCCTCAGGAAGCCATGCTCTCTCTCTCTCTCTCATCTCGCCTCCTGCGCTCTACCCCGCCATCAACCAAGGAAGAAGACCATCGAAGGAGAGCCCGTCCAGAGAGGTAGGATACCCTGTCAGAGACCTTTTAATTACTGGGGTATCTCTACCTGGACGTGAAGTCTGTGCAACAGCGGGACCACGTGACATCGGCAGGCAACAGGGCAAAGGGGCAAGGCTTTTCTTTCAACATCTCAGACCAGTGAGCATTATACTTCTGACCCATCGCAAGATAATCTAGCTAGGCGTAGAGGGTGGGAGTTAAGGGGATTGCTGAATTGTCATTTTAGCCATTTTCCCTCGATGTGCCGTTTCTCCTCCCCTGTTATGTGTAAGTGCACTGCATTCATATCATCCTTTTGTATAGTATTGTTATCTTATTTTCTCTGTTAATAAATTTTGGTTTTCTTTGTACCAAACCACTGGCCTGCTCGTTTGTCTATATCGCTATCTGCCAATAATCCCGGGGATCAGAACTAAGGGGTGACGATTCGAACCGCTCAGAGATAAGGCAGCCGGAGACATAACGGACTAGCCAAAGCAAGTAGCAAAACCCCCTACAATACGCACATATTTCTCCCAACAACTCGCATTTGGTAAACTAACGGCTAACATCCTACAATTCTGCTGGCTCAACTTGACAAAACGCAAGCAGCACAGCTGCCGTTCGAACACGAGCCATTCAAAATCTAACACTCGTTCCAAACAGGACATTTCAGTCTCTCATTCTCGGGCCTTTGCTTTTCTCACAATACATTCATGTGACAAGTGCTATTTGGAGCCCTGCTCCCCAGAAAATTACCTGAGTCTCCCAACTTTATGAGGGGAAACAAGGCACTCTGCAGCTATTGCGCCCTTGGCCATAAGCATTAGTCGGAGCATTGCCACCCGAAAGGCACGGCCTAAAAAAGGCATCAACTCTGGCAACTTTTACGCACTGGTGACTGAATTGCTTGGCTGTGGTGCCTTTGTTTCTGGCAAAATGTTAATGTGGGAAGTAGCATTGGAAGTAATTCCCTGAGTAACGGAGCAGAATTCAGCAGCCTTTGTGTGGAAGAAGTCTCATTCTTTGACTCTGGTGCCCTTTCCCTGAGAAACACCACTGTCTGCAGTGGGATTGAAAGCCACAGCAACAGAAAGCAATGCGGAATGCATCAACGCGGTAGGGTAAAAAGGTAGATTTCTGACTCCCTGATTTTTAGTGTGGGAAATGGTTGAAAAGAGAAGTGTGATTTGAAACCTTATCCCCAAGGACAGTGTTAGTATGTGGCAAGCTTTGTGAGGAAAAGAAGTTGGTCTGTGAGCGTTGCCTTTAGCTTGTTGGCAAACGGCAATACCTTTGAGGTATTTGTGGTGGCCACTTGTAAATTGAAGATGAGTTGAGTAGGCTTTCTGATGCTGGTTGTAATTGTGTGGATGAAAAGGTAATGTCAGAAGTGGGATTCGAACCCACGCCCCTAGAAAGGGACCAAGAATTCACCAACCATCAGTAAGGTAAGGATTAACAGTCCTTGAGTCTGGCGCCTTAGACCACTCGGCCATCCTAGCATAAAATCTGAAAATGCTGCAAATACTCAGCAGCTCAGGCAGCACCTGTGGAGAGAGAAACAGTGTTAATGGTTCTGGTCGATGACCCTTTCTCAGAACCGTTGATGAAAGGTCAGCGAAATGAAACGTTAACTCTGTTTCTCTCTCCACAGATGCTGCCTGAGCTGCTGAGTATTTCCAGCATTTTCTGTTTTTATTTCAGGTTTCCGCAGTATTTTGCTTTTTTATTCGGCCATCCTGACAACTGTGCACAGGAGCTTCAGAAAAATGTGCTCTTAATTCTGCACTCTTACTGAGCAGCATCACACACATTCCTCCTGTGCAAACACACAACAAACACACTCCATTCATTCTTCCTGCATGAATTAACCGGCAGTGCCAGTCATTAAGTTCAACATCCCTGCAATGCTCCATCTCACCCTTAGTGAGCTCCCCGCTGGACTGGAGCTAATTTACAGAAAAACGGGAAACTGTTCAACCTCCGTCGCCTCCAGTCCAGATCCAAGGTTGTCCCATCCTCTGCCATTGAATTACAGTATGCAGACGACGCTTGCGTCTGCACTCACTCGGAGGTCGAACTCCAAACCATCGTCAAAACCTTCACCGAAGCATACGAGAGCATGGGGCTTACACTAAACATCCGTAAGACAAAGGTCCTCTACCAACCTGCCCCCTCCACACAGTACTGCCCCCCGATTATCAAAATCCACGACAAGGCCTTGGACAATGTGGACCACTTTCCATACCTTGGGAGCCTACTGTCAACAAAGGCAGACGTCAACGACGAAGTCCAACACCGCCTTCAGTGTGCCAGTGCAGCCTTCGGTCGCCTGAGGAAGAGAGTGTTTGAAGACCAGGACCTGAAACCCGGCACTAAGCTCATGGTCTACAGAGTTACAGTGATATCCGCCCTGCTGTATGCCTCAGAGATATGGACCATGTACAGCAGACACTCAAAACACTGGAGAGGTACCACCAATGCTGCCTCCGCAAGATCCTGCAAATCCATTGGCAGGATAGGCGCACCAACGTCAGTGTTCTTGCTCAGGCCAACATCCCCAGCATCGAAGCTTTGACCACGCTCGATCAGCTCCGATGGACGGGTCACATTGTCCGCATGCCCAGTACGAGACTCCCAAAACAAGCGCCCTACCCGGAGCTCCGGCACGGCAAGAGAGCCCCAGGTGGGCAGAGGAAATGCTTCAAGGACACCCTCAAAGCCTCCTTGAAGAAGTGTAACATCCCCCACCAACACCTGGGAATCCCTGGCCCAAGACCGCACAAAGTGGAGGAGAAGCATCCGGGAAGGCGCCGAACACCTCGAGTCTCTTCGCCAGGAGCAAGCGGAAGCCAAGCGCAGGCAGCGAAAGGAGCGCACATCAACCCAAGCACCCCACCCACCCGCCCCTTCAACCACCGTCTGCCCCACCTGTGACAGAGACTGTAGGTCCCGCATTGGACTCATCAGTCACCTGAGAACTCATTTTTAATGTGGAAGCAAGTCATCCTCGGTTCCGAGGGATTGCCTACGAAGAAGAAGAATGCAACCAACATTCATACACTCATACACGCCAACTCTCCGACACCTCCTCCTACCTCCACCTGGACCATGTCCCCACTACCGGACTTCAAACCACCATTTCCAAGACTGTCACTGACCTCATCTCCTTTGGAGATCTTCCCCCCACAGCCGCCAACCTCATAGTTCTCCAGCCCCGCACAGCCCGCTTCTACCTCCATCCCAAGATCCACAAACAGGACTGCCCTGGTAGACCCAGCGTTTCAGCCTGTTCTTGCCCCACGGAACTTATCTCTTCCGATCTCGACTCTATTTTTTCTCCCCTTGTCCAGTCTCTTCCCACCTAAATCCGCGACTCTTCTGACGCCCTCCGCCACGTTAACAGTTTCCAGTTTCCTGGCCCCAACCGTCTCCTTTTCACCATGGACGTACAATCCCTCTACACCTCCATCCCCCACCACGATGGCCTGAGTGCGCTCCGCTTCTTCCTTGAACAGAGGCCCAACCAGTCCCCATCCACCACTACCCTCCTCCGCCTGGCTGAACTTGTCCTCACATTGAACAACTTCTCCTTTGACTCCACTCATTTCCTCCAAATTAAAGGTGTTGCTATGGGAACCCACATGGGCCCTAGCTATGCCTGCCTTTTCGTGGGATATGTGGAACACTCTTTGTTCCAGCCCTACTCGGGTCCCCTCCCTCACCTCTTTTTCCAGTACATTGATGACTGTATCGGTGACGTTTCCTGCTCTCGCCCTGAACTAGACAATTTCATTCACTTTGCTTCCAATTTCCACCCTTCCCTCACTTTCACTTGGTCCATCTCTGACTCTTCCCTTCCCTTCCTCGACTTCTCCGTCTCCATCTCTGGGGATAGGTTATTGACCAACATTCACTACAAGCCTGTAGGGGGTTTGCACAGGCATGTTTGGTCAGTCAGCTTTGCCTCTGACTACCTTCTTTGAGCAGTTTGAATCGCTCGCCCCCTGGGTTCTGGACACCGGACTTAGATACAAGCAGCGGTACAGAAAATCGAGTAGACAAGTGGTTTGGTGTAAAAGAACCAAGATTTTATTGAACTGAAAAATTATAACGATCTTACACGAGAAAATTACTAGTACAGCACATTACAGACATAAAATGCTTATACTTAAAGGGAATGGGGAACACACGGCACAATCGAAGGAAAACAACTATATTAGCAATCCCCTTAATTCCCACCCCCTATACCTCACTAGATTAGACGATGAGGGGCCAGAACTTCATGCTCACCAATCCAAGAACTTGTCACATTTAAAAAAACAGTTGAAGGTTTTGGGTTCACTCCTTGTGCACTCTGTGGCCTGCCGACATCACGTGGTTCCAGCGCGCTGCAAGGGTGCCGTCCAGGTAAAATACCCCAATATTAAAGTCTCTGCCTGGGTATTTTACCTCGCAGGACGGGCTCTTCTTCAGTTGATGTTCTTCCTCGGTTGATCCTGTTGGGTTGAATGAGCTGGACTGAGGGCCCGTTTATTCGAAGCCCCACGCAGTCTTCTTCATACAACCCGTCCTGGTTGTAATCTGGCAGCAAGTTGAGAGGCAGGAGGCAGGAGGGAAGAGGCAAGAGAGAGAGTGGCTTCCTGATGGGCCCATAGTTATACCCCCATCGGGAGCCCTTATCTGCGCGCCAAATCAGTTCAGTCCTTTGTCTGATTTGGGTGATCTCGTTTAAATGTTTAAAAACGTTTATAAAAATGACCTGTAGAGTGATAGTCGTTATGTCTAAAGTAGCCTCGAAACCCTGGCCGTTGTTAAAGACAAGTTGTGAATTGCTCCCATTCAGGCTTAATGTCCCTGGTGAGCGGTTCCCAATATAAAATGCAGAAACCTAATGGCTTGATGGAGCCCATTCCAACTTAATGACTGGAATGTACAGTCTTTTGTTCATTTTATCAGTCCTTACAAAGTCTTTGATTAGCTTAAAACTTGAACTCCGTGACCTGCTGGTTTTGCAGAACCTTTGGTTTAAAATCCCATTTGGCCTGGTCACCAGGTTTACCGCAGCCATTTTGGGAACCCTGGTTTTAAAATCAAGTCCATCCAGGGTCCCTTTTAATTAATAACTTCGGGGAATGTTGGAATTTTGAGAACCTTACAAGCCCACTGACTCCCACAGATACCTGGACTACACTTCCTCCCACCTCGCCTCCTGTAAGGACTCTATTCCATTCTTCCAGTTTCTCCGTCTCCGCCGCATCTGCTCCGACGATGCCACCTTCCACACCAGTGCTTCTGACATGTCTTCCTTTTTCCTCAACCGAGGATTCCCCTCTACTGTGGTTGACACGGCCCTTGACCGTGTCCGTTCTATCTCCCGCACTTCAGCCCTCACCTCTGCCCCTCCCTCCTGGAACCACGATAGGGTTCCCCTTGTCCTCACCTTTCACCCCACCAGCCTCCACATTCAACGGATCATCCTCCGCCATTTCCGCCACCTCCAACGTGATCCCACCACCAAACGCATTTTCCCCTCACCTCCCCTTTCAGCATTCCATAGGGACCGCTCCCTCCGAGACACCCTAGTCCACTCCTCTATCACCCCCAGCACCCCTTCCCCTTTGCCCGGCACCTTCCCGTGCAAGCGCAGGAGATGCAACACCTGCCCCTATACCTCCCCACTTCCCACTGTCCAGGGCCCCAAACACCCCTTCCAGGTGAAACAGCGATTTACTTGTACTTTGTGCAATCTAGTATACTGTATTCGCTGCTCAGGATGTGGTCTCCTCTACATTGGGGAGACCAAACGCAGATTGGGTGGCCGCTTTGCGGAACACCTCCGTTCAGTCTGTAAGGGTGACCCCGAGCTTCCGGTCGCCTGTCATTTCAATTCACCGCTCCATTCCCACTCAGACCTCACCGTCCTCGGCCTCTTGCATTGTTCCACGGAAACTCACCGTAAACTCGAGGAACAGCACCTCATCTTTCGATTAGGCACTTTACAGCCTTCCAGACTCAATATCGAGTTCAACAATTTCAGATCATAACCTCAGCCCCTATTATATTTTTATATTTTTTATCCACTCTTTTGGTTTGTGACGTTTCCTTTTTTTTCTGTCCCACATGGCAGCTGTCTGTCATTCTGCCAGCGCATTTCACACTTCGTCTAGAGCCATCCTTTGTCTCTTTACTTGTCCTATTACCATCTCGTCTCGCCTTGAATATCTCTTAATGTCTGTTCACCTCCCAGACCTTCACTTTTGTTCTTTCATCCCCTCCCCCATTTCCCAGCCCCCAAACTTGCTTCTTAATCTGTTTCATTTCCTGCTTTTTTCTCAGTCCTCACGAACGGTCTTCGACCTGAAATGTTGACTCTGTTTCTCTCTCCACGGATGTTGCCCTGGCCTGCTGAGTTTTTCCAGCGTTTTCTGTTGTTACTTCATACACACATATTTCTCCCAACAATTCGTATTTTGCAAACTAGTGGCTAACATCCTACAATGAGTTTTTCCAGCATTTTCTGTTGTTATTTCGGATTTCCAGCATCCGCAGTATTTTGTTATCCTACAATTCTGCTGGCTCAACTTCAGAAAACACAAGCAGCACAGCTGCAGCTGGCACTGTCAGTCTCTCCTCCCCTCCGCCAGGGGGCACTGTCAGTCTCTCCTCCCCCCCGCCAGGGGGCGCTGTCAGTCTCTCCTCCCCTCCGCCAGGGGGCGCTGTCAGTCTACTCCACCCCTGCACCAGGGGGCGCTGTCGGTCTCTCCTCCCCTCCGCCAGGGGGCGCTGTCAGTGCCTCCTCCTCTCCGCCGGGGGCACTGTCAGTCTCTCCTCCCCTCCACCAGGCGGAGCTGTCAGCGTCTCCTCCCCTCCGCCAGGGGGTGCTGGCACTCTCTCCTCCCCTCCACCAGGGGGCGCTGTCAGTCTCTCCTCCCCTCAGGCAGGGGGTGCTGTCAGTCTCTCCTCCCCTCCGCCAGGGGGCCCTGTCGGTCTCTCATCCCCTCCGCCAGGGGGCGCTTTCAGGCTCTCCTCCCCTCCGCCAGGCAGCGCTGTCAGTCTCTCTTCCCCTCCACTAGGCGGCGCTGTCAGTCTCTCCTCACATCCGCCGGGGGCGCTGTCAATCTCTCCACCCCTCCGCCAGGGGTCGCTGTCAGTCTCTCCTCCCCTCGGCCAGGGGGCGCTGTCAGTCTCTCCTCGCCTCCGCCAGGTAGCGCTGTCAGTCTCTCCTTCCCTCCAACAGTGGGCGCTGGCACTCTCTCCTCCCCTCCACCAGGGGGCATTGTCTGTCTCTGCTCTGCTCCGCCAGGGGGCGCTGTCAGTCCCTCCTCCCCTCCGCCAGGGGGCACTGTGAGTCTCTCCTCCCCTACGCCAGAGGGCGCTGTCAGTGTCTCCTCCACTCCGCCAGCGGGCGCTATCAGCGTCTCCTCCCCTCCACCAGGGGGCGCTGTCTGTCTCTCCTCCCCTCAGGCAGGGGGTGCTGTCAGTCTCTCCTCCCCTCCGCCAGGGGGCCCTGTCGGTCTCTCATCCCCTCCGCCAGGGGGCGCTGTCAGGCTCTCCTCCCCTCCGCCAGGCAGCGCTGTCAGTCTCTCTTCCCCTCCACTAGACGGCGCTGTCAGTCTCTCCTCACATCCGCCGGGGGCGCTGTCAATCTCTCCACCCCTCCGCCAGGGGTCGCTGTCAGTCTCTCCTCCCCTCGGCCAGGGGGCGCTGTCAGTCTCTCCTCGCCTCCGCCAGGTAGCGCTGTCAGTCTCTCCTTCCCTCCAACAGTGGGCGCTGGCACTCTCTCCTCCCCTCCACCAGGGGGCATTGTCTGTCTCTGCTCTCCTCCGCCAGGGGGCGCTGTCAGTCCCTCCTCCCCTCCGCCAGGGGGCACTGTCAGTCTCTCCTCCCCTCCGCCAGACGGCGCTGTCAGTCTCTCCTCCCCTCCGCCAGGGGGCGCAGTCAGTCACTCCTCCCCTCCACCAGGGGGTGCTGTCAGTCTCTCCTCCCCTCCGCCAGGGGGCGCTGTCAGTCTCTCCTCCCCTCCGCCAGGGGGCGCTGTCAGGCTCTCCTTCCCTCCGCCAGGCGGCGCTGTCAGCCTCTCCTCACCTCCACTAGGCGGCGCTGTCAGTCTCTCCTCCCCTCCGCCGGGGGCGCTCTCAGTCTCTCCTCCCCTCCGCCAGGGGGCGCTGTCAATCTCTCCTCCCCTCGGCCAGGGGGCGCTGTCAGTCTCTCCTCGCCTCCGCCAGCTAGCGCTGTCAGTCTCTCCTCCCCTCCGACAGTGGGCGCTGGCACTCTCTCCTCCCCTCCACCAGGGGGCCCTGTCAGTCTCTCCTCCCCTCCGCCAGGCGGCGCTGTCAGTCTCTCCTCCCCTCCGCCAGGGACCGCAGTCAGTCACTCCTCCCCTCCGCTAGGGGGTGCTGTCAGTCTCTCCTCCCCTCCGCCAGGGGGCGCTGTCAGTCTCTCCTCCCCTCCGCCAGGTGACGCTGTCAGTCTCTCCTCCCCTCCGCCAGGGGGCGCTGTCAGTCTCTCCTCCCCTCCGCCAGGTGACGCTGTCAATCTCTCCTCCCCTCCAACAGAGGGCGCTGGCACTCTCTCCTCTCCTCCACCAGGGGGCGTTGTCAGTCTCTGTTCCCCTCCGCCAGGGGGCGCTGTCAGTCTCTCCTCCCCTCCGCCAGGTGGCGCTGTCAGTGCCTCCTCCCCTCCGCCAGGGGAGCTGTCAGGCTCTCCTCCCCTCCGCCAGGCGGCGCTGTCAGCTTTTCCTCCCCTCCGCCAAGGAGCGCTGTCAGGCTCTCCTCCCCTCCACCAGGCGGCGCTGTCAGTCTGTCCTCCCCTCCACCAGGCGGCGGTGTCAGTCTCTCCTCCCCTCCGCCGGGAGCGCTGTCAGTCTCTTCTCCCCTCGGCCAGGGGGCGCTGTCAGTCTCTCCTCCCCTCCACCAGGCGGAGCTGTCAGCGTCTCCTCCCCTCCGCCAGGGGGTGCTGGCACTCTCTCCTCCCCTCCACCAGGGGGCGCTGTCAGTCTCTGCTCCCCTCCGCCAGGGGGCGTTGTCACTCTCTCCTCCCCTCCGCCAGGGGGCGCTGTCAGTCTCTCCTCCCCTCCGCCAGGGGGCGCTGTCAGTTTCTCCTCCCCATCACCAGGGGGCACTGTCAGTGTCTCGTCCCCTCCACCAGGGGGCACTGTGAGTCTCTCCTCCCCTACGCCAGAGGGCGCTGTCAGTGTCTCCTCCACTCCGCCAGCGGGCGCTGTCAGCGTCTCCTCCCCTCCACCAGGGGGCGCTGTCAGTCTCTCCTCCCCTCAGGCAGGGGGTGCTGTCAGTCTCTCCTCCCCTCCGCCAGGGGGCCCTGTCGGTCTCTCATCCCCTCCGCCAGGGGGCGCTTTCAGGCTCTCCTCCCCTCCGCCTGGCAGCGCTGTCAGTCTCTCTTCCCCTCCACTAGGCGGCGCTGTCAGTCTCTCCTCACATCCGCCAGGGGTCGCTGTCAGTCTCTCCTCCCCTCGGCCAGGGGGCGCTGTCAGTCTCTCCTCGCCTCCGCCAGGTAGCGCTGTCAGTCTCTCCTTCCCTCCAACAGTGGGCGCTGGCACTCTCTCCTCCCCTCCACCAGGGGGCATTGTCTGTCTCTGCTCTCCTCCGCCAGGGGGCGCTGTCAGTCCCTCCTCCCCTCCGCCAGGGGGCACTGTGAGTCTCTCCTCCCCTACGCCAGAGGGCGCTGTCAGTGTCTCCTCCACTCTGCCAGCGGGCGCTGTCAGCGTCTCCTCCCCTCCACCAGGGGGCGCTGTCTGTCTCTCCTCCCCTCAGGCAGGGGGTGCTGTCAGTCTCTCCTCCCCTCCGCCAGGGGGCCCTGTCGGTCTCTCATCCCCTCCGCCAGGGGGCGCTGTCAGGCTCGCCTCCCCTCCGCCAGGCAGCGCTGTCAGTCTCTCTTCCCCTCCACTAGGCGGCGCTGTCAGTCTCTCCTCACATCCGCCGGGGGCGCTGTCAATCTCTCCACCCCTCCGCCAGGGGTCGCTGTCAGTCTCTCCTCCCCTCGGCCAGGGGGCGCTGTCAGTCTCTCCTCGCCTCCGCCAGGTAGCGCTGTCAGTCTCTCCTTCCCTCCAACAGTGGGCGCTGGCACTCTCTCCTCCCCTCCACCAGGGGGCATTGTCTGTCTCTGCTCTCCTCCGCCAGGGGGCGCTGTCAGTCCCTCCTCCCCTCCGCCAGGGGGCACTGTCAGTCTCTCCTCCCCTCCGCCAGACGGCGCTGTCAGTCTCTCCTCCCCTCCGCCAGGGGGCGCAGTCAGTCACTCCTCCCCTCCACCAGGGGGTGCTGTCAGTCTCTCCTCCCCTCCGCCAGGGGGCACTGTCAGTCTCTCCTCCCCTCCGCCAGGGGGCGCTGTCAGGCTCTCCTTCCCTCCGCCAGGCGGCGCTGTCAGCCTCTCCTCACCTCCACTAGGCGGCGCTGTCAGTCTCTCCTCCCCTCCGCCGGGGGCGCTCTCAGTCTCTCCTCCCCTCCGCCAGGGGGCGCTGTCAATCTCTCCTCCCCTCGGCCAGGGGGCGCTGTCAGTCTCTCCTCGCCTCCGCCAGCTAGCGCTGTCAGTCTCTCCTCCCCTCCGACAGTGGGCGCTGGCACTCTCTCCTCCCCTCCACCAGGGGGCCCTGTCAGTCTCTCCTCCCCTCCGCCAGGCGGCGCTGTCAGTCTCTCCTCCCCTCCGCCAGGGACCGCAGTCAGTCACTCCTCCCCTCCGCTAGGGGGTGCTGTCAGTCTCTCCTCCCCTCCGCCAGGGGGCGCTGTCAGTCTCTCCTCCCCTCCGCCAGGTGACGCTGTCAGTCTCTCCTCCCCTCCGCCAGGGGGCGCTGTCAGTCTCTCCTCCCCTCCGCCAGGTGACGCTGTCAATCTCTCCTCCCCTCCAACAGAGGGCGCTGGCACTCTCTCCTCTCCTCCACCAGGGGGCGTTGTCAGTCTCTGTTCCCCTCCGCCAGGGGGCGCTGTCAGTCTCTCCTCCCCTCCGCCAGGTGGCGCTGTCAGTGCCCCCTCCCCTCCGCCAGGGGAGCTGTCAGGCTCTCCTCCCCTCCGCCAGGCGGCGCTGTCAGCTTTTCCTCCCCTCCGCCAAGGAGCGCTGTCAGGCTCTCCTCCCCTCCACCAGGCGGCGCTGTCAGTCTGTCCTCCCCTCCACCAGGCGGCGGTGTCAGTCTCTCCTCCCCTCCGCCGGGAGCGCTGTCAGTCTCTTCTCCCCTCGGCCAGGGGGCGCTGTCAGTCTCTCCTCCCCTCCACCAGGGGGCCCTGTCAGTCTCTCCTCCCCTCCGCCAGGCGGCGCTGTCAGTCTCGCCGCTCCGCCAGGGGGCGCAGTCAGTCACTCGTCCCCTCCGCCAGGGGTGCTGTCAGTCTCTCCTCCCCTCCGCCAGGGGGCGCTGTCAGTCTCTCCTCCCCTCCACCAGATGGCACTGTCAGTCTCTCCTCCCCTCTGCCAGGGGGCGCTGTCAGTCTCTCCTCCCCTCCGCCAGGGGGCGCTGTCAGTCTCTCCTCCCCTCCGACAGTGGGCGCTGACAGTCTCTCCTCCCCTCCACCAGGGGGCGCTGTCAGTCGCTGCTCCCCTCCACCAGGGGGCGCTGTCAGTGTCGCCTCCCCTCTGCCAGGGGGCGCTGTCAGTCTCTCCTCGCCTCCGCCAGCTAGCGCTGTCAGTCTCTCCTCCCCTCCGACAGTGGGCGCTGGCACTCTCTCCTCCCCTCCACCAGGGGGCCCTGTCAGTCTCTCCTCCCCTCCGCCAGGCGGCGCTGTCAGTCTCTCCTCCCTTCCGCCAGGGAGCGCAGTCAGTCACTCCTCCCCTCCACTAGGGGGTGCTGTCAGTCTCTCCTCCCCTCTGCCAGGGGGCGCTGTCAGTCTCTCCTCCCCTCCGCCAGGTGACGCTGTCAGTCTCTCCTCCCCTCCGCCAGGGGGCGCTCTCAGTCTCCCCTCCCCTCAGCCAGGGGGCGCTGTCAATCTCTCCTCCCCTCCAACAGAGGGCGCTGGCACTCCCTCCTCCCCTCCACCAGGGGGCGTTGTCAGTCTCTGCTCCCCTCCGCCACGGGGCGCTGTCAGTCTCTCCTCCCCTCCGCCAGGTGGCGCTGTCAGTGCCTCCTCCCCTCCGCCAGGGGAGCTGTCAGTCTCTCCTCCCATCCGCCAGGCGGCGCTGTCAGCGTCTCCTCCCCTCCGCCAGGGAGCGCTGTCAGGCTCTCCTCCCCTCCACCAGGTGGGGCTGTCAGTCTGTCCTCCCCTCCACTAGGCGGCGGTGTCAGTCTCTCCTCCCCTCCGCCGGGGGCGCTGTCAGTCTCTTCTCCCCTCGGCCAGGGGGCGCTGTCAGTCTCTCCTGGCCTCCGCCAGGTAGCGCTGTCAGTCTCTCCTCCCCTCCAACAGTGGGCGCTGGCACTCTCTCCTCCCCTCCACCAGGGGGCGTTGTCAGTCTCTGCTCTCCTCTGCCAGGGGGCGCTGTCGGTCTCTCCTCCCCTCCACCAGGGGGCCCTGTCAGTCTCTCCTCCCCTCCGCCAGGCGGCGCCATCAGTCTCGCCGCTCCGCCAGGAGGCGCAGTCAGTCACTCGTCCACTCCGCCAGGGGGTGCTGTCAGTCTCTCCTCCCCTCCGCCAGGGGGCACTGTCAGTCTCTCCTCCCCTCTGCCAGGGGGCGCTGTCAGTCTCTCCTCCCCTCCGCCAGGGGGCGCTGTCAGTCTCTCCTCCCCTCCAACAGTGGGCGCTGACAGTCTCTCCTCCCCTCCACCAGGGGGTGCTGTCAGTCTCTGCTCCCCTCCGCCAGGGGGCGCTGTCAGTGTCGCCTCCCCTCCGCCAGGGGGCGATGTCAGTCTCTCCTCCCCTCCGCCAGGGGGCGCTGTCAGTGCCTCCTGCCTTCCGCCGGGGGCACTGTCAGTCTCTCTTCCCCTCCACCAGGCGGCGCTGTTCGCGTCTCCTCCCCTCTGCAAGGGAGCGCTGTCAGCCTCTCCTCCCCACTGCCAGGCGGCACTGTCAGTCTCTCCTCCCTTCCGCCGGGGGCGCTGTCAGTCTCTCCTCCCCTCCGCCAGGGGGCCCTGTCAGTCTCTCCTCCCCTCCGCCAGTCGGCGCTGTCAGTCTCTCCTCCCCTCTGCCAGAGGGCGCAGTCAGTCACTCCTCCCCTCCGCCAGGGGGTGCTGTCAGTCTCTCCTCCCCTCCTCCAGGGGGCGCTGTCAGTCTCTCCTCCCCTCCGCCAGGTGGCGCTGTCAGTCTCTCCTCCCCTCCGCCAGGGGGCGCTGTCAGTCTCTCCTCCCCTCCGCCAAGGGGCGCTGTCAGTCTCTCCTCCCCTCCGCCAGGGGGCGCTGTCAGTCTCTCCTCTCCTCCGACAGAGGGCGCTGGCACTCTCTCCTCCCCTCCGCCAGGGGGGCGCTGTCAGTCTCTCCTCCCCTCTGCCAGAGGGCGCAGTCAGTCTCTCCTCCCCTCCGCCAACGGGCGCTGTCAGTCTCTCCTCCACTCCGCCAGGCGGCGCTTTAAGTGTCTCCTCCCCTCCACCAGAGGGCGCTGTCAGTCTGTCCTCCCCTCCTCCAGGGGCCGCAGTCAGTGCCTCCTCCCTTCCGCCAGGGGGCGCTGTCAGTTTCTCCTCCCCTCCGCCAGAGGGCGCTGTCAGTCTCTCCTCCCATCCGCCAGGGGGGCGCTGTCAGTCTCTCCTCCCCTCCGCCAGGGGGCGCTCTCATTCTCTCCTCCCCTCCGCCAGGGGGCGCTTTCAGTCTCTCCTCCACTCCGCCATGGGGCGCTGTCAGTCTCTCCTCCCCTCCGCCAGGGGGCGCTGTCAGTCACTCCTCCCCTCCACCAAGCGGCGCTGTAAGTGTCTCCTCCCCTCCGCCAGGGGACGCTGTCAGTCTGCCCTCACGTCCTCCTGGGGCCGCAGTCAGTGCCTCCTCCCCTCCGCCAGGGGGCACTGTCAGTCTCTCCTCCCCTCCGCGAGGGGGCGCTGTCAGTGTCTCCTCCCCTCCACCAGGGGGCGCTGTAAGTCTCTCCTCCACTCCGCCAGGGGGCGCTGTCAGTCTACTCCTCCGCTGCACCAGGGGGCGCTGTCGGTCTCTCCTCCCCTCCGCCAGGGGGCGCTGTCAGTCTCTCCTCCCCTCCGCCAAGGGGCGCTGTCAGTCTCTCCTCCCCTCCGCCAGGGGGCGCTGTCAGTCTCTCCTCCCCTACGCCAGGGTGCACTGTCAGTCTCCCCTTCCCTCCGCCAGGGGGCGCTGACAGTCTCTCCTCCACTCCGCTAGGGGGCGCAGTCAGTGCCTCCTCCCCTCCGCCAGTGGGCACTGTCAGTCTCTCCTCCCCTCCACCAGGGAGCGCTGTCATTGTCTCCTCACCTCCGCCAGGGGGTGCTGTCAGTCTCTCCTCCCCTCTGCCAGGGGGCGCTGTCAGTGCCTCCTCCGCTTCGCCAGCGGGCGCTGTCAATCGCTCCTCCCCTCCGCCTGGGGGCGCTGTCAGTCTGTCCTCCCCTCAACCAGCCGGCGCTGTCAGCGTCTCCTCCCCTTCGCCAGGCAGCGCTGTCAGTCTCTCCTCACCTCCGCCAGGCGGTGCTGTCAGTCTCTCCTCCCCTCCGCTAGGCGGCGCTGTCATCTCTCCTCCCCTCCGCCGGGGGCGCTGTCAGTCTCTCCTCGCCTCCGCCAGGTAGAGCTTTCAGTCTCTCCTCCCCTCCGCCAGGGGGCACTGGCACTCTCTCCTCCCCTCCACCAGGGGGCGCTGTCAGTCTCTGCTACCCTCCGCCAGGGGGCACTGTCAGTCTCTCCTCCCCTCCGCCAGGGGGCGCTGTCAGTCTCTGCTCCCTTCCGCCAGGGGGCACTGTCAGCCTCTCCTCCCCTCCGCCAGGCGGCGCTTTAAGTTTTTCCTCCCCTCCGCCAGGGGGAGCTGTCAGTCTCTCCTCCCCTCCGCCAGGGTGCACTGACAGTGTCTCCTCCCCTCCGCCAGGGGGTGCTGTCAGTCTCTCCTCCCCTCCACCAGATAGCACTGTCAGTCTCTCCTCCCCTCTGACAGTGGGCGCTGGCACACTCTCCACCCCTCCACCAGGGGGCGCTCTCAGCCTCTGCTCCCCTCCGACAGGGGGCGCTGTCAGTCTCTCCTCCCCTCCGCCAGGGGGCGCTGTCAGTGTCTCCTCCGCACCGCCAGGGGGCGCTGTCAGTCTGTCCTCCGCTCCGCCAGGGGGCGCTGTCAGTGCCTCCTTCCTCCGCCAGCGGGCACTGTCAGTCTCTCCTCCCCTTAGCCAGGGGGTGCTGTCAGTGCCTCCTCCCCTCCGCCAGTTGCAATGTCAGTCTCTCCTCCCCTCCACCAGTCGGCGCTGTCAGCGTCTCCACCCCTCTGCCAGGGACCGCTGTCAGTCTCTCTTCCCCTCCACCAGGCGGCGCTGTTAGCGCCTCCTCCCCTCCGCAAGGGAGCGCTGTCAGTCTCTCCTCCCCTCCGCCAGGCGGCGCTGTCAGTCTCTCCTCCCTTCTGCCGGGGGCGCTCTCAGTCTCTCCTCCCCTCCGCCAGGGGGCCCTGTCAGTCTCTCCTCCCCTCCGCCAGGCGGCGCTGTCAGTCTCTCCTCCCCTCTGCCAGAGGGCGCAGTCAGTCACTCCTCCCCTCCGCCAGGGGGTGCTGTCAGTCTCTCCTCCCCTCCTCCAGGGGGCGCTGTCAGTCTCTCCTCCCCTCCGCCAGGTGGCGCTGTCAGTCTCTCCTCCCCTCCGCCAGGGGGCGCTGTCAGTCTCTCCTCCCCTCCGCCAGGGGTGACTGCCAGTCACTCCGCCCCTCCGCCAGGGGGCGCTGTCAGTCTCTCCTTCCCTACACCAGTGGGCGCTGTCAGTCTCTCCTCCCCTCCGCCAGGGGGCGCTCTCAGGCTCTCCTCCCCTCCGCCAGGTAGCGCTGTCAGTCTCTCCATCCCTCCGCCAGCGGGCGCTGTCAGTCTCTCCTCCCCAGCACCAGGGGGCGCTGTCAGTGTCTCCTCCCCTCCGCCACGGGGCGCTGTCAGTCTCTCCTGCCCTCGGCCAGGGGGCGCTGTAAGTCTCTCCTCGCCTCCGCCAGTTAGCGCTGTCAGTCTCTCCTCCCCTCTGACAGTGGGCGCTGGCACTCTCTCCTCCCCTCCACCAGGGGGCGCTCTCAGTCTCTGCTCCCCTCCGACAGGGCGCGCTGTCAGTCTCTCCTCCCCTCCGCCAGGGGGCGCTGTCAGTGTCTCCTCCGCTCCGCCAGGGGGCGCTGTCAGTCTGTCCTCCGTTCCGCCAGGGGGCGCTGTCAGTGCCTTCTTCCTCCGCCAGCGGGCGCTGTCAGTCTCTCCTCCCCTTAGCCAGGGGGCGCTGTTAGTGCCTGCTCCCCTCCGCCAGGTGCAATGTCAGTCTCTCCTCCCCTCCACCAGTCGGCGCTGTCAGCGTCTTCACCCCTCTGCCAGGGAGCGCTGTCAGTCTCTCCTCCCCTCTGCCAGGCGGCGCTGTCAGTCTCACCTCCCCTCCGCTCGGCAGCGCTGTCAGTCTCTCCTCCACTCCGCCGGGGGTGCAGTCAGTCTCTCCTCCCCTCCGCCAGGGGGCGCTGTCAGTCTCTCCTCGCCTCCACCAGGTAGCGCTGTCAGTCTCTCCTCCCCTCCGCCAGGGGGCGCTGTCAGTCTCTCCTCCCCTCCGCCAGGGGTGACTGCCAGTCACTCCTCACCTCCGCCAGGGGGCGCTGTCAGTCTCTCATCCCCTACACCAGGGGGCGCCGTCAGTCTCTCCTCCCCTCCGCCAGGGGGCGCTGTCAGGCTCTGCTCCCCTCTGCCAGGGGGCACTGTCAGTCTCTCCATCCCTCCGCCAGGGGGCGCTGTCAGTCTCTCCTCCCCAGCACCAGGGGGCGCTGTCAGTGTCTCGTAGCCTCCGCCAGGGGGCGCTGTGAGTCTCTCCTCCCCTCCGCCAGAGGGCGCTGTCAGTGTCTCCTCCACTCCGCCAGGGGGCGCTGTCAGTGTCTCCTTCCCTCCACCAGGGGGCACTGTAAGTCTCTTCTTCCCTCCGCCAGGGGGCGCTGTCAGTGTCTCCTCCCCCCCGCCAGGGGGCGGTGATTGTCTCTCCTCCCCTCCGCCAGGGGGCGCTGTCAGTCTCTCCTCCCCTCCGCCAGGGGGCGCTGTCAGGCTTTCCTCCCCTCCGCCAGGCGGCGCTGTCAGTCTCTCCTCACCTCCACTAGGCGGCGCTGTCAGTCTCTCGTCCCCTCCGCCGGGGGCGCTCTCAGTCTCTCCTCCACTCCGCACAGGGGGCGCTGTCAATCCCTCCTCCCCTCGGCCAGGGGGCGCTGTCAGTCTCTCCTCGCCTCCGCCAGGTATCGCTGTCAGTCTCTCCTCCCCTCCGACAGTGGGCGCTGGCACTCTCTCCTCCCCTCCACCAGGGGGCCCTGTCAGTCTCTCCTCCCCTCCGCCAGGCGGCGCTGTCAGTCTCTCCTCCCCTCCGCCAGGGACCGCAGTCAGTCTCTCCTCCCCTCCGCCAGTGGGCGCTGGCACTCTCTCCTCCCCTCCACCAGGGGGCCCTGTCAGTCTCTCCTCCCCCCGCTAGGGGGTGCTGTCAGTCTCTCCTCCCCTCCGCCAGGGGGCGCTGTCTGTCTCTCCTCCCCTCCGCCAGGTGACGCTGTCAGTCTCTCCTCCCCTCCGCCAGGAGGCACTCTCAGTCTCCCCTCCCCTCAGCCAGGGGGCGCTGTCAATCTCTCCTCCCCGCCGACAGAGGGCGCTGGCACTCTCTCCTCCCCTCCACCAGGGGGCGTTGTGAGTCTCTGCTCCCCTCCGCCAGGGGGCGCTGTCAGTCTCTCCTCCCCTCCGCCAGGCGGCGCTGTCAGCGTCTCCTCCCCTCCGCCAGGGAGCGCTGTCAGGCTCTCCTCCCCTCCGCCAGACGCCGCTGTCAGTCTGTCCTCCCCTCCACTAGGCGGCGGTGTCAGTCTCTCCTCCCCTCCGCCGGGGGCGCTGTCAGTCTCTTCTCCCCTCGGCCAGGGGGCGCTGTCAGTCTCTGCTCTCCTCTGCCAGGGGGCGCTGTCAGTCTCTCCTCCCCTCCAACAGTGGGCGCTGGCACTCTCTCCTCCCCTCCACCAGGGGGCGTTGTCAGTCTCTCCTCCCCTCCGCCAGGGGGCGCTGTCAGTCTCTCCTTCCCTCCGCCAGATGGCACTGTCAGTCTCTCCACCCCTCTGCCAGGGGGCGCTGTCAGTCTCTCCTCCCCTCCGCCAGGGGGCGCTGTCAGTCTCTCATCCCCTCCGACAGTGGGCGCTGACAGACTCTCCTCCCTTCCACCAGGGGGCGTTGTCAGTCTCTGCTCCCCTCCGCCAGGGGCCGCTGTCAGTCTCTCCTCCCCTCCGCCAGGGGGCGCTGTCAGTCTCTCCTCCCCTCCGCCAGGGGGCGCTGTCAGTCTCTCCTCTCCTCCGACAGAGGGCGCTGGCACTCTCTCCTCCCCTCCGCCAGGGGGGCGCTGTCAGTCTCTCCTCCCCTCTGCCAGAGGGCGCAGTCAGTCTCTCCTCCCCTCCGCCAACGGGCGCTGTCAGTCTCTCCTCCACTCCGCCAGGCGGCGCTGTAAGTGTCTCCTCCCCTCCACCAGAGGGCGCTGTCAGTCTGTCCTCCCCTCCTCCAGGGGCCGCAGTCAGTGCCTCCTCCCTTCCGCCAGGGGGCGCTGCCAGTTTCTCCTCCCCTCCGCCAGAGGCCGCTGTCAGTCTCTCCTCCCATCCGCCAGGGGGGCGCTGTCAGTCTCTCCTCCCCTCCGCCAGGGGGCGCTCTCATTCTCTCCTCCCCTCCGCCAGGGGGCGCTTTCAGTCTCTCCTCCACTCCGCCATGGGGCGCTGTCAGTCTGTCCTCCCCTCCGCCAGGGGGCGCTGTCAGTCACTCCTCCCCTCCGCCAAGCGGCGCTGTAAGTGTCTCCTCCCCTCCGCCAGGGGACGCTGTCAGTCTGTCCTCCTCTCCTCCTGGGGCCGCAGTCAGTGCCTCCTCCCCTCCGCCAGGGGGCGCTGTCAGTCTCTCCTCCCCTCCGCGAGGGGGCGCTGTCAGTGTCTCCTCCCCTCCACCAGGGGGCGCTGTAAGTCTCTCCTCCACTCCGCCAGGGGGCGCTGTCAGTCTACTCCTCCGCTGCACCAGGGGGCGCTGTCGGTCTCTCCTCCCCTCCGCCAGGGGGCGCTGTCAGTCTCTCCTCCCCTCCGCCAAGGGGCGCTGTCAGTCTCTCCTCCCCTCCGCCAGGGGGCGCTGTCAGTCTCTCCTCCCCTACGCCAGGGTGCACTGTCAGTCTCCCCTTCCCTCCGCCAGGGGGCACTGACAGTCTCTCCTCCACTCCGCTAGGGGGCGCAGTCAGTGCCTCCTCCCCTCCGCCAGTGGGCACTGTCAGTCTCTCCTCCCCTCCACCAGGGAGCGCTGTCATTGTCTCCTCACCTCCGCCAGGGGGTGCTGTCAGTCTCTCCTCCCCTCTGCCAGGGGGCGCTGTCAGTGCCTCCTCCCCTTCGCCAGCGGGCGCTGTCAATCTCTCCTCTCCTCCGCCTGGGGGCGCTGTCAGTCTGTCCTCCCCTCAACCAGCCGGCGCTGTCAGCGTCTCCTCCCCTTCGCCAGGCAGCGCTGTCAGTCTCTCCTCCCCTCCGCCAGGCGGTGCTGTCAGTCTCTCCTCCCCTCCGCTAGGCGGCGCTGTCATCTCTCCTCCCCTCCGCCGGGGGCGCTGTCAGTCTCTCCTCGCCTCCGCCAGGTAGAGCTTTCAGTCTCTCCTCCCCTCCGCCAGGGGGCACTGGCACTCTCTCCTCCCCTCCACCAGGGGGCGCTGTCAGTCTCTGCTACCCTCCGCCAGGGGGCACTGTCAGTCTCTCCTCCCCTCCGCCAGGGGGCGCTGTCAGTCTCTGCTCCCTTCCGCCAGGGGGCACTGTCAGCCTCTCCTCCCCTCCGCCAGGCGGCGCTTTAAGTTTTTCCTCCCCTCCGCCAGGGGGCGCTGTCAGTCTCTCCTCCCCTCCGCCAGGGTGCACTGACAGTGTCTCCTCCCCTCCTCCAGGGGGCGCTGTCAGTCTCTCCTCCCCTCCACCAGATAGCACTGTCAGTCTCTCCTCCCCTCTGACAGTGGGCGCTGGCACATTTTCCACACCTCCACCAGGGGGCGCTCTCAGCCTCTGCTCCCATCCGACAGGGGGCGCTGTCAGTCTCTCCTCCCCTCCGCCAGGGGGCGCTGTCAGTGTCTCCTCCGCTCCGCCAGGGGGCGCTGTCAGTCTGTCCTCCGCTCCGCCAGGGGGCGCTGTCAGTGCCTCCTTCCTCCGCCAGCGGGCACTGTCCGTCTCTCCTCCCCTGAGCCAGGGGGTGCTGTCAGTGCCTCCTCCCCTCCGCCAGGTGCAATGTCAGTCTCTCCTCCCCTCCACCAGTCGGCGCTGTCAGCGTCTCCACCTCTCTGCCAGGGAGCGCTGTCAGTCTCTCCTCACCTCCGCCAGGCGGCGCTGCCAGTCTCGCCTCCCCTCCGCTAGGCGGCGCTGTCAGTCTCTCCTCCACTCCGCCGGGAGTGCAGTCAGTCTCTCCTCCCCTCCGCCAGGGGGCTCTGTCAGTCTCTCCTCCCCTCCGCCAGGGGGCGCTGTCAGTCTCTCCTCGCCTCCACCAGGTAGCGCTGTCAGTCTCTCCTCCCCTCCGCCAGGGGGCGCTGTCAGTCTCTCCTCCCCTCCGCCAGGGGTGACTGCCAGTCACTCCGCCCCTCCGCCAGGGGGCGCTGTCAGTCTCTCCTTCCCTACACCAGTGGGCGCTGTCAGTCTCTCCTCCCCTCCGCCAGGGGGCGCTCTCAGGCTCTCCTCCCCTCCGCCAGGTAGCGCTGTCAGTCTCTCCATCCCTCCGCCAGCGGGCGCTGTCAGTCTCTCCTCCCCAGCACCAGGGGGCGCTGTCAGTGTCTCCTCCCCTCCGCCACGGGGCGCTGTCAGTCTCTCCTGCCCTCGGCCAGGGGGCGCTGTAAGTCTCTCCTCGCCTCCGCCAGTTAGCGCTGTCAGTCTCTCCTCCCCTCTGACAGTGGGCGCTGGCACTCTCTCCTCCCCTCCACCAGGGGGCGCTCTCAGTCTCTGCTCCCCTCCGACAGGGCGCGCTGTCAGTCTCTCCTCCCCTCCGCCAGGGGGCGCTGTCAGTGTCTCCTCCGCTCCGCCAGGGGGCGCTGTCAGTCTGTCCTCCGTTCCGCCAGGGGGCGCTGTCAGTGCCTCCTTCCTCCGCCAGCGGGCGCTGTCAGTCTCTCCTCCCCTTAGCCAGGGGGCGCTGTCAGTGCCTGCTCCCCTCCGGCAGGTGCAATGTCAGTCTCTCCTCCCCTCCACCAGTCGGCGCTGTCAGCGTCTCCACCCCTCTGCCAGGGAGCGCTGTCAGTCTCTCCTCCCCTCTGCCAGGCGGCGCTGTCAGTCTCGCCTCCCCTCCGCTCGGCAGCGCAGTCAGTCTCTCCTCCACTCCGCCGGGGGTGCAGTCAGTCTCTCCTCCCCTCCGCCAGGGGGCGCTGTCAGTCTCTCCTCGCCTCCACCAGGTAGCGCTGTCAGTCTCTCCTCCCCTCCGCCAGGGGGCGCTGTCAGTCTCTCCTCCCCTCCGCCAGGTGTGACTGCCAGTCACTCCTCCCCTCCGCCAGGGGGCGCTGTCAGTCTCTCCTCCCCTACACCAGGGGGCGCTGTCAGTCTCTCCTCCCCTCCGCCAGGGGGCGCTGTCAGGCTCTCCTCCCCTCCGCCAGGGGGCACTGTCAGTCTCTCCATCCCTCCGCCAGGGGGCGCTGTCAGTCTCTCCTCCCCAGCACCAGGGGGCGCTGTCAGTGTCTCGTAGCCTCCGCCAGGGGGCGCTGTGAGTCTCTACTCCCCTCCGCCAGAGGGCGCTGTCAGTGTCTCCTCCACTCCGCCAGGGGGCGCTGTCAGTGTCTCCTTCCCTCCACCAGGGGGCACTGTAAGTCTCTTCTTCCCTCCGCCAGGGGGCGCTGTCAGTGTCTCCTCCCCCCCGCCAGGGGGCGGTGACTGTCTCTCCTCCCCTCCGCCAGGGGGCGCTGTCAGTCTCTCCTCCCCTCCGCCAGGGGGCGCTGTCAGGCTTTCCTCCCCTCCGCCAGGCGGCGCTGTCAGTCTCTCCTCACCTCCACTAGGCGGCGCTGTCAGTCTCTCCTCCCCTCCGCCGGGGGCGCTCTCAGTCTCTCCTCCACTCCGCCAGGGGGCGCTGTCAATCTCTCCTCCCCTCGGCCAGGGGGCGCTGTCAGTCTCTCCTCGCCTCCGCCAGGTAGCGCTGTCAGTCTCTCCTCCCCTCCGACAGTGGGCGCTGGCACTCTCTCCTCCCCTCCACCAGGGGGCCCTGTCAGTCTCTCCTCCCCTCCGCCAGGCGGCGCTGTCAGTCTCTCCTCCCCTCCGCCAGGGACCGCAGTCAGTCTCTCCTCCCCTCCGCCAGTGGGCGCTGGCACTCTCTCCTCCCCTCCACCAGGGGGCCCTGTCAGTCTCTCCTCCCCCAGCTAGGGGGTGCTTTCAGTCTCTCCTCCCCTCCGCCAGGGGGCGCTGTCTGTCTCTCCTCCCCTCCGCCAGGTGACGCTGTCAGTCTCTCCTCCCCTCCGCCAGGAGGCACTCTCAGTCTCCCCTCCCCTCAGCCAGGGGGCGCTGTCAATCTCTCCTCCCCGCCGACAGAGGGCGCTGGCACTCTCTCCTCCCCTCCACCAGGGGGCGTTGGGAGTCTCTGCTCCCCTCCGCCAGGGGGCGCTGTCAGTCTCTCCTCCCCTCCGCCAGGCGGCGCTGTCAGCGTCTCCTCCCCTCCGCCAGGGAGCGCTGTCAGGCTCTCCTCCCCTCCGCCAGGCGGCGCTGTCAGTCTGTCCTCCCCTCCACTCGGCGGCGGTGTCAGTCTCTCCTCCCCTCCGCCGGGGGCGCTGTCAGTCTCTTCTCCCCTCCACCAGGGGGCGCTGTGAGTCTCTGCTCTCCTCTGCCAGGGGGCGCTGTCAGTCTCTCCTCCCCTCCAACAGTGGGCGCTGGCACTCTCTCCTCCCCTCCACCAGGGGGCGTTGTCAGTCTCTCCTCCCCTCCGCCAGGGGGCGCTGTCAGTCTCTCCCCCCCTCCGCCAATGGCACTGTCAGTCTCTCCTCCCCTCTGCCAGGGGGCGCTGTCAGTCTCTGCTCCCCTCCGCCAGGGGGCGCTGTCAGTGCCTCCTCCCTTCCGCCGGGGGCACTTTCAGTCTCTCTTCCCCTCCACCAGGCGCGCTGTTAGCGTCTCCTCCCCTCCGCAAGGGAGCGCTGTCAGTCTCTGCTCCCCTCCGCCAGGCGGCGCTGTCAGTCTCTCCTCCCTTCCGCCGGGGGGTGTTGTCAGTTTCTCCTCTCCTCCGCCAGGTAGCGCTGTCAGTCTCTCCTCCCCTCCGCCAAGGGGTGCTGTCAGTCTCGCCACCCCACCGCCAGGGGGCACTGTCAGTCTCTCCTCCCCTCCGCCAGGGGGCGCTGTCAGTCTCTCCTCCCCTCCGCCAGGGGGCGCTGTCAGTCTCTCCTCCCCTCCGCCAGGCGGCGCTGTCAGTCTCTCCTTCCTTCCGCCGGGGGCGCTGTCAGTCGCTCCTCCCCTCCGCCAGGGGGCGCTGTCAGTCTCTCTTGCCCTCCGCCAGGGGGCTCTGTCAGTCTCTCCTCGCCTCCGCCAGGTAGCGCTGTCAGTCTCTCCTCCCCTCTGCCAGGCGGCGCTGGCACTCTCTCCTCCCCTCCACCAGGGGGCGCTGTCAGTCTCTGCTCCCATCCGCCAGGGGGCACTGTCAGTCTCTCCTCCCCTCCGCCAGGCGGCGCTTTCAGTCTTTCCACTCCTCCGCCAGGTGGCGCTGAAAGTCTCTCCTCCCCTCCACCAGGGGGCACTGCCAGTGTCTCCTGCCCTCCGCCAGGGGGTGCTGTCAGTCTCTCCTCCCATATGCCAGGGGGCGCTGTCAGTCTCTCCTCCCCTCCGCCAGGGGGCACTGTCAGCCACTCCTCCCATCCGCCAGGGGGCGCTGTCAGTCTCACCTCCCCTCCGCCAGGGGGCACTGTCAGTCTATCCTCCCCTCTGCCAGGGGGCGCTGTCAGTCTCTCCTCCCCTCCGCCAGGGGGCACTGTCAGTCTCTCCTCCCCTCCGCCAGGGGGCGCTGTCAGTCTCTCCTCCCCATCACCAGGGGTCGCTGTCAGTGTCTCGTCCCCTCCTCGAGGGGGCACTGTGAGCCTCTCCTCCCCTCCGAAATAGGGCGCTGACAGTGTCTCCTCCGCTCCGCCAGGGGGCGCTGTCAGTCTCTCCTCCCCTCCGCCAGGGGGGGCTGTCAGTCTCTCCTCCCCTCAGGCAAGGGGTGCTGTCAGTCTCTCCTCCACTCCGCCAGGGGGCGCTGTCGGTCTCTCCTCCTCTCCGCCAGGGGGCGCTGTCAGTGTCTCCTCCCCTCCGCCAGGGGGCGCTGTCAGTCTCTCCTCCCCTCCGCCAGGGGGCGCTGTCAGTCTCTCCTCCCCTCCGCCAGGCGGCGCTGTAAGTGTCTCCTCCCCTCCTCCAGGGGACGCTGTCAGTCTGTCCGCCCCTCCTCCAGGGGCCGCAGTCAGTGCCTCCTCCCCTCCACCAGGGGGCGCTGTGAGTCTCTCCTCCTGTCCGGCAGGGGGCGGCTGTCAGTCTCTCCTGCCCTCCACCAGGGGGCGCTGTCAGTCTCTCCTCCCCTCCGCCAGGGGACGCTGTCATTCTCTCCTCCCCTCCGCCAGGGTGCGCTGTCAGTCTCTACTCCCCAACACCAGGGGGCGCTGTCAGTGTCTCGTCCCCTCCTCCAGGGGGCGCTGTGAGCCTCTCCTCCCCTCCGCCATAGTGCGCTGTCAGTGTCTCCTCCACTCCGCCAGGGGGCGCTGTCAGTCTCTCTTCCCCTCCGCCAAGGGGAGCTGTCAGTCTCT
This sequence comes from Somniosus microcephalus, assembly GCF_052327205.1. Taxonomy (NCBI): domain Eukaryota; kingdom Metazoa; phylum Chordata; class Chondrichthyes; order Squaliformes; family Somniosidae; genus Somniosus; species Somniosus microcephalus. The sequence goes on from NC_141005.1 coordinate 73,251,563, forward strand.
CCTCCCTACCGCCAGGGGGCGTTGTCAGTCTCTCCTCACCTCCGCCAGGTAGCGCAGTCAGTCTCTCCTCCCCTCCGACAGTGGGCGCTGGCAATCTCTCCTCCCCTCCACCAGGGGGCGTTGTCAGTCTCTGCTCCCCTCCGCCAGGGTGCGCTGTCAGTCTCTCCTCCCCTCCACCCGGGGGAGCTGTCAGTGTCTTCTCCCCTCCGCCAGGAGGCGCTGTAAGTGCCTCCTCCCCGCCGCCGGCGGGCGCTGTCAGTCTCTCCTCCCCTCCGCCAGGGGGCGCTGTCAGTGCCTCCTACCCTCCGCCGGGGTCACTGTCAGTCTCTCCTCCCCTTCACCAGGCGGCGCTGTCAGCGACTCCTCCCCTCCGCCAGGGAGCACTGTCAGTCTCTCCACCCCTCCGCCTGGCGGCGCTGTCAGTCTCTCCTCCCTTCCACTAGGCGGCGCTGTCAGTCTCTCCTCGCCTCCGCCAGGTAATGCTGTCAGTCTCTCCTCCCCTCCGCCAGGGGGTGCTGGCACTCTCTCCTCCCCACCACCAGGAGGCGCTGTCAGTCTCTGCTCCCCTCCGCCAGGGGGCACTGTCAGTCTCTCCTCCCCTCTGCCAGGGGGCGCTGTCAGTCTCTCCTCCCCTCCGCCAGGAGGCACTCTCAGTCTCCCCTCCCCTCAGCCAGGGGGCGCTGTCAATCTCTCCTCCCCGCCGACAGAGGGCGCTGGCACTCTCTCCTCCCCTCCACCAGGGGGCGTTGTGAGTCTCTGCTCCCCTCCGCCAGGGGGCGCTGTCAGTCTCTCCTCCCCTCCGCCAGGCGGCGCTGTCAGCGTCTCCTCCCCTCCGCCAGGGAGCGCTGTCAGGCTCTCCTCCCCCCCGCCAGGCGGCGCTGTCAGTCTGTCCTCCCCTCCACTAGGCGGCGGTGTCAGTCTCTCCTCCCCTCCGCCGGGGGCGCTGTCAGTCTCTTCTCCCCTCGGCCAGGGGGCGCTGTCAGTCTCTCCTCGCCTCCGCCAGGTAGCGCTGTCAGTCTCTCCTCCCCTCCAACAGTGGGCGCTGGCACTCTCTCCTCCCCTCCACCAGGGGGCGCTGTGAGTCTCTGCTCTCCTCTGCCAGGGGGCGCTGTCAGTCTCTCCTCCCCTCCAACAGTGGGCGCTGGCACTCTCTCCTCCCCTCCACCAGGGGGCGTTGTCAGTCTCTCCTCCCCTCCGCCAGGGGGCGCTGTCAGTCTCTCCCCCCCTCCGCCAATGGCACTGTCAGTCTCTCCTCCCCTCTGCCAGGGGGCGCTGTCAGTCTCTGCTCCCCTCCGCCAGGGGCCGCTGTCAGTGTCGCCTCCCCTCCGCCAGGGGGCGCTGTCAGTCTCTCCTCCCCTCCGCCAGGGGGCGCTGTCAGTGCCTCCTCCCTTCCGCCAGGGGCACTTTCAGTCTCTCTTCCCCTCCACCAGGCGGCGCTGTTAGCGTCTCCTCCCCTCCGCAAGGGAGCGCTGTCAGTCTCTGCTCCCCTCCGCCAGGCGGCGCTGTCAGTCTCTCCTCCCTTCCGCCGGGGGCACTGTCAGTCTCTCCTCCCCTCCGCCAGGGGGTGTTGTCAGTTTCTCCTCGCCTCCGCCAGGTAGCGCTGTCAGTCTCTCCTCCCCTCCGCCAAGGGGTGCTGTCAGTCTCGCCTCCCCACCGCCAGGGGGCACTGTCAGTCTCTCCTCCCCTCCGCCAGGGGGCGCTGTCAGTCTCTCCTCCCCTCCGCCAGGGGGCGCTGTCAGTCTCTCCTCCCCTCCGCCAGGCGGCGCTGTCAGTCTCTCCTTCCTTCCGCCGGGGGCGCTGTCAGTCGCTCCTCCCCTCCGCCAGGGGGCGCTGTCAGTCTCTCTTGCCCTCCGCCAGGGGGCTCTGTCAGTCTCTCCTCGCCTCCGCCAGGTAGCGCTGTCAGTCTCTCCTCCCCTCTGCCAGGCGGCGCTGGCACTCTCTCCTCCCCTCCACCAGGGGGCGCTGTCAGTCTCTGCTCCCATCCGCCAGGGGGCACTGTCAGTCTCTCCTCCCCTCCGCCAGGCGGCGCTTTCAGTCTTTCCACTCCTCCGCCAGGTGGCGCTGACAGTCTCTCCTCCCCTCCACCAGGTGGCACTGCCAGTGTCTCCTGCCCTCCGCCAGGGGGTGCTGTCAGTCTCTCCTCCCATATGCCAGGGGGCGCTGTCAGTCTCTCCTCCCCTCCGCCAGGGGGCACTGTCAGCCACTCCTCCCATCCGCCAGGGGGCGCTGTCAGTCTCTCCTCCCCTCCGCCAGGAGGCACTGTCAGTCTATCCTCCCCTCTGCCAGGGGGCGCTGTCAGTCTATCCTCCCCTCCGCCAGGGGGCACTGTCAGTCTCTCCTCCCCTCCGCCAGGGGGCGCTGTCAGTCTCTCCTCCCCATCACCAGGGGTCGTTGTCAGTGTCTCGTCCCCTCCTCGAGGGGGCACTGTGAGCCTCTCCTCCCCTCCGAAATAGGGCGCTGACAGTGTCTCCTCCGCTCCGCCAGGGGGCGCTGTCAGTCTCTCCTCCCCTCCGCCAGGGGAGGCTGTCAGTCTCTCCTCCCCTCAGGCAAGGGGTGCTGTCAGTCTCTCCTCCACTCCGCCAGGGGGCGCTGTCGGTCTCTCCTCCTCTCCGCCAGGGGGCGCTGTCAGTGTCTCCTCCCCTCCGCCAGGGGGCGCTGTCAGTCTCTCCTCCCCTCCGCCAGGGTGCGCTGTCAGTCTCTCCTCCCCTCCGCCAGGCGGCGCTGTAAGTGTCTCCTCCCCTCCTCCAGGGGACGCTGTCAGTCTGTCCGCCCCTCCTCCAGGGGCCGCAGTCAGTGCCTCCTCCCCTCCACCAGGGGGCGCTGTGAGTCTCTCCTCCTGACCGGCAGGGGGCGGCTGTCAGTCTCTCCTGCCCTCCACCAGGGGGCGCTGTCAGTCTCTCCTCCCCTCCGCCAGGGGACGCTGTCATTCTCTCCTCCCCTCCGCCAGGGTGCGCTGTCAGTCTCTACTCCCCAACACCAGGGGGCGCTGTCAGTGTCTCGTCCCCTCCTCCAGGGGGCGCTGTGAGCCTCTCCTCCCCTCCGCCATAGTGCGCTGTCAGTGTCTCCTCCACTCCGCCAGGGGGCGCTGTCAGTCTCTCTTCCCCTCCGCCAAGGGGAGCTGTCAGTCTCTCCTCCCTACCGCCAGGGGGCGTTGTCAGTCTCTCCTCACCTCCGCCAGGTAGCGCAGTCAGTCTCTCCTCCCCTCCGACAGTGGGCGCTGGCAATCTCTCCTCCCCTCCACCAGGGGGCGTTGTCAGTCTCTGCTCCCCTCCGCCAGGGTGCGCTGTCAGTCTCTCCTCCCCTCCACCCGGGGGAGCTGTCAGTGTCTTCTCCCCTCCGCCAGGAGGCGCTGTAAGTGCCTCCTCCCCGCCGCCGGCGGGCGCTGTCAGTCTCTCCTCCCCTCCGCCAGGGGGCGCTGTCAGTGCCTCCTACCCTCCGCCGGGGTCACTGTCAGTCTCTCCTCCCCTTCACCAGGCGGCGCTGTCAGCGACTCCTCCCCTCCGCCAGGGAGCACTGTCAGTCTCTCCTCCCCTCCGCCTGGCGGCGCTGTCAGTCTCTCCTCCCTTCCACTAGGCGGCGCTGTCAGTCTCTCCTCGCCTCCGCCAGGTAATGCTGTCAGTCTCTCCTCCCCTCCGCCAGGGGGTGCTGGCACTCTCTCCTTCCCACCACCAGGAGGCGCTGTCAGTCTCTGCTCCCCTCCGCCAGGGGGCACTGTCAGTCTCTCCTCCCCTCTGCCAGGGGGCGCTGTCAGTCTCTCCTCCCCTCTGAAAGTGGGCGCTGGCAATCTCTCCTCCCCTCCACCAGGGGGCGTTGTCAGTCTCTGCTCTCCTCCGCCAGGGGGCGCTGTCAGTCTCTCCTCCCCTCCGCCAGGGGGCCCTGTCAGTCTCTCCTCCCCTCCGCCAGGCGGCGCTGTCAGTCTCTCCTCCCCTCCGCCAGGGGGCGCAGTCAGTCTCTCCTCCCCTCCGCCAGGGGGCGCTGTCAGTCTCTCCTCCCCTCCGCCAGATGGCACTGTCAGTCTCTCCTCCCCTCTGCAGGGGGCGCTGTCAGTCCCTCCTCCACTCCACCAGGGGGCGCTGTAAGTCTCTCCTCCCATCCGACAGTGGGCGCTGGCAGTCTCTCCTCCCCTCCACCAGGGGGCGCTGTCAGTCTCTGCTCCCCACCGCCAGGGGGCGCTGTCAGTGTCGCCTCCCCTCCGCCAGGGGGCGCTGTCAGTCTCTCCTCCCCTCCGCCAGGGGGCGCTGTCAGTGCCTCCTCCCTTCTGGCGGGGGCATTGTCAGTCTCTCTTCCCCTCCACCAGGCGGCGCCATTAGCGTTTCCTCCCCTCCTCCAGGGTGCGCTGTTCGTCTCTCCTCCCCTCCGCCAGTCGGCGCTGTCAGTCTCTCCTCCCTTCCTCCGGGGGCTTTGTCAGTTTCTCCTCGCCTCCGCCAGGTAGCGCTGTCAGTCTCTCCTCCCCTCCGCCAGGGGGCGCTGGCGCTCTCTCCTCCCCTCCACCAGGGTGCGCTGTCAGTCTCTACTCCCGCCCGCCAGGGGGCACTGTCAGTCTCTCCTCCCCTCCGCCAGGCGGCGCTTTCAGTTTCTCCTCCCCTCCGCCAGGGGACGCTGTCAGTCTCTCCTCCCTTCCGCCAGGGGACACTGCCAGTCTCTCCTCCCCTCCGCCAGGGGGCGCTGTCAGTCCCTCCTCCCCCCCGCCAGAGTCGCGGTCAGTCTCTCCTCCCCTCCGTCAGGGGGCGCTGTCAGTCTCTACACCCCTCCGCCAGGGGGCGCTGTCAGTCTCTCCTCCCCTCCGCCAGGGGGCGCTGTCCGTCTCTCCTCCCCTTCACCAGGGGGCGCTGTCAGTCTCTAATCCCCTCCGCCACGGAGTGCTGTCAGTCTCTCCTCCCCTCCGCCAGGGGGCGCTGTCAGTCTCTCCTCCCCTCCGCCAGATGGCACTGTCAATCTCTCCTCCCCTCTGCCAGGGGGCGCTGTCAGTCCATCCTCCCCTCCACCAGGGGGCGCTGTAAGTCTCTGCTCCCCACCGCCAGGGGGCGCTGTCAGTGTCGCCTCCCCTCCACCAGGGGGCGCTGTCAGTCTCTCCTCCCCTCTGCCAGGGGGCGCTGTCAGTGCCTCCTCCCTTCTGCCGGGGGCACTGTCAGTCTCTCTTCCCCTCCACCAGGCGGCGCTGTTAGCATCTCCTCCCCTCCGCCAGGGGGCCCTGTCAGTCTCTCCTCCCCTCCGCCAGGCGGCGCTGTCAGTCTCTCCTCCCCTCCGCCAGGGGGCGCAGTCAGTCACTCCTCCCCTCCGCCACGGGGTGCTGTCAGTCTCTCCTCCCCTCCGCCAGGGGGCGCTGTCAGTCTCTCCTCCCCTCCGCCAGATGGCACTGTCAGTCTCTACTCCCCTCTGCCAGGGGGCGCTGTCAGTCCCTCCTCCCCTCCACCAGGGGCCGCTGTAAGTCTCTCCTCCCATCCGACAGTGGGCGCTGGCAGTCTCTCCTCCCCTCCACCAGGGGGCGCTGTCAATCTCTGCTCCCCACCGCCAGGGGACGCTGGCAGTGTCGCCTCCCCTCCGCCAGGGAGCGCTGTCAGTCTCTCCTCCCCTCCGCCAGGGGGCGCTGTCAGTGCCTCTTCCCTTCTGCCGGGGGCACTGTCAGTCTCTCTTCCCCTCCGCCAGGAAACGCTGTCCATCTCTCCTCCCCTCCGCCAGTCGGCGCTGTCAGTCTCTCCTCCCTTCCTCCGGGGGCGCTGTCAGTCTCTCCACCCCTCCGCCAGGGGGCTCTGTCAGTTTCTCCTCGCCTCCGCCAGGTAGCGCTGTCAGTCTCTCCTCCCCTCCACCAGGGAGCGCTGTCAGGCTCTCCTCCCCTCCGCCAGGCGGCGCTGTCAGTCTCTCCTCCCCTCCACTATGCGGCGCTATCAGTCTCTCCTCCCCTCCGCCGGGGGCGCTGACAATCTCTCCTCCCCTCCGCCAGGGGGCGCTGTCAGTCTCTCCTCCCCTTGGCCAGCGGGCGCTGTCAGTCTCTCCTCGCCTCCGCCAGGTAGCGCTGTCAGTCTCTCCTCCCCTCCAACAGTGGGCGCTGGCACTCGCTCCTCCCCTCCACCAGGGGGTGTTGTCAGTCTCTCCTCCCCTCCGCCAGGCGGCGCTGTCAGTCTCTCCTCACCTCCACTAGGCGGCGCTGTCAGTCTCTCCTCCCCTCCGCCGGGGGCGCTCTCAGTCTCTCCTCCACTCCGCCAGGGGGCGCTGTCAATCTCTCCTCCCCTCGGCCAGGGGGCGCTGTCAGTCTCTCCTCGCCTCCGCCAGGTAGCGCTGTCAGTCTCTCCTCCCCTCCGACAGTGGGCGCTGGCACTCTCTCCTCCCCTCCACCAGGGGGCCCTGTCAGTCTCTCCTCCCATCCGCCAGGCGGCGCTGTCAGTCTCTCCTCCCCTCCGCCAGGGACCGCAGTCAGTCTCTCCTCCCCTCCGCCAGTGGGCGCTGGCACTCTCTCCTCCCCTCCACCAGGGGGCCCTGTCAGTCTCTCCTCCCCCGCTAGGGGGTGCTGTCAGTCTCTCCTCCCCTCCGCCAGGGGGCGCTGTCTGTCTCTCCTCCCCTCCGCCAGGTGACGCTGTCAGTCTCTCCTCCCCTCCGCCAGGAGGCACTCTCAGTCTCCCCTCCCCTCAGCCAGGGGGCGCTGTCAATCTCTCCTCCCCGCCGACAGAGGGTGCTGGCACTCTCTCCTCCCCTCCACCAGGGGGCGTTGTGAGTCTCTGCTCCCCTCCGCCAGGGGGCGCTGTCAGTCTCTCCTCCCCTCCGGCAGGCGGCGCTGTCAGCGTCTCCTCCCCTCCGCCAGGCGGCGCTGTCAGTCTCTCCTCCCCTCCACCAGGCGGCGGTGTCAGTCTCTCCTCCCCTCCGCCGGGGGCGCTGTCAGTCTCTTCTCCCCTCGGCCAGGGGGCGCTGTCAGTCTCTCCTCGCCTCCGCCAGGTAGCGCTGTCAGTCTCTCCTCCCCTCCAACAGTGGGCGCTGGCACTCTCTCCTCCCCTCCACCAGGGGGCGCTGTGAGTCTCTGCTCTCCTCTGCCAGGGGGCGCTGTCAGTCTCTCCTCCCCTCCAACAGTGGGCGCTGGCACTCTCTCCTCCCGTCCACCAGGGTGCGTTGTCAGTCTCTCCTCCCCTCCGCCAGGGGGCGCTGTCAGTCTCTCCCCCCCTCCGCCAATGGCACTGTCAGTCTCTCCTCCCCTCTGCCAGGGGGCGCTGTCAGTCTCTGCTCCCCTCCGCCAGGGGCCGCTGTCAGTGTCGCCTCCCCTCCGCCAGGGGGCGCTGTCAGTCTCTCCTCCCCTCCGCCAGGGGGCGCTGTCAGTGCCTCCTCCCTTCCGCCGGGGGCACTTTCAGTCTCTCTTCCCCTCCACCAGGCGGCGCTGTTAGCGTCTCCTCCCCTCCGCAAGGGAGCGCTGTCAGTCTCTGCTCCCCTCCGCCAGGCGGCGCTGTCAGTCTCTCCTCCCTTCCGCCGGGGGCACTGTCAGTCTCTCCTCCCCTCCGCCAGGGGGTGTTGTCAGTTTCTCCTCGCCTCCGCCAGGTAGCGCTGTCAGTCTCTCCTCCCCTCCGCCAGGGGGCGCTGTCAGTCTCGCCTCCCCACCGCCAGGGGGCACTGTCAGTCTCTCCTCCCCTCCGCCAGGGGGCGCTGTCAGTCTCTCCTCCCCTCCGCCAGGGGGCGCTGTCAGTCTCTCCTCCCCTCCGCCAGGCGGCGCTGTCAGTCTATCCTCCCTTCCGCCGGGGGCGCTGTCAGTCGCTCCTCCCCTCCACCAGGGAGCGCTGTCAGTCTCTCTTGCCCTCCGCCAGGGGGCTCTGTCAGTCTCTCCTCGCCTCCGCCAGGTAGCACTGTCAGTCTCTCCTCCCCTCTGCCAGGCGGCGCTGGCACTCTCTCCTCCCCTCCACCAGGGGGCGCTGTCAGTCTCTGCTCCCATCCGCCAGGGGGCACTGTCAGTCTCTCCTCCCCTCCGCCAGGCGGCGCTTTCAGTCTTTCCACTCCTCCGCCAGGGGGCGCTGACAGTCTCTCCTCCCCTCCACCAGGGGGCACTGCCAGTGTCTCCTGCCCTCCGCCAGGGGGTGCTGTCAGTCTCTCCTCCCATATGCCAGGGGGCGCTGTCAGTCTCTCCTCCCCTCCGCCAGGGGGCACTGTCAGCCACTCCTCCCATCCGCCAGGGGGCGCTGTCAGTCTCTCCTCCCCTCCGCCAGGGGGCACTGTCAGTCTATCCTCCCCTCTGCCAGGGGGCGCTGTCAGTCTCTCCTCCCCTCCGCCAGGGGGCACTGTCAGTCTCTCCTCCCCTCCGCCAGGGGGCGCTGTCAGTCTCTCCTCCCCATCACCAGGGGTCGCTGTCAGTGTCTCGTCCCCTCCTCGAGGGGGCACTGTGAGCCTCTCCTCCCCTCCGAAATAGGGCGCTGACAGTGTCTCCTCCGCTCCGCCAGGGGGCGCTGTCAGTCTCTCCTCCCCTCCGCCAGGGGGGGCTGTCAGTCTCTCCTCCCCTCAGGCAAGGGGTGCTGTCAGTCTCTCCTCCACTCCGCCAGGGGGCGCTGTCGGTCTCTCCTCCTCTCCGCCAGGGGGCGCTGTCAGTGTCTCCTCCCCTCCGCCAGGGGGCGCTGTCAGTCTCTCCTCCCCTCCGCCAGGGGGCGCTGTCAGTCTCTCCTCCCCTCCGCCAGGCGGCGCTGTAAGTGTCTCCTCCCCTCCTCCAGGGGACGCTGTCAGTCTGTCCGCCCCTCCTCCAGGGGCCGCAGTCAGTGCCTCCTCCCCTCCACCAGGGGGCGCTGTGAGTCTCTCCTCCTGTCCGGCAGGGGGCGGCTGTCAGTCTCTCCTGCCCTCCACCAGGGGGCGCTGTCAGTCTCTCCTCCCCTCCGCCAGGGGACGCTGTCATTCTCTCCTCCCCTCCGCCAGGGGGCGCTGTCAGTCTCTACTCCCCAACACCAGGGGGCGCTGTCAGTGTCTCGTCCCCTCCTCCAGGGGCGCTGTGAGCCTCTCCTCCCCTCCGCCACAGTGCGCTGTCAGTGTCTCCTCCACTCCGCCAGGGGGCGCTGTCAGTCTCTCTTCCCCTCCGCCAAGGGGAGCTGTCAGTCTCTCCTCCCTACCGCCAGGGGGCGCTGGCAATCTCTCCTCCCCTCCACCAGGGGGCGTTGTCAGTCTCTGCTCCCCTCCGCCAGGGTGCGCTGTCAGTCTCTCCTCCCCTCCACCCGGGGAGCTGTCAGTGTCTTCTCCCCTCCGCCAGGAGGCGCTGTAAGTGCCTCCTCCCCGCCGCCGCGGGCGCTGTCAGTCTCTCCTCCCTCCGCCAGGGGGCGCTGTCAGTGCCTCCTACCCTCCGCCGGGGTCACTGTCAGTCTCTCCTCCCCTTCACCAGGCGGCGCTGTCAGCGACTCCTCCCCTCCGCCAGGGAGCACTGTCAGTCTCTCCTCCCCTCCGCCTGGCGGCGCTGTCAGTCTCTCCTCCCTTCCACTAGGCGGCGCTGTCAGTCTCTCCTCGCCTCCGCCAGGTAATGCTGTCAGTCTCTCCTCCCCTCCGCCAGGGGGTGCTGGCACTCTCTCCTCCCCACCACCAGGAGGCGCTGTCAGTCTCTGCTCCCCTCCGCCAGGGGGCACTGTCAGTCTCTCCTCCCCTCTGCCAGGGGGCGCTGTCAGTCTCTCCTCCCCTCTGAAAGTGGGCGCTGACAGTCTCTCCTCCCCTCCACCAGGGGGTGCTGTCAGTCTCTCCTTCCCTCCGAGAGAGGGCGCTGGCACGCTCTGCTCCCCTCCGCCAGGGGGCGCTGTCAGTCTCTGCTTTCCCCCGCCAGGGGGCGCTTTCAGTGCCTCCTCCCCTCCGCCGGGGGAGCTGTCAGTCTCTCCTCCGCTCCGCCAGGCGGCGCTGTCAGCGTCTCCTCCCCTCCGCCAGGGAGCGCTGTCAGGCTCTCCTGTCCTCCGCCAGGCGGCACTGTCAGTCACTCCTCCCCTCCACTAGGCGGCGCTGTCAGTCTCTCCTCCCCTCCGCCGGGGGCGCTGTCAGTCTCTCCTCCCCTCTGCCAGGGGGCGCTGTCAGTCTCTCCTCCCCTCAGCCAGGGGACGCTGTCAGTCTCAACTCGCCTCTGCCAGGTAGCGCTGTCAGTCTCTCCTCCCCTCCAACAGTGGGCGCTGGCAATCTCTCCTCCCCTCCACCAGGGGGCGTTGTCAGTCTCTGCTCTCCTCCGCCAGAGGGCGCTGTCAGTCTCTCCTCCCCTCCGCCAGGGGGCCCTGTCAGTCTCTCCTCCCCTCCGCCAGGCGGCGCTGTCAGTCTCTCCTCCCCTCCGCCAGGGGGCGCAGTCAGTCTCTCCTCCCCTCCGCCAGGGGGCGCTGTCAGTCTCTCCTCCCCTCCGCCAGATGGCACTGTCAGTCTCTCCTCCCCTCTGCAGGGGGCGCTGTCAGTCCCTCCTCCCCTCCACCAGGGGGCGCTGTAAGTCTCTCCTCCCAACCGACAGTGGGCGCTGGCAGTCTCTCCTCCCCTCCACCAGGGGGCGCTGTCAGTCTCTGCTCCCCACCGCCAGGGGACGCTGTCAGTGTCGCCTCCCCTCCGCCAGGGGGCGCTGTCAGTCTCTCCTCCCCTCCGCCAGGGGGCGCTGTCAGTGCCTCCTCCCTTCTGGCGGGGGCATTGTCAGTCTCTCTTCCCCTCCACCAGGCGGCGCTATTAGCGTTTCCTCCCCTCCTCCAGGGTGCGCTGTTCGTCTCTCCTCCCCTCCGCCAGTCGGCGCTGTCAGTCTCTCCTCCCTTCCTCCGGGGGCTCTGTCAGTTTCTCCTCGCCTCCGCCAGGTAGCGCTGTCAGTCTCTCCTCCCCTCCGCCAGGGGGCGCTGGCGCTCCCTCCTCCCCTCCACCAGGGGGCGCTGTCAGTCTCTACTCCCGTCCGCCAGGGGGCACTGTCAGTCTCTCCTCCCCTCCGCCAGGCGGCGCTTTCAGTTTCTCCTCCCCTCCGCCAGGGGACACTGCCAGTCTCTCCTCCCCTCCGCCAGGGGACACTGCCAGTCTCTCCTCCCTTCCGCCAGGGGACACTGCCAGTCTCTCCTCCCCTCCGCCAGGGGGCGCTGTCAGTCCCTCCTCCCCCCCGCCAGAGTCGCGATCAGTCTCTCCTCCCCTCCGCCAGGGGGCGCTGTCAGTCTCTACACCCCTCCGCCAGGGGGCGCTGTCAGTCTCTCCTCCCCTCCGCCAGGGGGCGCTGTCCGTCTCTCCTCCACTTCGCCAGGGGGCGCTGTCAGTCTCTAATCCCCTCCGCCACGGGGTGCTGTCAGTCTCTCCTCCCCTCCGCCAGGGGGCGCTGTCAGTCTCTCCTCCCCTCCGCCAGATGGCACTGTCAATCTCTCCTCCCCTCTGCCAGGGGGCGCTGTCAGTCCATCCTCCCCTCCACCAGGGGGCGCTGTAAGTCTCTGCTCCCCACCGCCAGGGGGCGCTGTCAGTGTCGCCTCCCCTCCACCAGGGGGCGCTGTCAGTCTCTCCTCCCCTCTGCCAGGGGGCGCTGTCAGTGCCTCCTCCCTTCTGCCGGGGGCACTGTCAGTCTCTCTTCCCCTCCACCAGGCGGCGCTGTTAGCATCTCCTCCCCTCCTCCAGGGGGCGCTGTCAGTCTCTCCTCCCCTCCGCCAGGGGGCCCTGTCAGTCTCTCCTCCCCTCCGCCAGGCGGCGCTGTCAGTCTCTCCTCCCCTCCGCCAGGGGGCGCAGTCAGTCACTCCTCCCCTCCGCCACGGGGTGCTGTCAGTCTCTCCTCCCCTCCGCCAGGGGGCGCTGTCAGTCTCTCCTCCCCTCCGCCAGATGGCACTGTCAGTCTCTACTCCACTCTGCCAGGGGGCGCTGTCAGTCCCTCCTCCCCTCCACCAGGGGCCGCTGTAAGTCTCTCCTCCCATCCGACAGTGGGCGCTGGCAGTCTCTCCTCCCCTCCACCAGGCGGCGCTGTCAATCTCTGCTCCCCACCGCCAGGGGACGCTGGCAGTGTCGCCTCCCCTCCGCCAGGGAGCGCTGTCAGTCTCTCCTCCCCTCCGCCAGGGGGCGCTGTCAGTGCCTCTTCCCTTCTGCCGGGGGCACTGTCAGTCTCTCTTCCCCTCCACCAGGCGGCGCTATTAACGTCTCCTCCCCTCCGCCAGGAAACGCTGTCCATCTCTCCTCCCCTCCGCCAGTCGGCGCTGTCAGTCTCTCCTCCCTTCCTCCGGGGGCGCTGTCAGTCTCTCCTCCCCTCCGCCAGGGGGCTCTGTCAGTTTCTCCTCGCCTCCGCCAGGTAGCGCTGTCAGTCTCTCCTCCCCTCCGCCAGGGAGCGCTGTCAGGCTCTCCTCCCCTCCGCCAGGCGGCGCTGTCAGTCTCTCCTCCCCTCCACTATGCGGCGCTATCAGTCTCTCCTCCCCTCCGCCGGGGGCGCTGTCAATCTCTCCTCCCCTCCGCCAGGGGGCGCTGTCAGTCTCTCCTCCCCTTGGCCAGCGGGCGCTGTCAGTCTCTCCTCGCCTCCGCCAGGTAGCGCTGTCAGTCTCTCCTCCCCTCCAACAGTGGGCGCTGGCACTCGCTCCTCCCCTCCACCAGGGGGTGTTGTCAGTCTCTCCTCCCCTCTGCCAGGCGGCGCTGTCAGTCTCTCCTCCCCTCTGCCAGGGGGCGCTGTCAGTCTCTCCTCCCCTCAACCAGGGGGCGCTGTAAGTCTCTCCTCCCCTCCGACAGTGGGCACTGGCAGTCTCTCCTCCACTCCACCAGGGGGCGCTGTCAGTCTCTCCTCCCCTCCGCCAGGGGGCGCTGTCAGTGCCTCCTCCCTTCTGCCGGCGGCACTGTCAGTCTCTCTTCCCCTCCACCAGGCAGCGCTGTTAGCGTCTCCTCCCCTCCGCCAGGGAGCGCTGTCAGTTTCTCCTCCCCTCCGCCAGTCGGCGCTGTCAGTCTCTCCTCCCTTCCGTCGGGGGCGTTGTCAGTCTCTCCTCCCCTGCGCCAGGGGCCGCTGTCAGTCTCTGCTCCCCGCCGCCAGGGGGCTCTGTCAGTTTCTCCTCGCCTCCGCCAGGTAGCGCTGTCAGTCTCTCCTCCCCTCCGCCAGGTAGCGCTGTCAGTCTCTGCTCCCTTCCGCCAGGGGGCACTGTCAGTCTCTCCCCCCCTCCGCCAGGCGGCGCTTTCAGTCTCTCCTCCCCTCCGTCAGGGGGCGCTTTCAGTCTCTCCTCCCCTACACCAGGGGGCGCTGTCAGTCTCGCCTCCCCTCTGCCAGGGGGCGCTGTCAGTCTCTCCTCCCCACCGCCAGGGGGCACTGTCAGTCTCTCCTCCCCTCCGCCAGGGGGCGCTGTCAGTCTCTCCTCCCCTCCGCCAGGGGGCGCTGTCAGTCTCTCCTCCCCTCCGCCAGGCGGCGCTGTCAGTCTCTCCTCCCTTCCGCCGGGGGTGCTGTCAGTCGCTCCTCCCCTCCGCCAGGCGGCGCTGTCAGCCTCTCCTCCCTTCCACCAGGGGGCACTGTCAGTCTCTCCTCCCCTCCGCCAGGGGGCGCTGTCAGTCTCTCCTCCCCTCCGCCAGGGGGCGCTGTAATTCTCTCCTCCGCTCCGCCAGGGGGCAATGTCAGTCTCTCCTCCCCTCCGCCAGGGGGCGCTGTCAGTCTCTCCTCCCCATCACCAGGGGGCGCTGTCAGTGTCTCGTCCCCTCCTCCAGGGGGCGCTGTGAGCCTCTCCTCCCCTCCGGCAAGGGGTGCTCTCAGTCTCTCCACCGCTCCGCCAGGGGGCGCTGTCGGTCTCTCCTCCCCGCCAGGGGGCGCTGTCAGTGTCTCCTGCCCTCCGCCAGGGGGCGCTGTCAGTCTCTCCTCCCCTCCGCCAGGGGGCGCTCTCAGTCTCTCCTCCCCTCCACCAGGCAGCGCTGTAAGTGTCTCCTTCCCTCCGCCAGGGGACGCTGTCAGTCTCTCCTCCCCTCCTCCAGGGGCCGCAGTCAGTGCCTCCTCCCCTCCGCCTGGGGGCGCTGTCAGTCTCTCCTCCCGTCCGCCAGGGGGGGCGCTGTCAGTATCTCCTCCCCTCCACCAGGGGGCGCTGTTAGTCTCTCCTCCCCTCCGGCAAGGGGCGCTGTCGGTCTCTCCTCCCCTCCGCCAGGGGGCACTGTCAGTCTCTCCTCCCCTCCGCCAGGGGGCGCAGTCAGTTTCTCCTCCCCTCCGCCAGGGGCGCTGTAAGTGTCTCCTCCCCTCCGCCAGGGGGCGCTGTCATCCTGTCCTCCCTTCCTCCAGGTGCCGCAGTCAGTGCCTCCTCCCTTCCGCCAGGGGGCGCTGTCAGTCTCTCCTCCCGTCCGCCAGGGGGCGCTGGCACTCTCTCCTCCCCTCCACCAGGGGGCGCTGTCAGTCTCTGCTCCCTTCCACCAGGGGGCACTGTCAGTCTCTCCTCCCCTCCGCCAGGCGGCGCTTTCAGTCTCTCCTCCCCTCCGCCAGGGGACGCTGTAAGTCTCTCCTCCCCTCCGCCAGGGGACACTGCCAGTCTCTCCTCCCCTCCGACAGTGGGCGCTGACAGTGGCTCCTCCCCTCCAACAGGGGGCGCTGTCAGTCTTTCCAACCCTCCGCCAGGCGGCGCTGTCAGCGTCTCCTCCCCTCCGCCTGGGAGCGCTGTCAGTCTCTCCTCCCCTCCGCCAGGCAGCGCTGTCAGTCTCTCCTCCCCTCCACAAGGCGGCGATGACAGTCTCTCCTCCCCTCCGCCGGGGGCGCTGTCAGTCTCTCCTCCCCCCCGCCAAGGGGAGCTGTCAGTCTCTCCTCCCCTCCGCCAGGGGTGTTGTCAGTCTCTCCTCACCTCCGCCAGGTAGCGCAGTCAGTCTCTCCTCCCCTCCGACAGTGGGCGCTGGCAATCTCTCCTCCCATCCACCAGGGGGCGTTGTCAGTCTCTGCTCCCCTCCGCCAGGGTGCGCTGTCAGTCTCTCCTCCCCTCCACCCGGGGGTGCTGTCAGTGTCTTCTCCCCGCCGCCGGCGGGCGCTGTCAGTCTCTCCTCACCTCCGCCAGGGGGCGCTGTCAGTGCCTCCTCCCCTCCGCCGGGGTCACTGTCAGTCTCTCCTCCCCTTCACCAGGCGGCGCTGTCAGCGACTCCTCCCCTCCGCCAGGGAGCACTGTCAGTCTCTCCTCCCCTCCGCCTGGCGGCGCTGTCAGTCTCTCCCCCCTTCCACTAGGTGGCGCTGTCAGTCTCTCCTCGCCTCCGCCAAGTAATGCTGTCAGTCTCTCCTCCCCTCCGCCAGGGGGTGCTGGCACTCTCTCCTCCCCACCACCAGGAGGCGCTGTCAGTCTCTGCTCCCCTCCGCCAGGGGGCACTGTCAGTCTCTCCTCCCCTCTGCCAGGGGGCGCTGTCAGTCTCTCCTCCCCTCTGACAGCGGGCGCTGGCAGTCTCTCCTCCCCTCCACCAGGGAGCGCTGTCAGTCTCTGCTTCCCCCCGCCAGGGGGCGCTGTCAGTGCCTCCTCCCCTCCGCCGGGGGAGCTGTCAGTCTCTCCTCCGCTCCGCCAGGCGGCGCTGTCAGCGTCTCCTCCCCTCCGCCAGGGAGCGCTGTCAGGCTCTCCTCCCCTCCGCCAGGCGGCACTGTCAGTCACTCCTCCCCTCCACTAGGCGGCGCTGTCAGTCTCTCCTCCCCTCCGCCGGGGGCGCTGTCAGTCTCTCCTCCCCTCTGCCAGGGCGCGCTGTCAGTCTCTCCTCCCCTCAGACAGGGGACGCTGTCAGTCTCTCCTCGCCTCTGCCAGGTGGCGCTGTCAGTCTCTCCTCCCCTCCAACAGTGGGCGCTGGCAATCTCTCCTCCCCTCCACCAGGGGGCTTTGTCAGTCTCTGATCTCCTCCGCCAGGGGGCGCTGTCAGTCTCTCCTCCCCTCCGCCAGGGGGCCCTGTCCGTCTCTCCTCCCCTCCGCCAGGCGGCGCTGTCAGTCTCTCCTCCCCTCCGCCAGGGGGCGCAGTCAGTCTCTCCTCCCCTCCGCCAGGGGGCGCTGTCAGTCTCTCCTCCCCTCCGCCAGATGGCACTGTCAGTCTCTCCTCCCCAATGCAGGGGGCGCTGTCAGTCCCTCCTCCCCTCCACCAGGGGGCGCTGAAAGTCTCTCCTCCCATCCGACAGTGGGCGCTGTCAGTGTCGCCTCCCCTCCGCCAGGGGGCGCTGTCAGTCTCTCCTCCCCTCCGCCAGGGGGCGCTGTCAGTGCCTCCTCCCTTCTGGCGGGGGCATTGTCAGTCTCTCTTCCCCTTCACTAGGCGGCGCTATTAGCGTTCCCGCCCCTCCGCCAGGGTGCGCTGTTCGTCCCTCCTCGCCTCCGCCAGTCGGCGCTGTCAGTCTCTCCTCCCTTCCTCCGGGGGCGCTGTCAGTCTCTCCTCCCCTCTGCCAGGGACCGCTGTCAGCCTCTCCTCCCCTCCGCCAGGGGGCTCTGTCAGTTTCTCCTCGCCTCCGCCAGGTAGCGCTGTCAGTCTCTCCTCCCCTCCGCCAGGGGGCGCCGGCACTCTCTCCTCCCCAACACCAGGGGGCGCTGTCAGTCTCTATTCCCGTCCGCCAGGGGGCACTGTCAGTCTCTCCTCCCCTCCGCCAGGGGGCGCTGTCAGTCTCTCCTCCCCTCCGCCAGATGGCACTGTCAATCTCTCCTCCCCTCTGCCAGGGGGCGCTGTCAGTCCATCCTCCCCTCCACCAGGGGGCGCTGTAAGTCTCTGCTCCCCACCGCCAGGGGGTGCTGTCAGTGTCGCCTCCCCTCCACCAGGGGGCGCTGTCAGTCTCTCCTCCCCTCCGCCAGGGGGCGCTGTCAGTGCCTCCTCCCTTCTGCCGGGGGCACTGTCAGTCTCTCTTCCCCTCCACCAGGCGGCGCTGTTAGCATCTCCTCCCATCCGCCAGGGGGCCCTGTCAGTCTCTCCTCCCCTCCGCCAGGCGGCGTTGTCAGTCTCTCCTCCCCTCCGCCAGGGGGCGCTGTCAGTCTCTCCTCCCCTCCACCAGGGGACACTGCCAGCCTATCCTCCCCTCCGCCAGGGGGTGCTGTCAGTCTCTCCTCCCCTACGCCAGGGGGCGCTGTCAGTCGCTCCTCCCCTCCGCCAGGGACGCTGTCAGTCTCTCCTCCCCACCGCCAGGGGGCGCTGTCAGTCTCTCCTCCCCTCCGCCAGGGGGCGCTGTCAGTCTCTACTCCCCTCTGCCAGGGGGCGCTGTCAGTCTCTCCTCCCCTCCGCCAAGGGGCGCTGTCAGTCTCTCCTCCCCTTCGACAGGGGGCGCTGTCAGTCTCTCCTCCCTATCACCAGGGGGCGCTGTCAGTGTCTCCTCGCCTCCGCCAGCCGGCGCTGTCAGTCTCTCCTCCCCTCTGCCACAGGGCGCAGTCAGTCACTCCTCCCCTCCGCCAGGGGGTGCTGTCAGTCTCTCCTCCACTTCGCCAGGGGGCGCTGTCAGTCTCTCCTCCCGTCCGCCAGGTGGCGCTGTCAGTCTCTACCCCCCTCCACCAGGGGGCGCTGTCAGTCTCTGCTGCCCTCCGCCAGAGGGCGCTGTCAGTGCCTCCTCCCCTCCGCCGGGGGAGCTGTCAGTCTCTCCTCCCCTCCGCCAGGCGGCGCGGTCAGCGTCTCCTCAACCTCCGCCAGGGAGCGCTGCCAGTCTCTCCTCCACTCCGCCAGGCGGCGCTGTCAGTCTCTCCTCCCCTCCACTATGCGGCGCTGTCAGTCTCTCCTCCCCTCCGCCGGGGGCGCTGTTAGTCTCTCCTCCCCTCCGCCAGGGGGCGCTGTCAGTCTCTACTCCCCTTGGCCAGCGGGCGCTGTCAGTCTCTCCTCGCCTCCGCCAGGGGGCCCTGTAAGTCTCTCCTCCCCTCTGCCAGGCGGCGCTGTCAGTCTCTCCTCCCTTCCGCCAGGGGGCGCTGTCAGTGTCACCTCCACTCCGCCAGGGGGCGCTGGCAGTCTCTCTTCCCCTCCACCAGGCGGCGCTATTACCATCTCCTCCCCTCCGCCAGGGAGCGCTGTCAGACTCTCCTCCGCTCCGCCAGTCGGCGCTGTCAGTCTCTCCTCCCTTCCTCCGGGGGCGCTGTCAGTATCTCCTTCCATCCGCCTGGGGGCGCTGGCACTCCCTCCTCCCCTCCACCAGGAGGCGCTGTCAGTCTCTGCTCCCTTCCGCCAGGGGGCACTGTCAGTCTCTCCTCCCCTCCGCCAGGCGGCGCTTTCAGTCTCTCCTCCCCTCCGCCAGGGGACGCTGTCAGTCTCTCCTCCCCTCCGCCAGGGGACACTGCCAGTCTCTCCTCCCCTCCGACAGTGGGCGCTGACAGTGGCTCCTCCCCTCCAACAGGGGGCGCTGTCAGTGTTTCCTACCCTCCGCCAGGCGGCGCTGTCAGCGTCTCCTCCCCTCCGCCTGGGAGCGCTGTCAGTCTCTCCTCCCCTCCGCCAGGCAGCGCTGTCAGTCTCTCCTCCCCTCCACTAGGCGGCGATGACAGTCTCTCCTCCCCTCCGCCGGGGGCGCTGTCAGTCTCTCCTCCCCTCCGCCAAGGGGAGCTGTCAGTCTCTCCTCCCCTCCGCCAGGGGGCGTTGTCAGTCTCTCCTCACCTCCGCCAGGTAGCGCAGTCAGTCTCTCCTCCCCTCCGACAGTGGGCGCTGGCAATCTCTCCTCCCCTCCACCAGGGGGCGTTGTCAGTCTCTGCTCCCCTCCGCCAGGGTGCGCTGTCAGTCTCTCCTCCCCTCCGCCAGGGGGTGCTGTCAGTGTCTTCTCCCCTCTGCCAGGGGGCGCTGTTAGTCTCTCCTCCCCTCCGCCAGGAGGCGCTGTAAGTGCCTCCTCGCTGCCGCCGGCGGGCGCTGTCAGTGCCTCCTCCCCTCCGCCGGGGTCACTGTCAGTCTCTCCTCCCCTTCACCAGGCGGTGCTGTCAGCGACTCCTCCCCTCCGCCAGGGAGCACTGTCAGTCTCTCCTCCCCTCCGCCTGGCAGCGCTGTCAGTCTCTCCTCCCTTCCTCTAGGCGGCGCTGTCAGTCTCTCCTCGTCTCCGCCAGGTAGTGCTGTCAGTCTCTCCTCCCCTCCGCCAGGGGGTGCTGGCACTCTCTTCTCCCCACCACCAGGAGGCGCTGTCAGTCTCTGCTCCCCTCCGCCAGGGGGCACTGTCAGTCTCTCCTCCCCTCCGCCAGGGGGCGCTGTCAGTCTCTCCTCCCCTCTGACAGTGGGCGCAGACAGTCTCTCTTCCCCTCCACCAGGGGGCGCTGTCAGTCTCTCCTTCCCTCCGACAGAGGGCGCTGGCACTCTCTGCTCCCCTCCACCAGGGGGTGCTGTCAGTCTCTGCTTCCCCCTGCCAGGGGGCGCTGTCAGTGCCTCCTCCCCTCCGACGGGGGAGCAGTCAGTCTCTCCTCCGCTCCGCCAGGCGGCGCTGTCAGCGACTCCTCCCCTCCGCCAGGGAGCGCTGTCAGGCTCTCCTCCCCTCCGCCAGGCGGCGCTGTCAGTCTCTCCTCCCCTCCGCCGGGGGCGCTGTCAGTCTCTCCTCCCCTCTGCCAGGGGGCGCTGTCAGTCTCTCCTCCCCTCAGCCAGGGGACGCTGTCAGTCTCTCCTCGCCTCTGCCAGGTAGCGCTGTCAGTGTCGCCTCCCCTCCGCCAGGGGGCGCCGTCAGTCTCTCCTCCCCTCCGCCAGGGGGCGCTGTCTGTGCCTTCTCCCTTCTGGGGGGGCACTGTCAGTCTCTCTTCCCCTCCACCAGGCGGCGCTATTAGCGTTTCCTCCCCTCCGCCAGGGTGCGCTGTTCGTCTCTCCTCCCCTCCGCCAGTCGGCGCTGTCAGTCTCTCCTCCCTTCCTCCGGGGGCGCTGTCAGTCTCTCCTCCCCTCTGCCAGGGACAGCTGTCAGTCTCTCCTCCCCTCCGCCAGGGGGCTCTGTCAGTATCTCCTCGCCTCCGCCAGGTAGCGCTGTCAGTCTCTCCTCCCCTCCGCCAGGGGGCGCTGGCACTCTCTCCTCCCCTCCACCAGGGGGCGCTGTCAGTCTCTACTCCCGTCCGCCAGGGGGCACTGTCAGTCTCTCCTCCCCTCCGGCAGGCGGCGCTTTCAGTCTCTCCTCCCCTCCGCCAGGGGACGCTGTCAGTCTCTCCTCCCTTCCGCCAGGGGACACTGCCAGTCTCTCCTCCCCTCCGACAGGGGGCGCTGTCAGTCTCTCCTCCCCACCGCCAGGGGGCGCGGTCAGTCTCTCCTCCCATCCGCCAGGGGGCGCTGTCAGTCTCTACTCCCCTCCGCCAGGGGTCGCTGTCAGTCTCTCCTGCCCTCCGCCAAGGGGAGCTGTCAGTCTCTCCTCCCCTCCGCCAGGGGGCGTTGTCAGTCTCTCCTCACCTCCGCCAGGTAGCGCAGTCAGTCTCTCCTCCCCTCCGACAGTGGGCGCTGGCAATCTCTCCTCCCCTCCACCAGGGGGCGTTGTCAGTCTATGCACCCCTCCGCCACGGTGCGCTGTCAGTCTCTCCTCCCCTCCGCCAGGGGGTGCTGTCAGTGTCTTCTCCCCTCCGCCAGGGGGCGCTGTCAGTCTCTCCTCCCCTCCGCCAGGAGGCGCTGTAAGTGCCTCCTCGCCGCCGCCGGCGGGCGCTATCAGTGCCTCCTCCCCTCCGCCGGGGTCACTGTCAGTCTCTCCTCCCCTTCACCAGGCGGCGCTGTCAGCGACTCCTCCCCTCCGCCAGGGAGCACTGTCAGTCTCTCCTCCCCTCCGCCTGGCGGCGCTGTCAGTCTCTCCTCCCTTCCTCTAGGCGGCGCTGTCAGTCTCTCCTCGCCTCCACCAGGTAGTGCTGTCAGTCTCTCCTCCCCTCCGCCAGGGGGTGCTGGCACTCTCTTCTCCCCACCACCAGGAGGCGCTGTCAGTCTCTGCTCCCCTCCGCCAGGGGGCACTGTCAGTCTCTCCTCCCCTCTGACAGTGGGCGCTGACAGTCTCTCCTCCCCTCCACCAGGGGGCGCTGTCAGTCTCTCCTTCCCTCCGACAGAGGGCGCTGGCACTCACTGCTCCCCTCCACCAGGGGGTGCTGTCAGTCTCTGCTTCCCCCTGCCAGGGGGCGCTGTCAGTGCCTCCTCCCCTCCGACGGGGGAGCTGTCAGTCTCTCCTCCGCTCCGCCAGGCGGCGCTGTCAGCGACTCCTCCCCTCCGCCAGGGAGCTCTGTCAGGCTTACCTCCCCTCCGCCAGGCGGCACTGTCAGTCTCTCCTCCCCTCCGCCGGGGGCGCTGTCAGTCTCTCCTCCCCTCTGCCAGGGGGCGCTGTCAGCCTCTCCTCCCCTCAGCCAGGGGACGCTGTCAGTCTCTCCTCGCCTCTGCCAGGTAGTGCTGTCAGTGTCGCCTCCCCTCCGCCAGGGGGCGCTGTCAGTCTCTCCTCCCCTCCGCCAGGGGGCGCTGTCTGTTCCTCCTCCCTTCTGCCGGGGGCACTGTCAGTCTCTCTTCCCCTCCACCAGGCGGCGCTATTAGCGTCTCCTCCCCTCCGCCAGGGAGCGCTGTCCATCTCTCCTCCCCTCCGCCAGTCGGCGCTGTCAGTCTCTCCTCCCTTCCTCCGGGGGCGCTGTCAGTCTCTCCTCCCCTCCGCCAGGGACCGCTGTCAGTCTCTCCTCCCCTCCGCCAGGGGGCTCTGTCAGTTTCTCCTCGCCTCCGCCAGGTAGCGCTGTCAGTCTCACCTCCCCTCCGCTAGGGGGCGCTGGCACTCTTTCAACCACTCAACCAGGGGGCGCTGTCAGTCTCCACTCCCGTCCGCCAGGGGGCACTGTCAGTCTCTCCTCACCTCCGCCAGGCGGCACTTTCAGTCTCTCCTCCCCTGCGCCAGGGGATGCTGTCAGTCTCTCCTCCCCTCCACCAGGGGACACTGCGAGTCTATCCTCCCCTCCGCCAGGGGGTGCTGTCAGTCTCTCCTCCCCTACGCCAGGGGGCGCTGTCAGTCGCTCCTCCCCTCCGCCAGGGATGCTGTCAGTCTCTCCTCCCCACCGCCAGGGGGCGCTGTCAGTCTCTCCTCCCCTCCGCCAGGGGGCGCTGTCAGTCTCTACTCCCCTCTGCCAGGGGGCGCTGTCAGTCTCTCCTCCCCTCTGCCAGGGGGCGCTGTCAGTCTCTCCTCCCCTTCGACAGGGGGCGCTGTCAGTCTCTCCTCCCTATCACCAGCGGGCGCTGTCAGTGTCTCCTCGCCTCCGCCAGGCGGCACTGTCAGTCTCTCCTCCCCTCTGCCAGAGGGCGCAGTCAGTCACTCCTCCCCTCCGCCAGGGGGTGCTGTCAGTCTCTCCTCCACTCCGCCAGGGGGCGCTGTCAGTCTCTCCTCCCGTCCGCCAGGTGGCACTGTCAGTCTCTCCTCTCCTCCACCAGGGGGCGCTGTCAGTCTCTGCTCCCCTCCGCCAGAGGGCGCTGTCAGCGTCTCCTCCCCTCCGCCAGGGAGCGCTGTTAGGCTCTCCTCCCCTTGCCCAGCGTGCGCTGTCAGTCTCTCCTCGCCTCCGCCAGGTAGCGCTGTCAGTCTCTCCTCCCCTCCAACAGTGGGCGCTGGCACTCTCTCCTCCCCTCCACCAGGGGGTGTTGTCAGTCTCTGCTCTCCTGCGCCAGGGGGCGCTGTCAGTCTCTCCTCCACTCCGCCAGGGGGCCCTGTCAGTCTCTCCTCCCCTCTGCCAGGCGGCGCTGTCAGTCTCTCCTCCCCTCCGCCAGGGGGCGCAGTCAGTCACCCCTCCCCTCCGCCAGGGGTTGATGTCAGTCTCTCCTCCCCTCCGTCAGGGGGCACTGTCAGTCTCTCCTCCCCTCCGCCAGATGGCACTGTCAGTCTCTCCTCCCCTCTGCCAGGGGGCGCTGTCAGTCTCTCCTCCCCTCAACCAGGGGGCGCTGTAAGTCTCTCCTCCCCTCCGATGTGGGCACTGGCAGTCTCTCCTCCACTCCACCAGGGGGCGCTGTCAGTCTGTCCTCCCCTCCGCCAGGGGGCGTTGTCAGTCTCTCCTCCCCTCTGCCAGGGGGCGCTGTCAGTCTCTCCTCCCCTCAGCCAGGGGACGCTGTCAGTCTCTACTCCCCTCCGCCAGGGGGCGCTGTCAGTCTCTCCTCCCCTCCGCCAAGGGGAGCTGTCAGTCTCTCCTCCCCTCCGCCAGGGGGCGTTGTCAGTCTCTCCTCCCCTCTGCCAGGGGGCGCTGTCAGTCTCTCCTCCCCTCAGCCAGGGGACGCTGTCAGTCTCTCTTCCCCTCCACCAGGCAGCGCTATTAGCGTCTCCTCCCCTCCGCCAGGGAGCGCTGTCCATCTCTCCTCCCCTCCGCCAGTCGGCGCTGTCAGTCTCTCCTCCCTTCCTCCGGGGGCGCTGTCAGTCTCTCCTCCCCTCCGCCAGGGACCGCTGTCAGTCTCTCCTCCCCTCCGCCAGGGGGCTCTGTCAGTTTCTCCTCGCCTCCGCCAGGTAGCGCTGTCAGTCTCACCTCCCCTCCGCCAGGGGGCGCTGGCACTCTTTCAACCACTCAACCAGTGGGCGCTGTCAGTCTCTACTCCCGTCCGCCAGGGGGCACTGTCAGTCTCTCCTCCCCTCCGCCAGGCGGCACTTTCAGTCTCTCCTCCCCTCCGCCAGGGGATGCTGTCAGTCTCTCCTCCCCTCCACCAGGGGACACTGCCAGTCTATCCTCCCCTCCGCCAGAGCGTGCTGTCAGTCTCTCCTCCCCTCCGCCTGGCAGCGCTGTCAGTCTCTCCTCCCTTCCTCTAGGCGGCGCTGTCAGTCTCTCCTCGCCTCCGCCAGGTAGTGCTGTCAGTCTCTCCTCCCCTCCGCCAGGGGGTGCTGGCACTCTCTTCTCCCCACCACCAGGAGGCGCTGTCAGTCTCTGCTCCCCTCCGCCAGGGGGCACTGTCAGTCTCTCCTCCCCTCCGCCAGGGGGCGCTGTCAGTCTCTCCTCCCCCCTGACAGTGGGCGCAGACAGTCTCTCTTCCCCTCCACCAGGGGGCGCTGTCAGTCTCTCCTTCCCTCCGACAGAGGGCGCTGGCACTCTCTGCTCCCCTCCACCAGGGGGTGCTGTCAGTCTCTGCTTCCCCCTGCCAGGGGGCGCTGTCAGTGCCTCCTCCCCTCCGACGGGGGAGCAGTCAGTCTCTCCTCCGCTCCGCCAGGCGGCGCTGTCAGCGACTCCTCCCCTCCGCCAGGGAGCGCTGTCAGGCTCTCCTCCCCTCCGCCAGGCGGCGCTGTCAGTCTCTCCTCCCCTCCGCCGGGGGCGCTGTCAGTCTCTCCTCCCCTCTGCCAGGGGGCGCTGTCAGTCTCTCCTCCCCTCAGCCAGGGGACGCTGTCAGTCTCTCCTCGCCTCTGCCAGGTAGCGCTGTCAGTGTCGCCTCCCCTCCGCCAGGGGGCGCCGTCAGTCTCTCCTCCCCTCCGCCAGGGGGCGCTGTCTGTGCCTTCTCCCTTCTGGGGGGGCACTGTCAGTCTCTCTTCCCCTCCACCAGGCGGCGCTATTAGCGTTTCCTCCCCTCCGCCAGGGTGCGCTGTTCGTCTCTCCTCCCCTCCGCCAGTCGGCGCTGTCAGTCTCTCCTCCCTTCCTCCGGGGGCGCTGTCAGTCTCTCCTCCCCTCTGCCAGGGACAGCTGTCAGTCTCTCCTCCCCTCCGCCAGGGGGCTCTGTCAGTATCTCCTCGCCTCCGCCAGGTAGCGCTGTCAGTCTCTCCTCCCCTCCGCCAGGGGGCGCTGGCACTCTCTCCTCCCCTCCACCAGGGGGCGCTGTCAGTCTCTACTCCCGTCCGCCAGGGGGCACTGTCAGTCTCTCCTCCCCTCCGCCAGGCGGCGCTTTCAGTCTCTCCTCCCCTCCGCCAGGGGACGCTGTCAGTCTCTCCTCCCTTCCGCCAGGGGACACTGCCAGTCTCTCCTCCCCTCCGACAGGGGGCGCTGTCAGTCTCTCCTCCCCACCGCCAGGGGGCGCGGTCAGTCTCTCCTCCCATCCGCCAGGGGGCGCTGTCAGTCTCTACTCCCCTCCGCCAGGGGTCGCTGTCAGTCTCTCCTGCCCTCCGCCAAGGGGAGCTGTCAGTCTCTCCTCCCTTCCGCCAGGGGGCGTTGTCAGTCTCTCCTCACCTCCGCCAGGTAGCGCAGTCAGTCTCTCCTCCCCTCCGACAGTGGGCGCTGGCAATCTCTCCTCCCCTCCACCAGGGGGCGTTGTCAGTCTATGCACCCCTCCGCCACGGTGCGCTGTCAGTCTCTCCTCCCCTCCGCCAGGGGGTGCTGTCAGTGTCTTCTCCCCTCCGCCAGGGGGCGCTGTCAGTCTCTCCTCCCCTCCGCCAGGAGGCGCTGTAAGTGCCTCCTCGCCGCCGCCGGCGGGCGCTATCAGTGCCTCCTCCCCTCCACCGGGGTCACTGTCAGTCTCTCCTCCCCTTCACCAGGCGGCGCTGTCAGCGACTCCTCCCCTCCGCCAGGGAGCACTGTCAGTCTCTCCTCCCCTCCGCCTGGCGGCGCTGTCAGTCTCTCCTCCCTTCCTCTAGGCGGCGCTGTCAGTCTCTCCTCGCCTCCGCCAGGTAGTGCTGTCAGTCTCTCCTCCCCTCCGCCAGGGGGTGCTGGCACTCTCTTCTCCCCACCACCAGGAGGCGCTGTCAGTCTCTGCTCCCCTCCGCCAGGGGGCACTGTCAGTCTCTCCTCCCCTCTGACAGTGGGCGCTGACAGTCTCTCCTCCCCTCCACCAGGGGGCGCTGTCAGTCTCTCCTTCCCTCCGACAGAGGGCGCTGGCACTCACTGCTCCCCTCCACCAGGGGGTGCTGTCAGTCTCTGCTTCCCCCTGCCAGGGGGCGCTGTCAGTGCCTCCTCCCCTCCGACGGGGGAGCTGTCAGTCTCTCCTCCGCTCCGCCAGGCGGCGCTGTCAGCGACTCCTCCCCTCCGCCAGGGAGCTCTGTCAGGCTTACCTCCCCTCCGCCAGGCGGCACTGTCAGTCTCTCCTCCCCTCCGCCGGGGGCGCTGTCAGTCTCTCCTCCCCTCTGCCAGGGGGCGCTGTCAGTCTCTCCTCCCCTCAGCCAGGGGACGCTGTCAGTCTCTCCTCGCCTCTGCCAGGTAGTGCTGTCAGTGTCGCCTCCCCTCCGCCAGGGGGCGCTGTCAGTCTCTCCTCCCCTCCGCCAGGGGGCGCTGTCTGTTCCTCCTCCCTTCTGCCGGGGGCACTGTCAGTCTCTCTTCCCCTCCACCAGGCGGCGCTATTAGCGTCTCCTCCCCTCCGCCAGGGAGCGCTGTCCATCTCTCCTCCCCTCCGCCAGTCGGCGCTGTCAGTCTCTCCTCCCTTCCTCCGGGGGCGCTGTCAGTCTCTCCTCCCCTCCGCCAGGGACCGCTGTCAGTCTCTCCTCCCCTCCGCCAGGGGGCTCTGTCAGTTTCTCCTCGCCTCCGCCAGGTAGCGCTGTCAGTCTCACCTCCCCTCCGCTAGGGGGCGCTGGCACTCTTTCAACCACTCAACCAGGGGGCGCTGTCAGTCTCCACTCCCGTCCGCCAGGGGGCACTGTCAGTCTCTCCTCACCTCCGCCAGGCGGCACTTTCAGTCTCTCCTCCCCTGCGCCAGGGGATGCTGTCAGTCTCTCCTCCCCTCCACCAGGGGACACTGCGAGTCTATCCTCCCCTCCGCCAGGGGGTGCTGTCAGTCTCTCCTCCCCTACGCCAGGGGGCGCTGTCAGTCGCTCCTCCCCTCCGCCAGGGATGCTGTCAGTCTCTCCTCCCCACCGCCAGGGGGCGCTGTCAGTCTCTCCTCCCCTCCGCCAGGGGGCGCTGTCAGTCTCTACTCCCCTCTGCCAGGGGGCGCTGTCAGTCTCTCCTCCCCTCTGCCAGGGGGCGCTGTCAGTCTCTCCTCCCCTTCGACAGGGGGCGCTGTCAGTCTCTCCTCCCTATCACCAGGGGGCGCTGTCAGTGTCTCCTCGCCTCCGCCAGGCGGCACTGTCAGTCTCTCCTCCCCTCTGCCAGAGGGCGCAGTCAGTCACTCCTCCCCTCCGCCAGGGGGTGCTGTCAGTCTCTCCTCCACTCGCCAGGGGGCGCTGTCAGTCTCTCCTCCCGTCCGCCAGGTGGCACTGTCAGTCTCTCCTCTCCTCCACCAGGGGGCGCTGTCAGTCTCTGCTCCCCTCCGCCAGAGGGCGCTGTCAGCGTCTCCTCCCCTCCGCCAGGGAGCGCTGTTAGGCTCTCCTCCCCTTGCCCAGCGTGCGCTGTCAGTCTCTCCTCGCCTCCGCCAGGTAGCGCTGTCAGTCTCTCCTCCCCCTCCAACAGTGGGCGCTGGCACTCTCTCCTCCCCTCCACCAGGGGGTGTTGTCAGTCTCTGCTCTCCTGCGCCAGGGGGCGCTGTCAGTCTCTCCTCCACTCCGCCAGGGGGCCCTGTCAGTCTCTCCTCCCCTCTGCCAGGCGGCGCTGTCAGTCTCTCCTCCCCTCCGCCAGGGGGCGCAGTCAGTCACCCCTCCCCTCCGCCAGGGGTTGATGTCAGTCTCTCCTCCCCTCCGTCAGGGGGCACTGTCAGTCTCTCCTCCCTCCGCCAGATGGCACTGTCAGTCTCTCCTCCCCTCTGCCAGGGGGCGCTGTCAGTCTCTCCTCCCCTCAACCAGGGGGCGCTGTAAGTCTCTCCTCCCTCCGATGTGGGCACTGGCAGTCTCTCTCCACTCCACAGGGGGCGCTGTCAGTCTGTCCTCCCCTCCGCCAGGGGGCGTTGTCAGTCTCTCCTCCCCTCTGCCAGGGGGCGCTGTCAGTCTCTCCTCCCCTCAGCCAGGGGACGCTGTCAGTCTCTACTCCCCTCCGCCAGGGGGCGCTGTCAGTCTCTCCTCCCTCCGCCAAGGGGAGCTGTCAGTCTCTCCTCCCCTCCGCCAGGGGGCGTTGTCAGTCTCTCCTCCCCTCTGCCAGGGGGCGCTGTCAGTCTCTCCTCCCCTCAGCCAGGGGACGCTGTCAGTCTCTCTTCCCCTCCACCAGGCAGCGCTATTAGCGTCTCCTCCCCTCCGCCAGGGAGCGCTGTCCATCTCTCCTCCCCTCCGCCAGTCGGCGCTGTCAGTCTCTCCTCCCTTCCTCCGGGGGCGCTGTCAGTCTCTCCTCCCCTCCGCCAGGGACCGCTGTCAGTCTCTCCTCCCCTCCGCCAGGGGGCTCTGTCAGTTTCTCCTCGCCTCCGCCAGGTAGCGCTGTCAGTCTCACCTCCCCTCCGCCAGGGGGCGCTGGCACTCTTTCAACCACTCAACCAGTGGGGCGCTGTCAGTCTCTACTCCCGTCCGCCAGGGGGCACTGTCAGTCTCTCCTCCCCTCCGCCAGGCGGCACTTTCAGTCTCTCCTCCCCTCCGCCAGGGGATGCTGTCAGTCTCTCCTCCCCTCCACCAGGGGACACTGCCAGTCTATCCTCCCC